>NC_044980.1:107181407-107526173 GCF_008728515.1 Papio anubis
CAGGGCTGCAGCTCAGCACCTCCCAGCCTTGTCATTCCTCTTAGGCCTCCTAGTGGTAGCTGACATTTGCTGTCTTAGAGAAGGGCACCACGGTACACCTGGGGCCCCAGGGAGGACCCTCGCCATCCCTTTTCTTCTGCCCATCTCCCCACACACTTGCAAGAGTCATCAGGATACTATGGCCGTTCCCTCCTTAGTGTCCTTGGCATTACCTTTGCTCTCTGCTGACAGTCTTGTGCCTTCATTCTGATTTCCAAACTTACTGACTCTTCCCAGGTCCTCCTGCAATCTCTTTTATGAATATACTTACTGAATATTTTATAAATATTATATAGCATATTATATATTTATAGCATATATTATATAGCTTATATATTATATAGCATATTAATATTTTGTAACTGTTATATAGCATAATTATATTGTGACAGTATAATGAATAACAATATATACCATCTATATTATATGTAAAGTGTAAAAATGTATAAGTATAGAAAAGTAATGTGTTATACATGTCTTTTACATAATTTATTTTTCAATTTATATCATTTTATTTTTAGCTTAGACTTAGTATGTTTTTTAACTCACTTATTTTAGTCCCATCTTAAGTAACAGTTTCCATGAGATTTTGAGTTATAGTACAATTACCTGTGTTTTCTAATACACAATACAGTAAAACTAAATAAACAACATGCAGCCTGGATTCATCCCAAGGATTCCTTTTGGGAATTTCTGTCAGTTGTTGCTGTATTCTTCTAACGTGGATTAATATAGTCTCCTGCTTCTCTCCCCCTGCTTCTTTCTGCTGGTCCATCTCTGCTGTTGCAGAAATTTCTGCCACAGACACAAACATGATGCTGTCACAACAATTCTAAAATGATGCCCTGGCTCTCTCTCTTGTTTCATGGCAATGGTCTGTAATGTAGATTCCTGCAGTTCAATACAGAGCTACAGAGCATCAAAGAGAAAGGGATTATGATTCAGTCCCAGGTTTTCCTAACTTCTCACCAGTGATTTCCCATGACCTGTTAATAGGTGTGAGCTTCAGTTTGTCATCTGGAAAATGGGGTAATAGGGCCCATCTCATGAGCTACTGTGAGAATTCTACTATACTTAGCCCAGTACTAGACACATAATAATCACACACACTGTAACATTAGTATTTTCATTGTTGTGTTCACCATCATGACCTCTGTAATCCTTAGTTTCTCATATGTAACTGGGGATGAGGCATCATGAGGTTTTTGTTAGGATTGCATGACTGGTTTGGGGGGCAGTTAGGGTGGGAGAGAGTAGTGAAGTGCCTGGTATGACATGTGGCCTTTGGGGTGCACTAATGCAGGCCATTATTACCATAGCACTTATCAGACTCGGTCTCTCAGTTGAGAGGGCAGCTCCCTGGGGGCAGGCATCATGTTCAATTCTGCTAGACATTCTCAGGGCTGAGCAGCCTAGTGAACACTCCTGAAGTGGATAAATCCAAGGTTTTCACATCTTGTGTGTCGTGCCATTTAAATTGCCACTATGTTTTCATCTGTGGTGTGGGGGCAGCCCTCCTTGTTCCTTCTTCTTGGTTTACCAAAAGCTAATTAAGAATGCAGATAAAATAACCTATCTTAGAGGAGGTGGTATGGCAATCTAATAAGCTAATAATAGTCTAATTAATGTCCTTTTTCTTAGCATAAAATTTGTCTGCTCTTTTTCTGCCATAATGTTCTGTATCACTAAAGAAATTTAGCTTTTAACACTAGTTGTATTGTCTGACTTTAAATTATTAAAATAGATAATGAAATGACTGGCAGTACAGTCAGAGATCATTGATTGAAATCACTGCAGTGAATTCGTTTCTATTTTTTATAACTGTATTGAAAGAGACAGATTTCATAGTTTGGTTGTAAGACTTGGCTGAAAGAAATACAAAAACAAATGTGTCTAGATGCAGTGGTGCTGTGCTTACAATGCAGTGGTAATTTTAGGAGAGCCATGAGACTCTAAGGGCTCTAATAGTGACAGATTAGCTTTAGGTATCTCACTGGTATAAGAAGACACAGAGACACTTCTTTGGGCTCGCTTGTGTCCCTCCAAGAGGATCACAGCATGTCCTACTGTGATCGTCCTCTTCTAATTCTTGATTTTACAAAATACCCTCTCATTTTTCAGCTCATCTCTAACGTCACCTCCTTTGTGAAGCCTTCTCATTGTTTCAGGCGTTTCATTCTCTTCCTTTCCTGAGCAACATTTGTGTTTGGTACTGGTTTTTAAGCCTCCTCGAGTGGTTTCCTGTGGCTATGCTTTACCTTCTCAAGGGCAGTTACACATCTTTTTGCTCAGAAGCAACATAAGCTATGCCAGTGTATGCTGCCATCCAGTGTTGCTGTGGAACTGAGCGAGGAGAGGGGCAGGACAGGAGCCAGTCCTCATCATAGTGCTGGGTGATGCAGGGATGGGGAGTTGGATACCTGTCTGTTGATGGTTCAGATTCTTTTTTAACCTGGAATAATACGACAGTATTCATGGATCTGGACAATTGTACTTGCAAGAGAATGACAGACTGTTATCCTGTTAATAGATTAACCAGAGGCCGGGCGCGGTGGCTCAAGCCTGTAATCCCAGCACTTTGGGAGGCCGAGACGGGCGGATCACGAGGTCGGGAGATCGAGACCATCCTGGCTAACACGGTGAAACCCCGTCTCTATTAAGAAATACAAAAAACTAGCCGGGCGAGGTGGCGGGCGCCTGTAGTCCCAGCTACTCGGGAGGCTGAGGCCGGAGAATGGCGTGAACCCGGGAGGCGGAGCTTGCAGTGAGCTGAGATCCGGCCACTGCACTCCAGCCTGGGCGACAGGGCGAGACTCCGTCTCAAAAAAAAAAAAAAAAAAAAAATAGATTAACCATGAGGTTAATGTTCTCTCCTGTATATGTTTCCTATATTTTAATCATGGATCAGAAATAGGCTTTAAAATGGTTGCACAGAGGGTAGCAACACAGAAGACCTGGCATATGTTTTCTTTTTGTTTACCATTACTATTCTGCAGTACAATCCATGCCTTCAAGAGCTGTTAAAATGGGATTTCCAGCTTTGTCAGTTAGTCTTAAAAGTGACCATCCCTGGCATCCATCGTCTCTAACTCCCTTCAGTGTCACCTCTGTTCCTTTCTGTGATACACAGCCATTGGAGAGGTTTACTAAATAAAAGTAAATTTTTGTCTGTAGTGGATATTCCCCAGCCTGAACTTGAGTCCTAATTGTTCGATGTGTAGATATCTATGTGAGGTTATTGCTTCTCTTGGGAAAATAGTTAATCTCTAATCTCATGTTTACTCATATATTGGCATTTATATTCCGTGTGCCATGTGATTACATTAGGAGATGCAAGTAACTCTGCTTTGAAGCATTAGACGTAGACGGTCTCTTTCTGTGGGTGCCGGAGACAGAGAAAGAATGTTAATGGAGAAAAGCCACCCAAGACAATACTCCTTTTCCTCTCAGGAGTCAGTAATTCTCTTGTCTTAGAGGAGACTTTTATTCCATTTTTCCATTTGTGCCACAAAATAAACTTTCTTCTGCAAAATAAATGGATGGATGGCATTTGCTCTCACAACTCCAGTCATATGCCCAACTCTGGAAATTGGCCGCTCCAAGGATTAGCAGCTTGCTTCAGTTAAATCCGGGTGATTGGGACTGTCTGCTCATGATCAGAATTTCTGTCTGGGTTGTTGGTGTTTAATGTCACACCTAGTTTACAAAATTGTTTCGGTGAACTTTTTATCAATGTGTGAACCATCTTGAGTATAGCAGATGAAGTTAATAGAACAAATTAGTATCTTAGTTAATATGTGTCAATTAAGAATCAATCACTCTAAAGACTCAAGGGAGGGGGGTGCAAATGAGTAGCTAAGAAAAGTGTTTTCTAGTTTGCCCAGGTACTAAGCTATGATAACTTAACCACTCTGTGACCTTTAGTGGAAGAACTGTGTAGCTGGGTTTTGTGAAGTTATCTGATGGGTTTGCATAAGTGTATCTTAGTTTAAGTCCCCTGTTTCCAAATTTGACCCTCCTCCTGACAGTGTATTCTGTGTGTGTAGACCCCGTACTTTCTTATTGCTGTCTCATTCATATAGTAGTTGGTGATTCTCTCAAATATTAGATGTGGCTGTAAAGCTAACAAGAGGAAAGTGATATTCCTCAAGGAATATGCTAAAAGATTGACTGCCTGGGTGTGAATATGGTCTTAGAGGGGAAGGTGAGGCAAAGGGAAGATACTCGAAGACATACTAAGCCCCAATTAATGACTTTTTTTTTGAGACGGAGTCTTGCTCTGTCACCCAGGCTGGCGTACAGTGGTATGGTCTCGGCTCACTGCAGCCTCCACCTCCTGGGTTTAAGCAATTCTCCTGCCTCAGCTTCCCAAGTAGCTGGGATTACAGGCGTACACAGCCACCCTGCCTAATTTTTGTATTTTTAGTAGGGACAGGGTTTCACCATGTTGGCCAGGCTGGTCTTAAATTCCTGACGTCAAGTGATCTGCCCACCTCTCCCAAAGTGCTGGGATTACAGGCGTGAGCACCACGCCTGGCCCACTTAATGCTTTTAAATGCATGTGGCACAGGAACAAAGGCCACCAACATGACTAATGAGGAAAATTGTGGTGCAGTATAAAAGAAGTCAGGACGTGTTTGCTTCATGCTTTATGGCTATTTTTTAGAAAGCTAAAATAGCTAACTAATATGTATCATGTGCCTACTGGGAACAAGCACTGTGCTAGGTACATTACACACATTGTCTCATTTCATCTACATTGTAATTCTTATTCAGCCAGTGAGTAGCAAAGTTGAGAATCAAATTCAGATCTGTGACTTTAAAGGTTCTTTTCTTTTCTTTGTGCAGTAGGGCCTTTACTGTTAGGTGTGATTTTATCTGGAATGTATGAGAAAAGTTGTACCACTTTTTCTGTCAGTTGTAATCATAAAACAAACGAAATACCTCTTAAAAACTTGTGGTATTCAAACACTTGATTTACTTTAATACAGATGAGGGAGATAGTTTCCTCTGAATTTTACATTATGCTACCTTCAATTCACCACAGTTGATTTAAGGAGACTTGTAGAACAATCTTTATCCATAATTAGTTGTTCCATGAAATATGTATTATTTATTCTTTTTCATTTGACTCTAGGGGTTGTTCAGAAAGAGCCACAGTGATAGAATAGAAGCCAATACTCAATTACCCATGAAAGTGAAGTGGAAGATGGGAAAGAATGCTGATGACTGTAATAAAATCTTGATGTTATCTGAGTCTGTGCCATAAGTGTGCTTCACTGTGGGATTCCCATCTTAACCTCCTGATTCAAGACTGACAGCATTTTCTTTGACATACTTCTCTAGAGTAGACACATATTCGACCAAATTAAGTGGCATGGTACTCCAGGGAAAGATCTCTGGTAATCTTTATAAGAATATGAGGTACATTCTTCTAATTGCATACGACCAGTAGGTTTTTTCTCAGATGCCAGCCCCTATCAATTGGTTGTAAATGGCTGGAGCATACATAGTGCTAAGAGTGATTCTTTAGGCCGTAGAAGGGCTGCACGGGAAAGGACCGGATTGATTCATCCTATCTGCCATGACTGGAGAGGGAAGGGAGGGGGAGCCTACGTGACACACATTTGCTATCACTTTCTGCCACTTCTCTATGCAAATACGTTGTGAATCCTTAAGTAAAAAAGTTATTCAGTTTCGGCGGGGTGCGATAATTTAGGCCTGTAATCCCAGCACTTTGGGAGGCCGAGGCGGGCGGATCACGAGGTCAGGAGATCGAGACCATCCTGGCTAACACGGTGAAACCCTGTCTCTACTAAAAATGCAAAACAATTAGCTGGGCGTGGTGGCAGGCACCCATTGTCCCAGCTACTAGGAAGGCTGAGGCAGGAGAATGGCATGAACCCAGGAGGCGGAGCTTGCAGTGAGCTGAGATCCTGCCGCTGCCTCCAGCCTGGGCGACAAAGCGAGACACCGTCTCAATTAAAAAAAAGAAAAAAAAAAAAAGAAAAAAATTAAAAAAAGTTATTCAGTTTCAAAAATAATCATTAAGGAACTGGTCTTAATTATGTTTTTTTCTACATGTACAGATCCGTCCCTGTCTAAGAAAGTTTATTTTAATAAATGTGAGATGAATGTGGTGAGTTGAAATGCTCTATCTTATAACAAAGGTATGCAAATGTGTTGCCCTATTTTGTTTCTGTTAAAATTAGTGAGTCTGAAGTGTTAATAAACTGTCAGGTCACCAATTTCTCTCTTTTCTGCCTGTATTTACTTCCTTCCTTCATTTCCTTCCATCTTCCTCTTTTTTCTCTTGCTTTCTTCCTTCCCTCCCTTTTGCTCTTTCTCTCCCTTTCTCCCTTCCTTCATAACATCACAGAAGTTAGTCCCCAGCCACCAAACCTTAAATTTTTGTTGTACTGTTGTATGTATGAAATTTACAAATACTTGATTTACGTAACTGACATCAACCGTAGGCATCATCATCAATGCCTATAGTGTTGCATACTGTGAAAGAAAAGCCAAATTCTTTCTTGTGGCATATAATGTTCTTTGTGATCTTACCTCTCCCATTCCTTCAGCCTCATTGTTTATTTACAGCATGCACACACACACACACATTATTGGAATCATGTTGACTTGTTTGGAGAGCTAGAGCCAAAACTGTGCCATTCTTTCTGCTTTCTGTGCCTTTTACCTAGAATATACTGCTTTCACCCAGGTGCCTTTGGGCTCAGCTCAGGTCTCCCTCTTCTGGCAAGCTTTTCATGACCCCAAAGGCTGACTTAGTTGTCCTTCTTCTGTATTAGTATCCTGTAATAATAATGTAATGTATGATAAATAATAATGATGATGCACATGAGTAATTGTTCAGCCTTTTTTTTTTTTGCTAAGAGCCATACCTGGATTATCTTGTAATTATACAACAGTTTCATAAAGTAGTTATTATTATCTTATTGAGAAAAGTGAAGCTTAGAGTGGTTAAGTGACTTGCTCACATTGCTTGAGAGCGCTGGAATCTTTTCAAATGAAATAGTGATTGTGTATTTACACAGATTTTGCTTCCCTTGTATTTTGAGTTCTTAGACATCATGGACCATTTCATTGATTACTGTGTGTCCAACAGGGGCTGGCATATGATATAGGCAGAAAAAAACAATTGTTCAATCACATTTGATTGAATTATTATTTATAATGGATATAACCAGTCTTTCTATCACTTCCCCAAAATTTGGTATGTAGAAATATATAGTAAAATGGCTTTCTTTTTAAAAATTTGCTTCATATTTTTTTATCTTGTTTGCCATTTAAAAATCATGCAGCCTCAAATCCCAACTTTTTAGTAGTATCCTTAGTTTTGAATTTAATGTGATACAAAAATACAGAATTTAAAAATTCCCGCCATCTGAAAGGTTGAGCCAGGATTTATTTCTCTCATTCTTATTGTATGTGTTTGTAATATAAGCACCTATGGAGGAATTTAAGGAGGGGCAAGGGTTGCTGTAAGTTAAGGGAGTAGTTGACCAACATGTCAGCAAATACTCTGTCTGCCTCTCAGAATTCTGAGAGATTTCAGTCTCTGTTTGCTACCCCGCCCCCCCCACCATTTATCAACAGGTTGGTTATTCTTCTTTTTGATGGAGAACCCTCATTAAGACGTGTGTAGATTTTTTCTCTCTACTGTCCTTACTTTCTTCATCCTACCTTTAGGATGCTGTACTTTTATGTTAGGCCAGTTCGCAATCTTGAAATACTTCCCGGATATGTGTCACTCCCCATAGCATTTAGGGTAGAAAAAAATGAGCCTAACTTGTGTTCTAGAGAAAACCTAACTTCATTGTGGCCACTTCATTATTTTTTCTTTAATCAAGATATGGCATTGAGAAAGAATATTTGTCTAATTCTGAAGCCAAGTAATACAAATGGATAATCTTTATTAAAAATCATCAAAACCAGCCCTGATCAACAGGTCTTACCATGTGGGTATTCAGAGCTAGTCCCATGATTTGTGCTTAATCATTGGCATGGCTGCTTGTGACAGAGTTGCCACTTAATGTCTATTTTGTCATGTTATTTTAAAATCAGGGAAGTAACTATTAATGTAACAACATATGGCAGCCATTACATGGTAAAGTAGAATGTTTTAAAAAGGAAGTTTTTGGAATTAAACAGTGAGCTACAGCTTAGTGCATTTTTGCTTAACCTTGACTGTTATCAAACTGAGTTTAATGTGTTTCATAATACTCTATTCTAACTAAGTTTGAGAGCTTCAGTTAGGAAAAAAAATAAAAACTGCTAAAAAAAATATTCCCTGTGGTTTTTGTTCTTAGACTTTGGGCTCATGTATCACATGCTTCTGGCATGTGTTCCCAGTTGCTAAGGCTCTGAGCAGTTGAGCCTGAAGAATCATTCTGGTGACTTTCTTCTTTGGTAGCTTCTTCATTGGTTTCAGCTCCAATAGAGCCTCTTTGTTGTACATTAGAAAGGATGGAAGAAAGGCCCTCCATCCTGTAGCTCTGAGGAGACTCAGAGACTAGACTTCCTGACATTTCAGAGATGTTCATTCTCAGAGGCTCTCTAGCTTTTTGCCAGTTGGCAGTAGAAGGCTTTGCTCTCCTGCTCTGTTCCCACCCAGGTAATATTTATCATAGGAGAAAAAGAATATTACAGTTGAAATAGCCTTCATTTTCTTCCTAGTCTCTTTACCCTCCTTCTGTCTGTAGAGGCAACTGCCATTCAGAAACTCATGTGTATCCTTCCAGTCCATGCTCTTATGTGTTCACTAAATAGAATCATATTTATAAACAATATAGTATTTGCATTCTTTCAATTTCATAGATGCTATGCTGTACCTGTTATTTTACAACTTGCTTTTTTCTACTCAACATTATATTTTGGATGTATAGTTTAGTTCATTTGCATTTTTATGGCAACTGTTATTTTTGTACCTATTTCTGACATTATTTTGGGTTCGTAATGTTTCCACTGCTTCTATCTTTCGCCTTTCTTTCCTTATTTTGGGTGATGTGAAATATTTAAACATTCATTTCTTTCTCTGGCAGTTTAGATGTTATGCAATTTATATCCCCTCTTCTAGTGGTTACTCTTAAATTTTTAGCAAATATGTATATTTAACAATGTTTAAGGTTGATCAGAATTTCTGTTCTTCTGTACAGTGTAACAACCCTTGGAGGCCTTCATTCTTGTCTCCCTTCCTCCTTCCATCATACTATTGATGTCCAGCATTTTATTCATTACCTTGCTTTTTTGACTTCCTCCAAATTAATCATATGGTTATGTTGACAATTATAATTATGTATGGTCAATTTGTGTTTAGACTTACTAGCATGGTTACTTGTTTCTTTCTTTAGCTCCTTCTTTCTGGTTTCTGTTTACTTCTTGCTGCACACAGAGCATTCCTTAGCAGTCACTTCTGTTCTCAATCTGTGTGTGTCTCAAAATGTCTTTCACCCTTTCCCCCGAGAGATAGTTAATTCTGTATAGACTTCTAGACTGATCATCATTTTGTTTTAGTACTTTGAAGTTTACAGTGACTTACTCTATATCAATTTTTTTTTTTATTTTAACAATCTGGATAGGAATAGTTCTAAAATTTAGACATAATTTAAATAATGATTTTACACCCCACCCCCCTACCCCGCATTCAAAAAGAGAATCAGTTAGGTCCCAGAGAGTCTTTGTTGAGGTCAACACTGTTATTTGGAATATGAGGCTTTGCACTGTGTTGTAATACAGTGATGTTCTCTGGTAATTGAGGTATGTAAGAATGTTTGATTTTTCATTAGATGAGTTAAGACTGTTGGATTTTTTGAGACCTTGTATCTGCTTTTTGGTGGTGTGGGGTGTGTGTGCGTGTGTGTGTGTGTGCGCGCACGTGCGTGTGTCCTTCCTCTCTGTCAGTGCTTACTGCTATACCTCATTTACTTAATGTAATAATTGTTTTCCTTGAAGCACCTGATTTTTTTTCCCCATTGTATATGTTTGTTTCTCCTTTGCTGAAAGCAAGGGCCTTAGATAACCAAACTAGTCAAGAATATATGGGTTCATTTGATGTTGTCATTGGCATTGTCTCTGTGTTCTTCCTAAAAAGATTTTATACTGGCTAAGTATGTGACAAGTCGCAGTGTGCTTATTATGGACACAGGCTCTGAAGCCAGATTGCTTGGGTTCATATGCTAGCCCTGTACCATGTAACCCTGGCAAGTTCCTTAACCTCTGAGCCTCAGTTTTCTCTTCTCCAAGATGGAGATAATTACAGTATACACCTTCTGGAATTGCTTCGTGTTTTATATGAGTTAATACACACAACAGGCTAGAACAGTACCTGGTCCTGTTAACATGTGATGAGTTAAGCATACTTTAAAACAGCCTTACAAGGTTCATCCCAAATACCACGTGGACTCTGAGGTTCTATACAACTGAAGTTAAAAAAGTTTTCAGAATGAAAAATATCTAACTTGGAAAAAGACTAAACTAGGACGTAGTCTATTTCTGTTACCATGGGGCATTGAATGTAATGTGCAAGTTTATTTAAATATTTGCTTTTGCCGGAAAGCAGGAGGTCATCTAAGACCAGCGATGAAGATGTGACATTGGAGAAATCATAATGTAAATTAGTGGGTAAGCATTTTTTTGCTTTATAAATATTGATTTGCTTCCAACTTTTCAGTACAGCCTGATGCCCCCATCAAATGATGTGAATGCTTGAAGACCTGAACTTTAGCTTCAGGTTTTTCAATAACTCACACTGTGACCGTGACCAAATTCTTTCAATTGCCTGGGCTTTAATTGGACTCTTCTAAGGGCAAATGAGATAATAATGGTGACCTAGCTTTTAGCCAGCTTTTTAGGTGCTTAAAATAACTAAGGTGATGCTAATACATTTTAGCAATGTAGCAATATTACTGTAATGCTTCAAATGAAAATGTAGAGTTTTTATCATTTCAGATTAAACTTTTAGAATCAAACACATTGGCTTATATTTAATTATTTCATGGTTTGAGGCCTTGCCAGGCTTATTTTATTTATGATTGGTTCCCCATCTTCTTGCAGAAATGATTTGATGATACATACCAAATTTTATAAACCATTAAAATAAGTAAAAAACTGACTTTGGAGGAGCTTTGAATTTCTCATTTCATCTAACCTTGATTTTCATCCTTTCCAGTAGCTACAATCAGTGATGTTTTTCTTTGTGTTCATCCCTCCTTATTCTACCTGTAGATAGTTAAGGTTACATTGATTGGAGGCCAGATTTTGACACAGTGCTGAAGTGAACTATTATGAAAGAAAATAACATTTGTTGAGCACTATCCTAGTAGTCCTATGACAAGGCATCCTTAACAGATGATGAAACTGGAGCTCAGAAAGTTTGAGTAACTTTATGCAGTTACAGAGCTCATCAATTGTGGCATGTGAAAATCAACTCTAGATCTGCTTAACTCAATTAGAGTGCAGGCACATAATCCATACACCACAGTGCTTTCTGTGATGTCAGTTCTGTTGAGAGAACCAAAAAGGGGAAAATGATTATCTTAACAGATAAGTTCAAAAGTAATTTTAGAGGCAACTTGCATAAATTCCAAAGTAATGTGAATGTGAACATAATTGCATGATAATATGTCAACATGCATGCAGTGCCTTTTGTGGGACCACAGAAGGTGTGGGCCTGGTGGTAAGAAACATGTGAAAGGGGAGTAAGTTTCTGATTAAGTCTTAAGAGCAGCAGAACATGGATTTGTTATACATAACCTTAACTATCACTGCATCCTGGTGGATGATTCTAGGATTTTTGACCTGTAGATAAAGCTCTTGCCTAAGTCAGGAGAAGACAATTTCAGAAACTCATTATTTTAGCAAATGACAAGAATACTTCTTTCAAAAATAGGTGCAGCTGGAGTTTCTAGAGCTTTTCCCAATACTGATGTTGGTCTAGATCTGTCTTTCCTTGCCAATTTCCCTTCTTCCTCTTCCATGGCTAATTTTCCTGTCTTTATATCACAAGTTATTTAATTCATCTACTTGTCCCTCTTTGAAGGTCCATGGAATGCTAATAGTTATTCATTTGGTCACTTTTACTAGGGACAGCAGAGCTGGTGTTAACGCATACTAATCATATAAGGTTGATATTATTTTTATTTTTATTTTTTTTGTAGCGGAAGAAACTGAAGTTTAGAGAGATTAAATATATTGCCCCAAACCACTCAGCTAGTAAGTGGTCAAGCCAGAAATTAAATCCAAGCTTCTCTGGTTCCAAAATATGTGTGTGTGTGTGTGTGTGTTTCCTGTGAGTCACACTACCAGATATTCAGAGCAGTTGGTTGATATTTAAAAGGCATGAACAAAAGCCACCCACCCCAGAAATAACTCTACCACTCAATGGTTATTGTACTTTAAATTTCAGTGTTTGAGATGCATTTCTTTTGCATTGTTGGCTGCTCTCTCCATAAAGTGTTTTAACTTAATAAATGTTATTTTTCTTTTATAAATCTTTACATAGCACTTTAATGACTATTAAATTAAATGCAGGCATACTTTCAGCTGCTCAAGTAATAGAAAATCCACCTGATGGTAACTTTAACAAATGGGGTAGGTGGCTGCTGGTTCAGTGGCTTAAGATATCAGGGCTGGAATTACTGTGACTCTTTTGTCTCTTTTTCACGGTCACAGGGTGGCTACTGCAGATCCAAGTATCACCTCTATTTAAGGCTGGAGGAAGGGAAGGAAGAGTTCTATGTCAGCCATGTCTGTCTTTTTTTAATCCAGAAAAGCAAATATATTCTACTAAGTTCTCGAGCAACCTTTTGCTTATGATTTCAGATTGGAACTGCATCACATGGCTACACATAACTGCAAAGGAGTCTGGGGAAACTGATATTTCTGTAGTGGAGATAGGCAAGAGAGAAGGATGGGAATACTTTTGGGTTAGCCACTTCATAGTGTTGCCTACAACATATGATATATGTTCATTTTGTTATTAAAATGACTTTCTGAAACAGCAAATAACATCTCCATTTTTACAGATAGCAGAAATAAGGTCAGCAAAGTTTGAATGACTTCCCAAGGTCATATAACAAGTTAGTAGCATATCTAGGATCTAAGCTCAGTTTTCTGCATTCCAACAAGTTTTTTCTTCATACTTTTCTCCCAGAGAGGAGTTCACAATTCACTGATGAATACTTAATTAGTTTCACATTCCTCCTCCTTGGATGCAGAGAAGTTTCAGGGTGGCAAGAGTGAACAGGGTTGCTGGAATGGGCATGAGGCTTCAAGAGAGGGGAAGGTTCCAGGATGGATGGTAAGGGAATGATAAGCATCAGCTTTGCTCGTTTCTTCTGAGTTTTGCTCAGAATTGGTGATTTCTGAACATAGCTCTTCTGTTTTTTTCCCTCCTGCAGTTCTGGACTGAGGATCTTGGACGAAATCTCAGTGAGACCATTGAAAAGTCATCTCTCCCTTTCTGTTTGTCTTTTGACATGGTCTGTGATGGGCAACTGTAGTCTCACTTCTTTGTTGACTGAATCCTAGTGACACATTAATAAAGAAAACCTCATTATTTGACTTTCTTCTGTAGTGTTTTTTCTTTTGTGTATGTGTGTGTGTGTGTTTTTTTTCACTTTGTTACATCTAAATGCTAGTTTCTAAGGAAGGAGGTTTTTTTGCTTTTTTGAATGAATACATTTCTGTGCATTTTTGTTTGGGGTCATGATCCCAAAAATGTCCTAAAAATGATATTGAAAGTTCCTTGTCATGGGTTATGTGAAGATTCTGGTGGGAAAAGCACCATATACTGTTCCATGATGGAGCCTCCTCTGACCTCCTCTGTATTTCCTCAGCATTTTCTTTGTTTCTCTGTTGTAGTACTTACCACAAGGAAACATTTGAATGTAAATTTAAATATAAATCTTTCATGTATATTGCTCTTCTGCATCAAAAACTGAGAGGCTTTTTAATCCTTGTATCCACAGAACCTTACAAATAGAAGCATTCAGTAAGTGAATGAAAAAAAGAGAGCTTGGTTTTATTGAGTATTTGGCTTAAAGGTTAACCAAGAAATCTTACTTATTTTTGTTCATGCTGTTGAAAACAGTTATGTAACATAATGGCTCAAGGTTTGTCTTAGTAAGCAGAATATTTTAGATGTAAGTTTGATTCAGTGTGTTTGGCTGTGTAGACTGTCATTTAGAAAGTCAGTGATTACTTTCTAGTTTTGAAGTTGTGTACATGTATACTGTTAGGATTTATTTGGATGTCTGACAACCTCGTTTATTCTCATTCTTCCCTCCTCTGTTTTTTAACCATAAAAACTGCTTTTATTATTAACTAACTTATATTCATTTACTCACATCTGCAAAGTAAAAAAAAAAAAAAAAACATTAAATATTACATAATTAAAAGTCTCCCATCCATTTCTAGTGCCCAACCACTCAGTTCACCTCCCCTAAGTGACTTTTATCATTAATTTCTGGAGTATTCTTTCAGAGATACTTTTTGCACATACAAATACAAATATACCATCTCCCCTTTAACAGATCTGCACAAATAATAGCATATACTTTGCTTAAAAAAAACTCAGGACTTACCTGATACCTCTTTTTAATACCATATAACACCTTTCTTCATCTTTTGTTTAATGGCATACTATTCATTTTGTGGCCATTCATAATTCATTTAACCCATTTCCCTACTAGATTATTCATATTATTTCCAGTTTTTTGCTAATATACAAGCAATGCTGCAACAAATAATCATGTACATTCACTATTTTTCACTCTTGCAAATATATTGATATGACAGATTTTATTCTAAGGAAATTGAATTACATTATCAAAGAGAATGTATGCTTATAGCCTGATAAATTGCTCTCCTCAGATTGTACCAATTTACACTTCTGCCTGAGATATATGCGAGTACTGTTTCCTCATACATTCAATGGTATAACATGTTATAAAACTTTTACTGCCTATTCAGTCTGACAGGTCAAAAAATGGTATCTCATTTTCTTCTTATGATTGAGGTTGGGCATCTGTTTCTATAAGTTTAAGAGCCCTTTTTATCTCATTTTCCATGACCTAAGGCTTGTATCCTGCATTCATTTTTCTACTGTGTTGCTTGTCTCTTCCTTAATGTTTAGGAACTTCTGCGTATTAGAGAGATTAGTCCTTTGTGATAGGTGTTGTGAACGTTTTCCCCATGGTTTGGTGTTTGTCTTTTTACTCTTTATTGTAGCTTTAGTTAGTTGCAGAAAACAAAAGTTTAATGCAGTCAAATGCATTAAATACATTAAAAGATAAAATGCAGTATTTTATCTTAAGTCTCTGAAGTTTGTGTAAAAAGACCTTCCTTTCTCCAAGGTTACAGCATAATTCTTACCTGATTTCTTTTAATATGTTAGTATTTTCATTTTCATATCTAGATCTTTCAAACACTTAGAATTTTTTTTGGTATGGGTATGAGGCATGGGTTTAACTCTGCCTTTCTCTAGGTGGTTACTTAGTTGTCTCTGAATCATTTTTCCATAAGCTATGTTTTCCCCACTGATTGAGAGTCTACCTTTGTATTATTATGAAATTCCCAGTATATTGGGTCTATTTTAGACTTTCTTTTCTGTTCTATCGGGCTTTCAGTTATATTAAGTGCCAGTACCACCTGGTTTTAATTATTAATTTGTTTTAAAATTTATGTGGCTGCTTCTCCCTTGTTACTCTTTCTTTTCAGAATTTTCCTGGCTATTCTACTTACTTTCCTAACAAATACATGACTAAAATTTTTTTTTCAGTGTGTAATTTTTAAGCCCCAGTTTTATGCTGAGCAATGCCCTGGATTATTTTCTAGAAAGTAAACCCAAGATGTTTAATGAATTGTCCCAGACTGCAAGAGCTTGCAGTTACATTGCAGAGGAAAAGCACATGCAGAAGGTAGATAGGAGAGGGGTTCTGCAGCCGAGCTCCTTCTGGTGCACACAGGTTACCTCTTTGTGGACAGGCCCCTCCTGCTAAACTCCAGCCCCTCTTCACTGATGGCTGGTCAGTGCTCACTAATCTGTGATGATGAACTTGAAGTATATTATATTTGGTTATCTGAGCAAATACAAAATAGTTGCACTGGAAAGTTCATGCTTGTGATGGGACATATTCTGAGGGCATATTCAGCATTATGCCTTCAAGTTACTTTAGACCTCTGGCCAAGACTGTTAACCATCCCCTAGAATTAAGGTAGATTAAACTGTTCTTTTGACCTAAAATCTTTCTTCTCTTAACAGCCTCAGAATTGAAAATGACTATAGAAGAACTAAATAATATTAGTTCTTCTCATTACTTTAACTCCCCTAGAAGTGAACTTAGATCATATATATTCCAAAGATTATATGGAATATAATGAGAATATTTCTACAGTTAGATTTTCATACTTGACATTGTATGAGTGTTGAACACCTGTGATGTTGAGAATGTTTTCATTTTCTTTATAGAATTGAGTGCATTAACGTATCTCTCAACCTGGTAAATACCACTGTACAGTTTTTAATTGACAGCACTTACCCTTGTCTCCTAGGACAGTTCTTTCCTTCCTGCTTCACTGCCTGCTGCTTTTCAGATCCTGTTATGTCCTGACCTTCCAAATATCCTCCGCATTTGGGCTTCCTCAGGACTTGGCCTTGAGTACGGTTTTGTTCTTTTCACTTTGTCTGATTTTTCCTTTGATCTCATAAAATTACCCAAATAACAATTTTCTGAAATTTACTTCAATAGTCCAGACTTCTCTTCTGAGTGACCTGCACTTGGCGTATATACTCGGATGTAAGTGGCCAAAATGAAACCTTTTGTTTATTACATTCCTGGTCTCCCCCTGGCCCTGGGCCCATTGTACCTAGGAAATGGCACTACCATCCGCTGTGTTTCTCAGGGTAGAAACACAATGGCCATGTTTGCATCTTCTCTTTTATTGCTCCCACATTCAGTCCATCAGCAAGTTCTGACAAGATTTCTACTTTTGTTGTTGTTTAGATGGTAGTCAGTATTTTATTATTTGGTGAATCAAGAGAAAGGGCTTTTGTTTTCTTAAGGGAGACTAGGAAAACTAATTAAGAGGGAGAAACTGAGAACATTACTTAGGTGTTTTTCTATGCCATACAGCAGTTTTCTTTGTGGAAGAATTGAAAACTTTATGTATGCCTCTATTAAATGGATTTTTAAAAACTTTTATTTTAGGTTGAAGGGTACATGTGCATCTTTGTTATATAGATAAATTGTGTCTCCGGGGGTTTGGGTTATATCATGTAGGTAATAAGCATATAAACATAGTATCCAATAGGTAGTCTTTTCTTTTTTTTCTTTTTTTTTTTTTTTTGAGATGGAGTCTTGCTCTGTTGCCCAGGGTGGAGTGCATTGGTGCAATCTCGACTCACTGCAACCTCTGTCTCCCAGGTTCAGGCGATTCTCCTGCCTCAGCCTCCAGAGTAGCTGGGACTACAGGCATGCATCCTCACACCCGGCTAATTTTTGTATTTTTAGTAAAGACGGGGTTTCATCATGTTGGCCAGGCTGGGCTCGAACTCCTGACCTCGTGATCCACCCACCTTGGCCTCCCAAAGTGCTGGGATTTCAGGCATGAGCCACCGCGCCCAGCCTAGGTAGTCTTTTGATCCTCACCTTCCTCCCACCCTCTACCCTCAGGTAGGCCCTGGTGTCTATCATTTCCTTGTTTGTGTCCAAGCGTACTCACTGTTAAGCTCCCACTTAGAAGTAAGAATATGTGGTATTTGATTTTCTATTCCTGCATTGGTTCATTTAAGATAATGGCCTCCAGTCCCATCCACGCTGCTGCAAATGATATGATCTTACTCTTTTTATGGCTGTGCAGTATTCCATGGTGTATATATACCATATGTTCTTTATCCACTCTACCAGTGAAGGGCATTTAGGTTGATTTCATGTCTTTGCTATTGTGAATACTGCTGCAGTTAATATATGCATGCGTGTGTTTTTATGGTGGAATGATTTATAATCCTTTGGGTATGTACTCAATAATGGGATTGCTGGGTCTACTGGTAATTCTGTTTTAAGTTCTTTGAGAAATCCATCAAATTGCTTTCCACAGTGGCTGAATTCATTTACATTCCTACCAGAAGTGTGAAGTATTCCCTTTTCTCTGCAACTTCACCAGCATCTGTTAGTTTTTTATTTTTTTGAAACAGAGTTTTGCTCTTGTGCCCAGGCTGGAGTGCAGTGGTGCAATCTTGGCTCACTGCAGCCTCCGCTTCCTGGGTTCAAGTGATTCTTCTGATTCAGCCTCCTGAGTAGCTGGGATTACAGGCACACACCATAACACCTGGCTAATTTTTATATTTTTAGTAGAGATGGGTTTTCACCATGTTGGCCAGGCTGGTCTCAAACTCGTGACCTCAGGTGATCTGCTCACCTCGGCCACACAAAGTGCTGGGATTACAGGCGTGAGCCACCATGCCTGGCCACATCTGTTATTTTTTGACTTTGTAATAATGGCCATTCTAACTGGTGTGAAATAGTATCTCATTGTGGTTTTGATTTGCCTTTCTCTGATGATTAGGGATGATGAGCATTCTTTTCATATGCTTGTTGGCTGCATGTATGTCTTATTTTTGAATAGAGTCTGTTCATGTCTTAGCCTACTTTTTAATGGGGTTGTTTGTTTCTTGTAAATTTAAGTTTATTATAGATGCTGGATATTAGACCTTCGTCAGAGGCATAGTTTGTATATATTTTCTTCCTTTTTATAGGTTGTCTGTTTACTGTGTTCAGTTTCTTTTGCTGTGCAGAAACTCTTTAGTTTAATTAGGTCCCATTTGTCAATTTTTGTTTTTGTTGCAGTTGCTTTTGGTGTCTTCATCATGAAATATTTTCCAGGTCCTATGTCCAGAATTATATTTCTTAGGTTATAGTTCAGGGTTTTTATTGTTTGGGGTTTTACATTTAAGTCTATAACACATCTAGAGTTGATTTTTGTATATTGTATAAAGAAGGGATCCAGTTTCAGTCTTCTGCAGGTGGCTAGCCAGTTTTCCCAGTACCATGTATCAAATAGGGCATTCTTTCTTCATTGCTAGGTTTTGTCAATTTTGTTGAAGGTTGTAGATGTGTAGCATTATGTCTGCACTGTGTAGAACTCTGTATTTCTGCTCCATTGAACTTTATATCTGTTTTTGTACCAGTGCCGTGTTGTGTGGTTTCTGTAGCCTTGTAGCATAGTTTGAAATTGGGTAATGTGATGCCTCTAGTATTGGTTGGGTTCTTTTTTGTTTTTTTGGATTTTTTTTTGCTTAGGATTGCTTTGGCTATTCAACTTTTTTTTTTTTTTTTTTGGTTACATGTGAATTTTAAAATAGTTTTTTGTATTTCTGTGAAGAATGTCATTGACAGTTTGATACGAATAGCACTGATTCTGTAAATTGCTTTGGGCAATGTGGCCGTTTCCTATCCATGAGCATGGAATGCTTTTCCATTTGTTTATGTAATCTCTGATTTCTTTGGGCAGTGTTTTGTAATTTTCATCACAGAGATCTTTCACTTTCTTGTTTGGTTGTATTCCTAGCTATTTTATTCTTTTTGTGGTTATTATGAATGGGATTGTGTTCTTGATTTGCCTCTCACCTTGAATGCTGTTGGTGTATAGGAATGCTACTGATTTTTATAGAGTAATTTTGTTTCCTGAAACTTTGCTGAAGTTGTTTATTAAATCATTGAACTTTTGTGCAGAGATTATGGAGTTTTCTAAGTATAAAATCCTTTCACCTGCAAACAGGGATAGTTTGACTTCCTCTCTTCCTGTTGGGATTCCTTTTATTTCTTTCTCTTTTATGAATGCTCTGGCTAAGACTTCCTGTACTATGTTGAATAGGAGTGGTAAGAGAGGACATCTTTGTTTTGTACCAGTTTTCTAGGGGAATACTTCCAGCTTTAGCCTATTCAGCATGATGTTGGCTAGGGGTTTGTCATAGATTGCTCTTATTATTTTAAAGTATGTTTCCTCAATGTCTAGTTTGTTGAAGATTTTTAACATGATGGCCTGTTGAGTTTTACCAAAAGCTTTTTCTGCATGTATTGATGAGATTGTGTGTGTTCGGGGTGGTATGGCCATAGACCTTTTCTGCATCTATTGAGATGATCATGTGATTTTTGTTTTTACCTCTGTTTATGTGATAAATCACGTTGAATGATTCACATATGTTGAACCAACCTTGCATCCGAGAGATAAAGCATATTTGATTGTGTTGGATTAGCTTTTTGATGTGCTGCTGGATTCTGGTTGCTAGTATTTTGTTGAGAATTTTTGCATCAATGTTCACCAAGGATATTTACCTGAAGTTTTATGTTTTTGTTGTGTCTTTGCCGAGTTTTGGTATCAGGTTGATGCTAGACTCCTAAAATGAGATAGGGAGAAGTCCCTCCGTCTCAATTTTTTGAAATAGTTTCAGTAGGAATGGTATCAGCTCTTACTTACATTAATACATCTGATAGAATTTGGCTGTGAATTCCTCTGGTCCTGTACTTTTTCTAGTTGATAGGCTTTTTATTACTGATTTCATTTTGGAACTTGTTATTGGTCTGTTCAGGCATTTCATTTCTTCTTGGTTCAATCTTGGGAGATTGTATATTTCCAGGAATTTTTCTGTGTCCTCTGAGTTTTGTAGCTTTTGTGCGTAGAGATGTACATAGTAGCCTTTGAGGGTTTGCATTTTTTTATTTATTTCTGTGTGGTTGGTGGTAATATCCCCGTTGTCATTTCTGATTGTGTTTATTTGGATCTTCTCTATTTTCTTTATTAGCCTAGCTAGTGGTCTATCTTATTTATTCCTGAAAATAGCCAACTCCTTGACTTGTTGATCTTTTATATAGTTTTTTGCTTCTCAGTTTCCTTCGGTTCAGCTCTGATTTTGGTTATTTCTTGTCTTCTATTAGCTTTCAGGTTGGTTTCCTCTTGTTTCTCTAGTTTCTGTAGGTGTGATGTTATGTTTTAAATTTGAGATCTTTCTAACTTTTTCACATGAGCATTTAGTGCTGTAAACTTTTCTCTTAACACTGCTTTAGCTGTGACCTAGAGAATTTGGGATGTTGTAAGATCTCCAAACTTCATGTCCAATGCACTCATTGTCTGCATTTCCATGACAGTCCCCCATTTTAGGTGATAAGGTACCACAACCAATCAAATGCAGTAGAGCTTCCTAACTTTTATCCTTCCTTCCACACTTGCCCCTCTTCACCCTATTTTCCCCAGAGCAGTATGGATGAGCTCTTCAGGCTACAAATCAGATGACATCATTCCTCTGCCTAATACCCTTCAGTGGGTTCCCGCTGGGCTTAGATTGAAATCCTGTCTGGATACTATGGTCAACAAAGGCCTGCTTATATGGTCCCAGTTGGTCTCTTCAAACTTATTTGCAAACTGATCTCCTTTCATGCTGCCCCTTGATCATTAAGTTTCAGCCAGTCTGATGTTCCTTCATTTCTTTATGCATGCTAGGGCTTTTATAAAGCCCAGGGTATTTACAGGTGCTGTTTCCTGTGGCTAGAATATTACTCCCCTGGTTGTTTACACGACTGGCTTTTCTCTTAGTCCAGATCTTACATCAAATGGTACTTATCCAGAGGTTTTCCCTGATGACCACATCTACTGTCATCTCTAATATATTATTCTCTGTTTCATCTCGTTTCTTTCCTTCATAACAGTGTCCAAAAGCATAATTACTTTATTCGATTTCTTTAAGTCTGCTTTCTTGACTATGTTGTTTTTCTTTCGTTCTTTTTTTTTTTCCTAGCAAAAGTTAGTTTCAATGGGCAGATTCTCTGTTTGTCATAAATGCTGCTGTATGGCTGGTATGTAGACCAATACCTGCCACATAGTATTTAGTATACTGGATAAATAAATGAATAAACAAGCAACATTGAGGGTCAGGATTATGTAGAAAATACAAGTAAATATTTTTCCTCAATTTCAGCGTTAAAATATGTGCTATGATAAAAAAAAATCATTTCAGGTGTTAAGACCTTTGATAGGCCGGGCGCGGTGGCTCAAGCCTGTAATCCCAGCACTTTGGGAGGCCGAGACAGGCGGATCACAAGGTCAGGAGATCGAGACCATCCTGGCGAACACGGTGAAACCCCGTCTCTACTAAAAATACATAAAAAACTAGCCGGGTGAGGTGGCGGGCGCCTGTAGTCCCAGCTACTCGGGAGGCTGAGGCAGGAGAATGGAGTAAACCCGGGAGGCGGAGCTTGCAGTGAGCTGAGATCCGGCCACTGCACTCCAGCCTGGGCTACAGAGCGAGACTCCGTCTCAAAAAAAAAAAAAAAAGACCTTTGATAGTAGAAAACAACTATGTAATAGAACATTTTTCTGCAGAAGTTACCAAAGAGGAAAGTTATCTGGACTCTATGGAACTGCAAAATTATGCTGCTGCAATGACTTATTATTTAGGTGACTGTGTCGTACATTCACTTGCATTATGCTTTGGTATTCTCAGCTTCCACAAGCACATTTAATTGATATTATGACCTATCTAGTGATTAGGATAGTCACTGTTAACTAAGAAATAACAAGGAAATTTATTTATCCAGCATTTCTTATCCTCCACTAGGTAGACATGGAGTCTCACTAACGCGTAGGGGAGACAATCTTATGAAGAAGTTTTTTATTGTCCTTTATGTGACAGCACCAATAAGAGGCACATATGAGGATCATGGTTTAACAAAGGAGGGAGTTTCCAGATTTTTATAGGGCATCTACTGCATGCTAGAGGAGGTGATGTGGAGTTTGATCTTGAAGGAATGCAAATTTGCTAGATGGAGGCTTTCCAGGCCATGGGACAGAATGTAGAAAGACCCAGAAGCGTGATTAGGTGGTGTGTTCTGGAATCTCCAACCATAGGGAGATGTAAATAGAATAATAGGCAATGAAGTTGGAGAGATAGGCAAAACCAGATTGCAGAATGGCTTGGGCTTGTATGCTATGGGTATAGATTAGATTTTACCCATCAGGCCATGGTGGGCCTTTGAATGGTGTTAATCTTGAATTACATTTTAAAAAGATTATTAGAAAATGGAAGATGTTCTCCAATAGGAGGAATCTGGTAATGGAGAGTGAAGGATCAGACCACCCAGGGAAGTAGAGAGTGAGAGAAGAGTCAGAGAGGGACTCCAGTAGTGTGATGGTTAATATTGTGGGGACACATCCAAACCATACCAAGGAGGGACACAGAATGGAGAGAAAGACAGTGAGATCCTTAAGAGTTGCAGCAGGTGGAAAAAGCAACATGTCACAGGAGCCAAGGAAAGAGATCATTTTTAGGGAAGCAGGAATGACAGGACAAATAAGATAATAATTAAGATGGAAGGATCGTATTTCATAATGAAGGTGTCTTTAGTGACCTTAGCAAGAGTAGTCTTGATAGGCTAATGGGAGCAAGATCTGCCTGGAAGTTGTTTGAGAATGAAGTGAGAAAACAAACACAACCTAGACTAGGCATGGAGCCAGCCCTGGTTCTCTTTGTTTGGGTGTTTTGTTTTTAGTAAACAGTAGAAGTTTGACTTTGTAGACTCTGCTGAGAGAAAAGAGATATAGGAACTAGACTATAGGCTATTGATGCAGGAGAACTGGATTTTAGTGAAACATTGCTTTAGACACATGAAGCAAAAGAGAAGGGAAATAAGGAGGAAAGAGTGTGGCTGTAGGTAAGACTGTGGCTAAAGTATCAAATAGAGGATATTTCCTCTGATACTGTGGGGAATGTGCATGCTGAGAGAAAGGGGAACAGTGGTGGCCCTCAAGGAAAACAACCCATGGTGGATGTGGGAATGATCACAAGGTGATTCTAAGGGTTCAACTGAGCTTGAAGACACAGGTGGGTGGTGGCCATAGGCCACCTGCTGCAGCCTGGATATCAGGTTCCAGACTGGGAGTTACCTGGACAGGATCACCTAAAGGTAAAGGGTGATGCTGCTGAGAATGGCAGTAGGATTATGGTTGAAGGAGTGAGACTCAACAGAGAGAACCAGCCTGGTTAGGGAAGTGAGCAGAGGGGTAATGAAAAGGGGGCTGAGAAAAAGAGAGTAGAGTGAGGTGAGAAGAGCAAGTGCATTGGGGAGAATGGAAGGAGGGCCAGTCCTAGAAGGAGGAGGCTATTTGTAAGCAGTATATCAGAGTGATACATCCAGATTGACATTTCTTTATCAGATAAATACCTTGAAAGGTATTTATCCTGAGTTTGCAGTGTTGTCCAGAACATTATGGGGAATACCTTTATTGGAACTCAACTGAGACTTTGCCACACAGCTTTTGACTATTTGGAGTCTTGGTGATTCTTAGCCCATTTGGAAGTGGATTTGATTTTTGCACACTGCCGGGTCATTCAGGGCCAAGTTTGGTGAAAAAAGTAGACAATGAAGCTGGATAATAACATTTTTGGTAAGAATGGAAATGTGGATTTAAAGAACAGTACTATTTTATTTATGTGACTTGTAATAGTCCCTGATAGTAATTTCCAAGGACAGCAATGACAGTATCTTTGGAATATGTATAGCTTCTCAAAACAAAGGTCTTCCTAATACATGGGACTCTCAGCATTGCAGCATGGTTGGCACCCCTGGCTTCTGGGCCCTAAATGTCAGTATTCCTTGCAAGTCCTTGTGGCAGTCAGAAAAGCCACGACACATTTCCAAATGCTTCTGGTTGTCTCTAGACTGCCAGGGCCTGGAGGACTTGTTTACAGAGAGCCAGGGAAGAGAGGAAGATACTCTTTTCTGTCCCTTTTACTCTTTATCTATATATCTATTTATTTACTTTGCTTTCTGTCTGGTTTTTTCTTCTTAAAAATTTTTGTTTGTTTTCATTGATTGTGGTGTGAGGAACGACAGAAACAGGAGGAAAAGGGGATTTTTATTAAATGAAGATTGGAAATAAATGAATAATTCAAGGGAAGGCTATGGACGAATAGAAGAAAAGAGACAGAAAATAGAGTAGTCTTGGGGAAACTGGAAGAAATGTTTCTGCCACATTTGTCTGTGGTCTCTTGTGATTTTCTCTGAAGCCAAGAATAAGATTTCCTGTAAGAACGCTCATGTGTTGTTGCATTATAGGGTATAACTGATTGCAGAGGCACCCTAAATAGATTTCACTGAGAATATAGTTAGAGTTGTGTAAGGCTTTAAATCCAGACTGAAAGAGGAAAACAACTTGTTATAAGGCGAGTCCATTTCAACTTCATCTGAGGGGGTTTTCATAACTGATAGGTCCAAGCGCCTGTTTTAAAATGATGTTATTTGTATGATTGTCCAGGAACGTGAACTTCAAAACAGTTTTAGCTCCTGAGTACCAAGTTTTAATTTAATTTGTACAAAATGAATAACAATACGCTTTACTAAAAATAGTGTACCTGGCTAGCATTTAAAAGTTATAACCTTTAGCTTGCCATGATTGCTAAAAGTCATCTGTTGTGTGTTTTTAAAATCTGCACTAACACTTGTGGACCATTCATGCCATACTGAAGCTGATTTTCTACTTTATTTTTTCAGTTGTTCATGGTGGACAATGGAGCAGATGACTGGAGAATAGCCATGACTTATGAGCGTATTTTCTTCATCTGCTTGGAAATACTGGTGTGTGCTATTCATCCCATACCTGGGAATTATACGTTCACATGGACGGCCCGGCTTGCCTTCTCCTATGCCCCATCCACAACCACCGCTGATGTGGATATTATTTTATCTATACCAATGTTCTTAAGACTCTATCTGATTGCCAGAGTCATGCTTTTACATAGCAAACTTTTCACTGATGCCTCCTCTAGAAGCATTGGAGCACTTAATAAGATAAACTTCAATACACGTTTTGTTATGAAGACTTTAATGACTATATGCCCAGGAACTGTACTCTTGGTTTTTAGTATCTCATTATGGATAATTGCCGCATGGACTGTCCGAGCTTGTGAAAGGTAAGTTTGTTTCTTTTCCTGAGAACATAATTTACCATATGGTATCTTCACAAGTAAGAAAAAAAAAAAAACATTTTAGACTTGAGATGCGTAGTGTCTCACTCTTGAAAATTTTGGATTCTCTGACAGGTTCTTTGAAATGACTATGACAAAAGTTTTCTGTAGATTTTTTTCATAGAGCAAATGCTTTCATGCTTGTGTGTTTTCTTTCTAATTTGTTCAGTTTTCAGTAGAGGGCTGCCTTTATAATTTTGTGCCAAAATTTGGAGACCTAGAAATTGTGTAGGACACTTTTATTGGAAATATGAGTTTAATGGTAATATTGATTCATTTTCGTGCCTGATTGCTTATAAGCGTTGTTTGTTGTTGAGACAGAAATCCTGTGAAACAGTGTTGATGCAAGATGCCTGGGCTTTAGGGAATATCTTAAAGTGGTTTGTTTGTTTTGGTGCCTGTTTATAATAGTGTTCAAATGATTACTTGATAAGGAGGTTATGGGTATACATATTAGTTTTTATTGAACTTTGAACAATTAGTAAGAAGAGGCAATGTGTATTCATGTTAATGTCTGAAGCGCTCTGGTGGTCTAGATCTAGGCATATATTCTCAGATTTCAGGAGTGGCTCAGTGATCTTAATCAGTTATACACTAAAATTGGTAACTTTGCCATTTAAGAAAAATAAACTTATGACATAAACAGGAAGAGTTGTATCATAATGGGTTACGGCGTACCCTCACATGATCTTGGTTAAGAAAATTCAAGTTGAAATTAACAATAGAGATACAGGAATGGTTTAGAAATTTCTAGGAGTGTTGAAAGTTCAGATGTTAGTCTTTGTAGAATTTTTTTTTTTTTTTTTTTTTGAGACGGAGTCTCGCTCTGTCACCCAGGCTGGAGTGCAGTGGCGCAATCTCGGCTCACTGCAAGCTCCGCCTCCCAGGTTCACACCATTCTCCTGCCTCAGCCTCCCAAGTAACTGGGACTACAGGCACCCGCCACAATGCCCAGCTAATTTTTTGTATTTTTAGTAGAGACGGGGTTTCACTGTGTTAGCCAGGATGGTCTTGATCTCCTGACCTTCTGATCCTCCTACCTCAGCCTCCCAAAGTGCTGGGATTATAGGCGCGAGCCACCGTGCCCAGCCAAATTTTTTTTTTTTTTTAAATTTGGCTTTTGAAAGTCAAGGTTATACACTCAGATAGTTTAAGGAAGAAAAACTTCTGTATGAGAGTTGCTGCAAAAAAAAAAAAAAAATCTATATATTTATACATAGTGAACCCTGAACACCCCCCAGCCCATTCCAGCTTTCCAGAAGCATTCACTTTAAATCTTTTTAGCCATTCTCTTGGTCACTGCTTTTCATATTTTTAAATAAAATTGCTTATGTTGCTGCATCTAGATTTTTTGTTGTTGTTTTGGAGCTATTAACTTCCTTCTGGGGAAGTCGGAGATTTTGCTTTTTTCGCGTATATAAACACCCTCTTTTCACAACTTCACCCCTCCCCGGAAAAGTGATTTTTGTCTCCCTATCTCACAGTAAGATATATAAACCCTAAAATCTATATTCTATATTTACATTGTTGTTACTGTATAAACTGCATTTGTAGCTGAACAAGATAATATATCATAATCATTTTTCCTTTCCTGCACATTTTTTTAAATTTTTTCTGGAAGAAATAGTTGCCTCATTTTTTATTTGCTTAGTTTTCTGTATACTTATCACTAAATCATCTCTAAATTCTCTGACATTATATAAATACCTTTTACTCTTTTCAAATATATTCAGCAATTTGTCAATTTCACCTTGAAGAAATGACTCTCAGAACATTCTGACTTGCATCTCTATCATGTTGGGGACTTTCTTTGCCTTTTTTGTATGCTGAGTAGCCCCTTTCTTCAACCCTATTTCACCTTCTTTCTTCATTCTTTATTTTGGTAGAATCTGTCTTCCAGTAGTTTTGAAGCAAAGGTAGTGTATAAGAAACATATTTTTGAGATCTTGCAGATAAGGGAGTCTTTAATCTTCTCTCATGCTTAATTGGTAATCAGCTGGATATAAAACTCTAGATTGGAAATCACTTTCCTTCAGAATATTGAAGGCTCCATTTTCTTCTGTATTCAGGGTCTAGCAGTCTGATGCCATGCTCCTTTTTTATTTATTTATTTTTTTTCTGGAGGCTTTTAGTATTGGTATTCTAAAATTACACAAGGATGTATCTTGGCATGTGTCTATTTTAATCCATGGTACTGGGAACTTGGTGGACCTGTTCAATCTCGAAATTTCATGTCTTTCAATTTTTGGAGATTTTTCTGAATTATTTAATGATTTTTGTTCCTATTTTCTGTTGTGTGGATAATGGCCCTCCTATATTATTTCCTAATCTTCTTATTCTTTGTTTATAGTTTTCCGTTTGTTTTTGCTCTCTATATAGAAGATAACTCAAATTTATCTTTCAGACTTTCAATTGGAATTTTATTTCTTCTATATTGAGTATTAATTTCCAGTGTCTAACTTTTGGTCCCTGAATGCCTTTTTTTAAATAGCATCATGCTTTTCTTTCACAGAAACTTTTCTCTGGAGATGTTAGTCATAACTTTTTGAAGTTTTTTTCTCTTTGCATTTTGTTTCCTCAAAGGTGCATTTTTCTTTTGTTTTGGCTTCTGTTTTAGGAGCTTTTCGTACACATTTCAAATTTGTCAACTGCAGGCTTCATTAAAGGGTGATTTGGTTGGGGGACATAGAACACTAATTTCAATACCTTTACATATTTTGTGTCTTCTCTGACCATCTGACCAGTGCATCAGAAGTCTTTTCTGCTCTCCTGCCATGAAAGCAGAAGTCTGAGGTGACAGTGTCTTGGGAATTGAAACACAGGGCAAAGAAGAGATCTCAACAGTTACCGTGCAAGCATTTGCTTGTTCTCCTGATATCAGTACAGTAGCTTGCTATCTGCAGTGTCTGATGTCCTGCAGTAGGTCCACAGACCTTGTGTTTTACTGTCTCCAGATAATAGATTTTCAGACTTCTGCCAGGTTGCCAAAGAACAGTTAGTGTTTCTACAAAGCAGAAGAGGACATCTATGTGTCTAACTGCTTCTGTGCCTTTTTTGAAGCTATCATCCCATTCGAAGCTCTATGGTTATCCCCACCTGCAGAGGTACTGGTGCCAACAGTGCCTGAGTCATGGGTGAGGGGGTTGGTTCTCAGTGCATGTGCGGTTGCCCCTTGGTTTTTCACCACTATTGCCATAGAATTCTGCATTCTCATGTCAGGTAAGTCAGTGGCCATCTGTGGATTGGCTGTCTAGCTTGGTTTTTTTTTTCTTACTACTCTTTTGTCATTCATTCTTGTTGTCCTTATGGGTTTATGCTTCTTTGCTGTCTGCTTGTTTTAGTATTATTTATAATCATTTTGAGGTTGTTAAGCGAAGGAGCTGAGGCCAGCATGTTTGTTGAGCCCACCTGCTTATGCCAGAAATTTTGTAGTGACTAGTTTTTAATATCATGTCTCTAAACTTTTTTTAGAACTCCTCCGGATAACTATGCCATTTGAGGGATTAACGTTTTCTTTTTAAAGAAAGGTAGACTCCTTATGGTAATGCTTTGTTTCCTAGCAATCATGGTATTTAGAGGCTTATGATATTTTCTGGAGCAGATGTACCTTATGATGGTTGAAGAATAAATATGCAAAACTCTAGTTGACATACCTATTTATTTTATAAAGATAAGCCCTAATTAAAAATTATGCATAACAATGTAACAATGAGGGAAACAGCCAGGTCTAACAATGTAGACATCTCCATGGGTGGTCTCTAGTGCATCTGCTTCCAAAGGCCAGTTAAGAGAGCCTCAAAATTGTGCACATGCCATACATTTTCTTTTCAAAAACAGTTCATCTTAGCTGTTTTAACCCATTATCACTAAATACAGAATGCCAAAGGCAAGCTGTGACACATTTGCGTAGCAGCCCCAAGTCTCTGTGTTTTTTAATATGCTCAGATTGTGAGGTGATGACCATTCCTGTTTCCATGTAAAGAGGCAATCAAAGGTGAAAACTGTTCATTTCATAGCAAGAATGAGAGTGTGTAGCCAGCAGTTACATAAAGGAAACAAATCTGTGACAGCGTGGTGGGGAAGAGACAGAGGCCAAAACTCTGGATTGGGACACTGGGATTTAGTCCCAGTTGTGTAATTTAGGGGCTGAATGACCTCAGGCCAAACATCTCGGGTCTTTTTGCCTTAGTTTATTCATTTGCCAACTAAATGGTTTGTTAAGACTTCTTCCCAAGGTAATGTTTTATCATTACACAAATGTGTAAAAGAAAAAAAAATTATTAACCAGCATTGTGTTAATAGGAGATTTTCCACATTTGGTTTTTATTAAACTTCCCATTTTACTGCACAAATTCTCCAGATTGTGATTTGTAAGATACAAAGATAAAAAAAAAAAAAATTTGTTTTTCCATAAATTTGCAATTTGGAACATGATGTCATCAGCATCTTACACTTCCTTGATGATTGTTTTCTGACCCCTTTTTTCCCCTGTTATGTGAAGTTTGCAATACTAAATATAACACACAACTTTTCTATTTATTTGGTTTAGGATTTGGATTTGAATGAATCCTACCAGTTCCATCTTTGGTCCATCCAAGCATCCTCTCCATGTAAAAAGGGGAGATTCACATCTGATAGAAATTTATATTTTTAGTTAATTAGAATCTAAAAAGAGACTTAGAGTTTTGGACTTTTTAAAAAGGAAATAGCTAGAGAAAAAGAGAAACAGCTTTCTAGAGAAGTTTGCATTAAAAACCTATTCCTGTCCTTCTAGGAGCACAAGATTCAGGATTTCTAGAAGTTTCTAGAAATTGTTCTGTACTAATGGGGACAGCATCCTATGGGAGGCTTTTATTCCTTGTAGTATTATATTCCCTGGCATATCAGGCATCTCTGAAATTTTTTACCTGTAGGTAATAAAAATTCTCTTTTTTTTTTTTTTTGGTGAATGATAGGAGGAAGCAGAGAAGCAAGAATCTAGCATTATTTCTGTAGCCTATATTTGTTAATAAGGAGCTTCCCCACACCAGACCACAGTAATCTACTCTTTCTCTGGTTATGATTTGGCTTTGTGTTAAGGTAGGCATTAGTCCTAGGAAAAACGCTGTCCTCTGAAGCAGCCCGAGAAGTGTGGCCTGCTGCTGCTAAGCGATCTCATGTTCATGGGGTCCCAGGCCAAGGCATTTAATCAGAATGTATTAGCAGAAATTTCAGGAACATTTATGTTTTAGAAGAAACCTGAAACACAGAGCTTGGGGTCCTGAAAATTGGGAATTATCCAATCCTGACTTGTACCTTTTGAGACTTCTCTAAGATAGCATAAATAGGCAGCTATTCACCCCAAAGCGTGTTTTACTGGGCACAGTTTCTGAGCAAGAATAGTAGCTATTTTGCAAGAGGTAGAACTGGATATTGTGGGTCAGTGCTGTGTTACACAAAGGAGTTTGGTTTCTTTTTCACTGTAAAAGTTCTCAGAGCATTTAATGTATGTATATGCATTAGAAATACCCAAGAGGGGAAAGAAGTATTTATTTGGCCATGCTCTCTGGGAAACATACTTGACATATGACAATACTGAAGTTTTGGAGATAGAAAGGAATTGAACTTTCTGATGACAGTTTGGAAATTCAAAATAATGTTTCTGTGTTCAATGGAATCTTTTCCTTTTTGACATAGTTTTGTAATGCTGTGGTAGGGGGCCAAATTGGGGATGGAAAGGAAAAGAGCAAAGGTGAGTTAGAAATTTAGGTGGTAGTGTTCCCAAGCAGAAAGGCAAACATTGTGATAATACGTAATAAATTGGAGATTCCAGGTAATGTTTGGAATGGAAAAGGGTCATTTGGTTTAAAAAGTGGCCAATAATTGTCCTTTCTTTTCCCATTATTTTATCTCTCAGGGCACTTAAATATTTATTAACCAGGTATCATTTGTTAAGAGGGAACGTTTTCTAAAAATGACAACAATAGATTGCTCTTTTTGAAAGTAGACAAACTGGAGAAGCATAACGCAACTTTTGAATAGCTCTGGATAATCTAAACTGCATTTTAGATTAATAAAGAATAAATTCTCATCATCACTGAAAACTAATAGATGAAGATAAATTTGCATAGAGAACCTGAGGAATAGAGACTTCAATTTCAGTTGTGTTTAGAATCTACTCTTCAGTGTCTTAAAAGTATATTTTGTTCTTTCATTAGAATAATCCAGGTAGATTTCACTCTGTTTTTTTGTCACCCTGTCACTAATACTCTCCTACGTTGTATTATTTTGTTTTCATTTTTAATTTCCTGGAAGATGATTCCTGAAATGCAGTTGAAACATACTTTATTATTATATGGTCTGTTAGAGAAGCAGAACCGAGAGGATATAGATATAAATATATGAGAGGGGATTTATTAGGGGAATTGGCTCACAGGATTGTAGAGACTGAGAAGTCCCAAGGAGAGGCCATCTGCAAGCTGGAGACAGGGGATACTGGTATTGTGGCTCAGTCCAAGTCCAAAAGCCTCAGATCCAAGGAAGGCAGTGGTGCGACTCTCAGTCCAAAGCTGAAGGCCTGTGAATCCAAAGAGATGCAGGTCCAAGTTCTGGAGTCCAAAGGCTGGAATGCCTGAAGTTCTGATGTCCAAGGACAAGAGAGGAAGAATGTCCCAGCTCCAGGAGAGAAAGAGAGAGGAACTCACCTTTTCTCTACCTTTTCTGTTCTCTCCTAGCCCCCAGCCAGGATGGTGCTCACCCACATTGAGGGTGGATCTTCCCCACTCAGTTCACTGACTCACACACCCGTCTCCTTTGGAAACATCCTCACAGACACTCAGAAATAATGCTTTACCAGTTCTCTAGGTATTCCTTAATCTAGTTAAGTTGACACCTAAAATTAACCATCACATATGGTATATTGTGGAATATTACAGTCAAATCATGCCCCATAATAAAACTACATACAACATAAGTTTTATATAAAATAACTGCTTTTAGCACAAGGGTTGGTTATGTCTTCTGACATCAGTAGTATGAAGGAGTTGCTAAGGGGAAGCTCCTGTGGGATGAGAGAATATCTCGTTTTGTAACTAGACAGATTTCTAGTCTCTTAGCACTATTTTATAGAGGATATGAGATATGGGGTCCCAGTTTCTCTATATCCCTATAGAGAATATGTAATTTGGGGTCCCTCTTGCATATGGAATATGGACGTTGAATATAATTTTGTACATACTAAGTTAAAATGAATACCCTTGTCTCTGAGCACCAATAAAACAAAAAATTGGATGGTAGTTGTTTACATCTGGTAAATTAATTTAGCATTGCAGTGGATGTCTTTTAGTAACTCAATATTAGTCTGTTGCTCTAACACCATGTGTGTTCATTACTTCTCTTTGTAGAACATGCTTTTAAATGAACTAAGTTTCAATATGTGATCAACTCTGTATAGAGTTCTTAAATGATCTGTGTTCTAATTTTCAAGTTTTCCATTTCAAAACAGTTTCAGTTGGTTTTTATCTGTTTATATAACATAAGCCAGTTGTCATGGAGGAAGGGATGAATGGCATCTGAAAGTTTCACTTGTTCTATTTGTGGTTTTTTATTATTTACATAGGATGAATGTGAAATAGGGAGCTACATATTAAAGTGCTAGCTCATTTTCCTGGTCTGCCAGCCATGATTTTATTTTGTATTTTCAGGAGAATCACCCAGAGGCCTACTCTTTTTCTAGCACTGGCCATTAGAGGTGCCAATTTCCTGATGATTTACTTGAATTTGAAACATGTTACTTGGGATCAAGTTTCTTTAATAGTTGTTAAAGTAGTCATAAAATATGCATTGCAATGTTGGGAAAACATACCCACCTTGATTTATTACGGAATATTGGGTAATTATTGGATAATGAGATTATTTCTTACCACTTGAAGACTCAGCTGTTGCCAAGTAAACTCTAAGCATTTCATCAATGGATTTGTAATTTGTGGTTGATGGCAATGTAATACTTTGTAAACTTATACTTCCAAGTGGGTCTGATTCATACATACAGATATAGCATTTTCAGGCTCATAAATGAGTCATAACTTTAAAATGGGCCCTTTCAAGTTATAAAAGTTGGCAGTTTGAAAGCATTCATCCTGCATCTGTGACTTGCAAAACATCAGTGCTAAGTATAATGTTTGCCAAATAAATTGGTCATTAAAGTCTTATGGAAAGAAAATCCAGTACTCTCTCAAATTCAATTTTCTCTTCTTTCTTATGTAGATGTGCTTTTTGTTTTGTTTTGTTTTTTTGTAGTTTTATTTTTTGAGTTAAAGTCTTGCTCTTGTGACTCAGACCGGAGTGCAGTGGCGCAATCTCGGCCCACCGTAACCTCTGCCTCCTGGATTCAAGCGATTCTCCTGCCTCAGCCTCCCAATAGATGGGACTACAGGTGCCCACCACCATGCCTGGCTAATTTTTAATGTATTTGAAGTAGAGATGGAGTTTCACCATGTTTGCCAGGCTGGTCTTGAACTCTTGACCTCGGGTGAGCCGCCCACCTCCGCCTCTCAAAGTGCTGGGATTACAGGCGTGAGCCACCACGCCTGGCCTTGTTTTTATTTTTTAACTTTTTTTGGTCTACCTCCTGAGAGAATAATGAGGAGTAATATTTGTTGGCAAGGGGCTTTGAGATCCTGGTTTAAAGCATGCAGATTGAAAATACCAGCAGTGTTAAATTCACGTAGAAAAAAACATGAAAAGCTCTGCAGCTCAGGAATTCAACCTCAGTGATCTCATAGTCAGTTCATTATGGTCCTCCTCATCCTGTCACCCATGCTGATGTACAGATTTCGTGGAATAGAGATCCTAAGTGTCTTCTGACTTTGAAAATTCCTGTAATTATCCATATAGTACATTAGACAGCATGCATGTGTGCACTTCTGGGCAGCATTCTGATGTAACTCAGCTTCAGAACGACTGGGCCAGATAAAAAGAAGGAACATAAAGTCTAAATGAAAACATGCTGACATTCAAGCCATTTTGTCTTTAAGAAAATTAATACATTTCTTGGACATAAATCGGGCTTGGTTGGAGAAAATGCAAGTGTTTCCTACTTCCTGCTGGATTTTCTGCATTGTATTTTTTAAAATTTTATACCCTTTATTTTAAAATGTTTCCTTAATTGTATTAAAATAACCATAGAAATGCAAGACAAAAGTGTCTTTACATGCCATAAAATGTACAAGTTTTAAACATTTGCTGAGCTTGGACAGATCTGCCTTCTAGTATAATGTTAAGCTTTTATAACCTTAGGCCATATTAATGGACTCACTTACTATTATGAGAATTGAATGGAGAATGAGGTAGATTTTAGTACTGTATCCCCAAGCTGGTGTCAGGTAATAAAGCACCTACTGTCTTTCAAGGGAGCCTCTTGGCTTGAGTCTCTTAGGAGGGACTATGTGAACTGTTTCTCCACTGCTTGCTGACTAGTAGAGCGATGTCTAGTCTATGGATGGTTCCTGAGGCACTGCGGAAGGGGCATCAGTCTGTCCCACCCTGCTAGTTCCAGTGCTGTTTTGTCTCTCATTCAGAATCCCATGGGTCAATAAATAGTCTGATCACTGTCAAATAATTAGGGATACTGAAAAAGGCCCAGTCATCAGATATTTAAACCATAGTGTGGTGGTAAAGTCAAAGCCATTTTGAGTTTGTGGCCATTATTCGGTGATTGATTGGTGAATAAATATTAGAATTTAAAAACTTTATGTAGAATTTTATCATGATTTTTGGTTACAGTGTAAAAACAAAAAAAGGATCTTTGTCATTTTTTGAAACAACTTTATTGAGGTATAATTTATGCACCATAAACTCCACCTATTTAAGGTGTACAAGCCAATAATTTTAGGGGCTATGCAGCCATCACTACAATTCAGTTTTAGAACAGTTCTATCACCCTCCAAAACTTTCATCATCCCTGTGCCCGATTGCAATAAATCCCTGCTCCCTCCTGCAGTCTTCCAGGTGACCACTAATATGCTATCTGTCTCCATAGATTTGCCTTTCTGAGACTGTTATATAAATTGAATCAAGTAATATATAGTCTTTTACATCTGGTCTTTTTTACTTAAAGATTTTGATGTTTGCCTATGTTGTAGTATGTATTGAAGTTTGTTCCTTTTTATTGATGAATACTATTCTGTTGTAAGAATATGCTACAATTTGGTCACTCATTCACCAGTTGATCTACATTTAGTTTGTGATTTGTTTTTGGCTACCAAGAATAGGCTTGCTGTGAACTTGTGCACACAATTCTCTGGGTGAACATGTTTTTTTTTTTCTCTTAGGTAGCCATCTAAGAATATTTAATTTTACAAACCCACCAGCAATCAGCAATGTATGAAGGTTCCAGGTTTTATCACATCCTTGACAACATTGTCAGTTGTGTGTGTGTGTGTGTATATTAGATCATATATATGTCATATCTGGATATGGATATATAGAATGCCAGTGTGTCTGTTTATACCCATATGCATATGTCTTGATGTGTATATATAAACATACAGAAATATGTGGTCTTAATATACATTTATTTATAGTCTTATAACCATTCTAGTGAGTATAAAGTGGTATCTTATTGTGGTTGTACTTTGCAATCCTCTAATGACTAATAATAATGGTGAATATCTTTTATGTGATCATTAGTTCTTTGTGTATCTTCTTTGGCAAAATGGCAATTCAAATTGCCCGTTTTTAAACTGGGGCATTTGTCTTATTAAATTTTAAGAGTTCTTTGTATATTCTGATTACTAATATTTTATCAAATATATGATTTGCAAATATTTTCCATGGCTTGTGTTTTAATTTTCATTCTCATTGTTTTTGAATGTGCTGAGGCTATGTACACTTGGCTTTCTCTAAGTCAGTCTTGCCTTGCCTCCCCTCCCAAAGCCATGCAGGAAAAAAGCCAGCTACACACACACAGCTGTCTGTGAGCTCTTTGAAGAGGCTTAACTCCCTTGTTCAGTTCTGTGCTTCACATGCCTCTCCTTGCTGCCCTTTTCCTACCCTGAACTCTTTCTTTTCTAGTAACCACTATTTTCTAGTAACAGCAAAGAGAGGAAAGAGCAAAAAAAGACTGTTTTTTAATCCTGCTTTAAAAGTCTTTCCAGTTCTTGCATTGCTTTGATGGTTGTGGTAGCTATGAAAAATGAAGCCCAGAGAATGCCTGTCATTTTTTCACTTAGGATTAAGTGTTCCTGAATTGCCTCCAATGGGAATTTTATAATTCTTTTTATTTTCTCTCCTAGTTGAGGTAGAAATTTGTTTTGATTGATCCACAGCTTTCTTGATGACCCAAAGCAAACATTTGTAATGTGTCTGACCCTGTTTTAGGGATGTAGCTAGACATTGTGAAAAACCAAGCTCCTCCCTCCCTTTTAGGTGACCTTGCTGGGTTTTGTGACCGTCCACAGTCAGGACTTTGGAAGGACGATGCTCTAGCCACAGGCTGCTTGACCAAATGATCACTCTGTGACCATGACCATTCTTTGTACTGTGCTTTGTATCACAGTGACAGGATATTATAGTACAGCTCATAGGCATGTGGCAATTGATTTTGACATACGATATTCTCAATACCGCAGGAGCAAAAGATGTTTGAGTGACTACTGTCTAATATCTTAGCCTTCACATCTCTGCTCATGATTTAGTCTTCTAAAAGCTTTCTGTGTCATATAAAATATACTGTTTCAGTTTATTAAATTGTATTTAATATTCTAACAGAAGATATAATTTAAAAATAAGATTTTGCAGACTTTTGGTATTTAATGTTGTGGTTTTAGAACTCCATATAAAACCTCATGTAAGAATAATGGTTTGTAAATATGAAAGCCACAAAATAAGGCGCATATTATTTAGAACCAATTTATTAGCAGAAAATATCTTTTATATCAGTGATCATGGGGAAAATTAAATTTAGTGACTTTCTTGCTTTAAAGAAATGGTTGTGATTGAGCATATTAGTAATTATAAGCTCCTGTTTTTGAACAAAACTGGGTTATACTAGGCATATGTGGAGAATCATCCTAAATGCCCACTTGGTATTATTTGGAATAACAACTTTTATACCAGAGGGCATCTTACGAAATGAAACATCCAGTAGAGAAAGATCAGTAATTTTAATCTGGTTTAAATATTAATCTGCTTTTGTCCTAGAGGACATAATGTTATCAAATGAAATACCCAATATAAAAAGATCAGCTTTGGTCATTAGTTTTAATCTAATTTAATGGTGATCAGCCTTAGAATTTCTGGCTTACTACATGACTAGAAGGGAATGAGTATTCTTATATTTATTGTCGTTATGATAATCTGCCTACTGTGCTTTCTACTATTTAGTAAGGTGTTTTTGTTGTTTTGTTTTATTTTGTTTTGCTTTTAAGATGGGTTCTGAGAAGTTTGGAGGTGTCAGTGTGAAGTGAAAAGCCACTCTGCCAGGTTTTTTTAATCCCTGTTTAAAGATTCCATTTTTGAAATATCACACTGATACCTTTTGTTCCTCCTCTTATCCATCATTCACCTACTGTATCATCTAGATCTCTGTTCTTTCAGCCCTAGCAAGGTCACTGGCATTTATTGTGATGTAGGTGCCTGATAGAGAGTTGGGTGGTAAAAGGGATGAAGGTGCCACAGTAGGCAGGTTTGATGTGGTCAGAAAAAGAACCAGGGAGACTGTAGTCAGTAGTCAGTAGTCAGTGGTGTAGTTGCTTGAAACTTTTGTCTGGCTCTGATTAGGTTAGGAGATGAGTTCTCTCTGCAGGTCAGAGGTGTTCATTAAGTGCTTATGGTATTCTATACCATGTAAAAATGGGGTACAAAAGCCTTATCTGAACCAAGCTCCTCAATGGTAGAAGGGGTATTTGATACCATCTGAATAGCCACAGAGCCCAGAGCCTTTTAATATCTGGGTCAGATAAAACCTTACAAGTCATCTAATCCTATCAGGCCAAGAGGAACACCAACTGCTGTCATTCCATGAGGACTTGTTGGGTAAATGTTTCTGCACAGATGTGTACCTATCAGTTATAGCAATAGAAGAATGCTAATTAACACTTAATGAGGGACTTAAAGTGTTGAAATTTAACCCTACAAAAGGTCGTTATGAAGAGGATTACTAATGGGAATATTACCTATTAAATGTGAAAATAATTCTTACATCTTTATTTTATCTGGTTCATTTGCAAGTACTTAGGGTTTTACCATTTAATAAGTTAACAAAGGTTAATAAGGAAATCTGCGTTAATTTAAAATTTCTGTGATTCAGGAGCAAAAATAGCACTTACTGCATATCTGAAAGACTGCAGACAAATTGGTCTTGGAAATCTAAAGTCTGCCTTATGTGCTGGACTGACAAGAGGAGGGCTTCACAGAAACGTGACAGGCATGGTTCAGCACTGCTTGAAACCCTTCTCTATTCAGCCTGGAAGTATTTCCATTTACTCTGCTGGAGCACACAGACTTCAGACAGAGTTTTCTTCGTCTTTTATCTTGGATGTTGCCTTACGAGCTTTCAGCAACTATGCAGCTGCCATCATTGTCTGAGATTTGCAATGGGGCAAGTGGGGCTGGTGGGGAGTGGGGGTCCTTGGCAAGCAAGGGAACCCTGTTCTGAGGCAACAGTAGTGACAGAGCTCCAAGTTTTCGTGACTGTTGTGAGTAACCCTTAAAGCAGCATTTCAACTTTCCTTTCATGAAACTGTCCATGTGCTAAGATCACTGCCACTCAACTTAGGTCTGCTGTGCATTTAATTTCTTGGGTATTTCCTAAAAGCCCCACTAATAGGAATCGCAATCTAGCATTTCTCCTTTTGGAAATGCACTCTGCAAATGCTGCTCACTAAGGTCTGCAGAACTTCTGCTAATCCCCACCACTGCCTCTGGGAAAAAAAAGGTCATGAGTTTTAAACCCCCATGTTTCACTTCCTCATACAAGCATATCTTCAAGTAACCACATAACTGAATGTGTCTGAGTAGACTAAATTTGAAAGTCAAGAACATAAGAACTTTTTTTCATAGCTCTTTATCCAGTTTAACTTTGTATTAGAGATTTTATCTGGTTTAGACTTTGTCTTAATTTGTGCTTCTTATTGATAATGTTTTGTAGGGAAAAATAGCAGCAAGAATTAAGAAAATGAAAATATTCTTTTTAGTGTGGTACGCTAGTTAAAGCAGGGGTTGGTAAACCATGGTCCTTGGGCCAAATCTGGCCCACCACTTGTTTTTGTAAAGCCTAAGAGCTAAGAATAGTTTTTACATTGTTTTTATTGTTTTGGGGAAAAAGAGAATATGTGATAAAGACTATATGTAGTCTACAAAACCTAAAATATTTATTACCTAGCCTTATGCTGAACACATTTGCCAACCTCTTATCTAAAGTAGCATCATTTTGTCAAATTTGTTTTAAGTACAGTGTGATATTTTAAATTATAAGGCATTTTAAAATTTTTACTTTGGGGTCAGACAATGGATTTCTATTTGTTATAGCTTAAATCTGGAGGTACCACCCCCTGCCAAATAATCACTATAATATCTTTAGGACTAAATATAAACTACTTTTGGTACCAATGATCAAACATTGACATTAGTTCCAGTGATGATAGGTGCAAGTAGCATACTCAGTAACTTAAGTCTTTCTGACTAGTACTAGCTAGATGCATGAGTAGTTTATTTTTACATATACTATATAAAAACTACCTTATTGGCCTGTGCAGTGGCTCATGCCTGTTATCCCAGCAATTGGGAGGCCAAGGTGGGAGGATTGCTTTAGGCAAGGAATTCAAGAACAGACTCCCATCTCTGCAAAAGTTAAAAAATAAAAAATTAGCTGGGTGTGGTGGCATGTGCCTACAGGCCCAAGTGCTTAAGAGGCCGAGGCAGCAGGATCTTTTGAGCCTAGGAGTTTGAGACTGCAATGAGCTATGATCGTGAGTCTATACTCCAGCCTGGGAGACAGAGTGAGACCTTGTCTCAAAACAAAGCTACCTTCTCCATTCATCTACAGAGAATGCAGTTAGATATGAAAGAATTGCTCTGATCTCTTGAGGAATCTGTTCTCCTAGATTTTAACTTCATTGACCTTGGGTAACATCAGTACAACACTGAGTCATTAAGAAATCTAATCTGAAAGCTGTGGAGGAGCAGGTCTTGGGATGGACTTGGAACAGAAGCGTCCAAAACGTAGTCATTGGGCATTGGTAGAATGCCTTTCCTTTGACTAGGGAAATAATGTAAAATCTTTTTGCAATGTCTCTCCCTGCAGCATGTAAACTGAGCTATGCAAAAAGCAGTGGCTCCAAGCTAGTTATTCTTAGGGCAGTTTTAAGAATAAAATAACCTTTATTGCTACTGTTTAGTGGAGTACTATAATAAAATACCCTGGTTGCCTTTGTCCCCTAGTCTCTGCTTCCAAATGCAGGACTGCTTCTACCAAGTAAAGCTTATGTTACTTAACATGGGAGAAATTGACCAGCAAAAGATTAAAATAATTCCTGTTCGATTTTGTAATAGAAATCTCTACTAAGACCTCTTATGAAGTTTGCCTGTTATCTGTCTTAAGCAATACTACCTTTTCCATAAACAACGTTCATTCCTTAGAAGAGTATAAAAGAAGAAGCTATAATTTGTCTAAGATAGCAGATATCAGAGACAATGTCATGTTTGTGATAACATGTTTACTTTAAATTAAGAAAGCATTCACAGAACATGTTTTATAGGCAATCCAGAACTTTAATAGCATGATAAGAATTCTATATTATGTTCAGATTGTAGCTTGCCTCTCCCCACTTCTTCATTCTATTTGATCCTTCAGACAGGCTATAGGTCTGGCTCATTTTGGCTGGGCCTGCTGTGGGCCAAAGGACTATCATTTTATGGCAATTTTCAAGCTAGGTAAAAATAATATTCCCCTTCCACATTATTTTTGATGGCCATATCTTTCGTATTTAAGACAGTTTGGGATATGACTAAAAATTGTAGTGGTGATTCTTTCTCAAAACAAGTTGATTTCTTGAATGCTGCAGATTTTTGTATCTTTCCAATACAGTCTAATTTGTCTTAGCTACTTTTTGATCTGTTTTGCACATAGCCTTGGATATTCTTGATTTTAGTATATGTTTCCTTTTTATAGAATGGTCTTTGCTAGGAAGGAATAAATCCTGATGTATGGTTTTTAGTGAACCAACATACATGAAATTTTACAAAAACAAAAAAAGCCAACATGTTGGTTAGGTGTTCTTAAGATAAATTTAATTAATTAATTTTATTTTAAAAATTTTTTGAGACAGAGTCTCGCTCTGTTGCCCAAGCTGGAATGCAGTGGCACGATCTCAGCTCACTGTAACCTCCACCTCTTGGGTTCAAGTTATTCTCCTGCCTCAGCCTCCCGAGTAGCTAGGATTATAGGTGCCTGCCACCATGCCAGGCTAATTTTTGTATTTTTAGTAGAGATGGTGTTTCACCATGTTGGTCACACTGGTTTCGAACTCCTGACCTTGGGTGATTTGCCTGCCTAATTTACATTCCTACCAGAAGTGTATAAATATTCCCTTTTTTCTGCAACCTCCCCAGCATCTGTTTTTTGTTTGTTTGTTTTTTTCGAGATGGAGTTTTGCTATTGTTACTCAGGCTAGAGTGCAATGGCATGATCTCGGCTCTCTGCAACCTCTGCTTCCCAGGTTCAAGTGATTCTGTTGCCTCAGCCTCCTGAGTAGCTGGGATTACAGGCACCTGCCACCATGCCCGGCTAATTTTTGTATTTTTAGTAGAGACAGAGTTTCACCATGTTGCCAGGCTGGTCTCGAACTCCTGACCTCAGCCTCCCAAAGTGTTTACAGGCGTGGTTACAGGCGTGAGCCACCGCACCTGGCCATAAATTAAAAAGATTGTATCTGTAGTTTGGCCACCTTGATTCAAAGTCAAATTAATCTTTTTGGTCTTTCTTCTAAGAAGCCAAGGCATTTGAACCACCCTTATGTTTACCAGTTTTTTATTGTTAGTAGTCACTGGTATTCTACTAAAACCATTCTGCTAATTAGTTTTTTCCAACATCACTGCTAGGCACAAAGAGAGAATGTGAGTCAATCAGAAAGAGAACTTGTGCTGCTACAGGAGGTGTCTCCAAATCAAGGGGACTATTTTAGACATGTCTTACTGCTATAGAATAAATTTTTATGTTCCCCCAAAATTCATGTTGAAACCTAATTTCCAGTGTGATGATGTTTTTGCAACTGGGGGCTTCCATAGATGATTGGGTCATGAGGGCGGAGCCCTCATGAATGGGATTAGTGTCCTTATAAAAAGAGACACCAGAGAGCTCCCTAGCCCCTTGCTCTTTGAGGACACAGAGAGAAGGTGATTGTTTAGGAACCATGAAATGGGCCCTCACCCGACACTGAATCTTCCTGTGAATTGATCTTGGACTTCTCAGCCTTCAGAACTGTGAGAAAAAAAAATGTCTGTTTTATATAAGCCAGTCAGCTCATGGTATTCTGATATATCAGCTCAAACAGACTAAGACAATTACTCTTCCCTAAAAAGAGAAAAAAGACTGAATGTACAAGTCTGTTATGTATTAGAAATGGCTAGGCATTCCAAAATAAAACCAATTTAAAAAAAAAAAACAAAAAAAAAAACAGGATCATATATTATTTAAGTGTCATCTTTTAAATACCCTTCAGTAAGTCTGACCATGTGGTCTCCTGGATTTGCTTTGTGTACAGCTGTGGGCTGTTTTCTTTGGGCAAATGTGGGCAGACCATCGTCAGAGACTTATAGATGACTGGCACTAATCTGACTGTAATTTCTCAGAAAGCACATTCTGTTAAAGTTGGTTGTCCTATTGCCAGACAAATGATTAGCACTTTTATAATAAGTTTTATCAGTCTTGTGGCTATTCTTTGGCCAGATACAGTCTTAGAAGGTAAAAGTTACAATTCATGTTATGTGGCAAGTAAAGTTAAAACATAGAAGTATCCACATCTCCCAGCACATAAGCTGGCACAGAGCTGCTATTCAATTAATGCATTGTCTCTTAAGCATTACCTGAAGTAAAACAAAGGATATTTTCCCAAATTTTCATGGAGTACTATACCGCTGATTCACAGCTTGACTCCTTTAGGGCAGTGATGATAGCTCTTATTTTCCTGTGCCTGGCACCAAGCACTAAACTTGGAACAGAACCAGTGATCAGAAAATAGTTGTTGGATAAGAGAATCAGGGGCTAATTTAGGATATTTTGCTGATTTTTAAGGTTCATTCCTCATCATGTCCTCAGATTTAATTAAATTGGAATATAGGTTCCCATTCACCCCCATATCCCCCAAAAAGACACAAGAAGAAAAGCAGGATGGTATGATATGAGCCTAAATAAAGAGGCTAATCAAAAGCTTACTTCCCCAGGGACTTAGGAAGTGTTTCATAAGTTGCATTCCAATCAGTAAGTTAGATTTGCCCTTATTTATATTAAGACTTATTTCTAAAGGTATTCATTTATTAGGAGAGGAAAAAACCCTGCAAACAGGTCCAGAGGCAGGCAATGAAAAGACATATAAAATTTCTTACCATTATCTTATTTACAAATATATATATTGGCATTTCTACTTGGTTGTGGGGAGCATAAATATAAAAAATGGCATAGTGTTTGCCCTGTAGGAGCTTACAATATAATAGGTATATGCATGTGTAAACAAATTGTCATTTGAGAGAGAAGCAGTCACTATAATCAAGGGACAAGCAAACAGGTCATTAAATCATAATTTCAAAACTCAGAGGAAGACTTTCTAGAAAGAAAACTTGATTTGAGGCTTCAGAATAAATCCAATTTCAAAAGGCCAAAAAGTGAGGTGGGATATCCCAGACAGAAGGAACAGCATAAATACAGGCATGGAGAAAAGGAAGGTGCAGGGCAATTTCAAGGGTCAGAGAAGTATCTGTGTCCAAATGAAGAATTTATGAAGAAGGGTTGCAGTTGGAAATTAAGCTAAATTGGAACTGATGCATGGGAAAATACGGAGTCTGGATTTTAGTCCATAGGTATCTTCCCAAATTCTTTCTTAGTGATGTTTATGCCAATGGCATTGTTATTTATTGGAACTTTTATTACATTGACATTTTTCTTGAATACTTTGACTTACCATAACTACAGATAATAATAAACCTGTATTACTTGCTCTGAATAAATTCAGAAAACCAAAACTTACAACATTTTAATTTGACACTGTTCCTTCAGTAATGCTCTGAGCTGAACCTTGCAGGCTTGTTACAAAGGGAGATGAGCACATATCAGAAGCATGATCCTGACCTGTGAGCACTGAACTGACACCTGTTCTTAGCTATACTGAAAGAATAAAAGGAGGATCAAAATGAAAATAAATTCCTAAGAGATATTATATTTTTAAATATTGAGGCTCTATGCTACTGAAATTCATCTCAAATATTTCCTAAAAATTTGACCTGTGCCACTGCCTACATCTTATGCCTTCAGAAACTCGGCTAGAGGCACTAGAGCAGGCCTAAAGTGTTTTAGCTATCTGAGGAATATAAATGCTGCTCATATTTTAGAAGGAAAACCCTGGCAGCATTGTGAAAGGCAGTTGGGAGAGGCTAAGCACTGGAAAAAGGAAAGCCAGCTGAGAGGCTATCATGTAGCCTAGGCTAGTGGGAAGAGGTCTCCATTAAAGGGTGGATCGTGACCCAGACAGAGGCCAGAGAGAAAGTTTGAAGAAGAATCTAAGATTTCTAACGTATGTTAAGTAGCAAATGTAGTAGGTACTTACAATATATACTGAACACAGGAGGAGAGAGTTGAAGAAGGGGCAGTGATGGATTTTATCTTGTAGATGCGCAGTTGTTGAAAGGTAGAAGAGAAGAAGGTGGTCAAGACAAGCTTGAGTATACCTCCATCTAAAGACACTGTTTATATAATGGGAGAGGAAGAAAGGACAAATACGTCAAGGCTCAAGTCACAGGAAGGGAAGTTAGGAGAATTCACATCAGATGGCCCTGGGCGTCTGTGAAAATGAAAGATAAAGTTATGTATGGAAGGCAAGCCTGGTGAAGAAATGATGAAAATTCTAAATTCAGTAAATGAAAGATAACTACAATTTGTTCTACCCAAGGCCATGGTGTGAATAAGGGGCGTAACTGTCATGCTTTTAAATATTACAGATTCTGCATAAATCCCAAAATACTGCAACTTCCAATTCACATGGCAATTACTAGGGAAATTCAGCTAGGGGCTAATATAGTATGATTCTTGTGCATGTCTGAAGGGTCCTACATTGCTAATTCCACAGGACCTACACCAGCAGTCACAAAATGCACACATTCTCTGCGTCAGAGTCACAGGATTTTGGAAGTTATGGATGGGAGGGATTTTCAAGGTTACCTTGTTCAACTATTAATTTAATTCTTGAATCCTATCAACCACACAAAGGGTCATTCCCGCTTGAAATCTTAAAGAATGCACTTACCAACTCCTGAAAAAACCTGTTATATTCTTGGGTCAATTTATTTTATTTTTAAATATATACAAATTCCCTCAGAGGAAGTAATAATAATAGTTGTGCCTTTACTGTCTGGTTAAACCTGAATTTCTTGGCTTACCCATGACCCTGCAGCCCCCAGTCTTACCAGAACAAGAAGTAAGAATCAGGCTGATGCCTTGTTTCATGGCACCAGAATTTACTTGATGCAAATGTGGGGCTCCTTCTGTTTAAGATATTTGGAACAGTTTAATTTGTAAATGCATTGTGTTTCCTCTCCAGAGCTTCAAAATGCTCACTAACCTACTTAAGAATCTCTCCTTGCTGTCGTTCTGGAATTATGTTACTATAGCCATTCACGTTGGATCCACCTGACCATAAGCTTCCTAATGCAGAGTCCACTTCTCATTCATGCATTGCTTCGTTTAACCATCTGTCAGCTGCATATTGAGTGCTTGCTTGATGCCAGGCTCTATTCTAGGTCCAGGGAGAGAACACTGGCGGGTTATTTACATTCCACTGAATTCCACTGACTCCTGTGTAGATAAGTCATAGGGCCTCACCCAATGCTCTGCACACTGTAACTGATCCATGAAGAGCTGATAAGTCAATGAAATACATTAGATAGTGGGCTTGAGGATAACTCCTGCTGCTGTCTGAGAGGGGTGAGGCCGAAGCTACATGCAGCCCCAGCTCAGATCTCAAACCTCACAGGATTTGGGGGTTTTGACATGCATTCAAAAACAAGTATACAAAAAAGGTGCTCTGTATCTAGTCTAGGGGAAATTTGAGCTCAACAGAGATGAGGAGGTGGACAGGGGAGCAGGATTAAAGAAACAAACACTGATTGCCTCTCTCTTCTCCATCCTCCCCAAGAGTTACCTGCCCTTTCTGGTTTAGCCCATTATCTGCCTGATGAGTGCATGCTTTCTGCTAGAGGTAGCCTTGACTGGCAGCACAGTTGATGTTACTAAAAAGAAACACTAGTGGTAGGACATTTATTTTCTAAAAACATTTGAATCACAGCTGAACCTGAGGTGCATGTGTGAATGTGGGCCGTGTTTGAACTTTCTCCCCGCCTCCCTCATGTGAAGTTACAGAAGCTGATACACCAAGTGACCTGTCACAGCCCCTTGTCATTTCTCTCTGCTGCTGCTGCTTACATACCGTTGGCAGCTCCAAGAGACACGTTCTTGGGCTGGGTTGTATGTTCTCTCTAACAATAGCATCTGTTCAGCCCTGAAAGATAGGTCCCCTTTCCTGCTCTGTGCTGCCTTCCCTCTTCATTGTCCTAGCGGCAATCTGTTCTGTCTTTTCGCTCCTTGGGGCAGGGTTTTGTGTTCTTTCACATAGGGAGGAAATGACTTGCGGTGCTATGAGAATGAGTCTTCTATGAACTCAATCAGCCTCTGTAAAAATTAGGAAACGAAGTTTTTTCCTAAAAGCAACTGGAAAACAATGATTTAATTATTTTTCATTTAAGGACGACTAACCCTGAACTTTGATTTGCAGGGGAAAAAAGAGAGGGTAACATTCCCTTCAGTTATGTCCATGAAATGACTATATGACTATATATGCTAGCTTTCATTTCTTTAGTGTCTGTAGCTCCATACTTCATTGAAAAGTTCAGAAATAAGGAACTGTGTGAAAATGAATAAGGCTCGTTTCCTCAATATTTCTACATGTGTAAGTCTCTTATACTAGAATTTTAAAAAATTATTTTTGAATTATATATCATCAAGGTAAAGCACGGTTTAATTTTTATGATTTGTCTTTCTTTCATTATAGTTTAACATTTTAAAAAGGACATAAACATGTTTATAAAGGGTTTATCTGGAGATTCTGCCTGTCAGCATCCTAAATAATGCTTATAGCTTTATTGTAGGCTTCCTTCCTGAGAACTGAAGTGAAAAAACACACACACTCAAATTGAAAAGTGGACCTGGTTTACTAATTAATTTGCAAAATGAAAGAGGTAGACTAGCTAGTTGTTTTTTTTCCAGCCTGAACTTCAATGCCTTTGTGATGTTGCAATGATTTGGCAGTTGTCAGGAGGCACTCTGGAGATGTATCTTCAGTAGGTGATCACGTTTTGTTGATCCATGTACATTATTTTGCACAATCAAGTAATGTGTAGTGCAGCGATGCATGATAATAAAGGATAACTGTTCTCATGTTCTCAGGGATGCATGAATATATTTCTGTAAACCACTCAGATATCAGCTCCAAGACAGAAAAGATCCAGACTATGTCTGGTGCCTCCTAGTGCTCACTAACTCTTTGCTGAGCTACTTTGAAAAATAGACATCATTATCTCATTCATTCTAGGGTGATATTGCCCGTAAGAGGGCAGACATTGGTTCTGGCTGGGGAGTGGTGAACAAATTTTACTTTTTACATCTAAAATATAAATAGTCATAAAGTACCAAATCAGACCTGTTAGTATCCTGTGGTGTTAGAATATCATGGAGGGCAATTAGGGAAACAGGTGTCTAAAAAGTCTTCTTAGAGGAGTAATAATGAAAAAAAAAAAGTCGAGAAATACAGATTATCCTAATGTCTCTGCTAGAGGGTCTGAGATTTAGAGAGTTAAGGTAGCCTATCAGGTTGCCTGGCAGGTAAGTGATGGGGCCGGCTGGGCTCTTCAGGCTTGGCTGACCGTAAAGACCCAATGCAGCATTAACCTGTTAGCTGACGTTGTTGGCTGGCCTGGTAGGAGTCAGCTGTGCAGGCTTTAGTGAGTTTGAGGTTATATAATAAGTGCATAAAGTTTAGCCAAACATTAATGGAGGCACTGGGGAAGTAGACAGGGTTATGCTCACCATGTTTCTAAGCAGTCCATTGTGTTATGCAGATGAGTGTCTTGGAATAGTGCTGTGCTAAATTCATTTTACTTATTTATTTGATAGCCAAAGTGGATATTCAGATGTTTTAAAGGAATTTCAGGTACTCCAAAAGATATTACATTGTAAATTTAAGACCCTGGCATAGGCTATAATCCACATGGGCAGGTCATTGCACACACTTGCTTATAATTGCACACACTGCTGGTAATTCGTAAGTTCTCAGCTCCTGAGACACTCAGTGTACCCAGACATAGGAGCTGCTGAATTCTTATTATATTACCGTGATTACTGCATGGGTTCTGGTCATTGCTAGTGTAATGACACAGGTGGAGGTGACTGTGCCACTGGCAAAGAGTCTGCGGCCTAAGGCACCATTCTCCATGTGTACATACTTAGCCAGGATCTCTGGGTTGTGTTTACTGAGAATGAGGCCCAAGAACAGCACATCTCCTTGGAGCTTGTCCTCAAAGCCTCACCATGGAGGTTTATTTTTCCATTCAAGTCACATAATGATGCTCCCACCATACCTTGTGATGTTCCTGACTGCTGATCCTCCAAGTTAAGAAAAGATTAGGAGGGAAATCACAGTTAGTGAGTTTTAGACATAGTCTAATGAATATAATGATTCAGCCACAGGAAATTTCTAGGATATGAAAGGGGGAAAAAAAAAAGGAAGGAGGAAAGTGTTGCTGAAATGAAATAGATTTAAAATTTCAGGGTCTCACAGGCTGGCCTTCAGAGAACCGCAAAAGGAAAACGGGCTTAAATTGCAACAGCAATGTTTCATTCAGGTTAAGTAGAAAAAGGAATATCTTGGTAGTTGGAAGTCTTTGACACTCGAACCAGTTATTAAGGGAAGAAATGACGTGGACTTTTCTAAGGCTCTTTAAAAATAAGATTGATTTCCTGTCTGGAATGAAGTTGAGATAGGTCTACCTTGGAAGTAAACGTAATTTGTTTAAGGTTTCTTGTGCCCAAAAAGCCTCTGAGTGATACAAAAAAGTAATTTTAAAAAGTTTTGTGTGTGTTTTTTTTTTTCCGAAGCAACTTTTCTATATGGAGTAGAAGAGAGGCAGCCAGTGGCAAAGAGCATAGCCCCTGTCCTGGAGCTGGACAGCCTGACTTTGATCCCAGCCCCACTGCCTACCAGCTTTGGGATTTTGTAGAACTTTCCCTGACTCCTGTCCCTCTATGTACTCTCTCTGCAAAGCAGGGCTACCATAGTACCTACCTCATATGGGTACTACAAGGATTCAAATTAGTTAATATTTTAAAAATTCTATATAAGGGTTTATTTAAAGTCTTAAAAGTCATTATGTAAAGACTTTGTATCATTTTTATTTTACAAGACTCTTTTATACATCTTTGCGGTTGCATGCATATATTGCTGTCTCATATCCACGCGGACATTATGTAAATAAACTTTTGCCTGCATTTAAAGCATTTCCTGTTTAGAGATTCAGATATTTGTAAAGCGTATTGGAACTGTTAAGAGAACCCAAAGCAATAAAACCTGCCCGCTATGATGCTTTTGGCGCCTTGACAGCAGTGGGTCAGATGGTGTGTTACTGTTACAGTCTGTAACCCAAACTGGCTGCCTCTGAGGACACTGCTTTTCCAGAAGCTTTCTCAGGTGATGGTTGTTTTCACCAGAACACCTTGATTACCTCCTCACTGGAGGTGCTGCTGGCGTCTTTCTTGCTCCTGGTTTCTGCTTCCAGACCAATGACCCTCTCTCCTTGCTCCTTAAAAGACCGCCTGCTCATGCTCCTTAAAAGGACAGCACTTTTGCAACACATGCTTTAGATGCTCTTTCTTGTTGCAGTTCTCCACGTATTTTCCTCCTGGCTGCTCCACCTGAAGATTTACCAACTTTCTTCACCACCTCAGCAGTCATCGTTCTTGATGCCGTCAGTACCCACAGAGACAGCATAGCCTAGACTCCCAGGTTCTTGGCTTTCTTGCTTTTGGCCTCTATTCCACCTCAGCCACCCATTCCTATAGTGCTACCCTAGACTAGTGATTCACAACCTTTACTGTGCGTCGAAGTCACTTGGAAGTCCTGTTAAAATGCAGTTAGATTCAGTAGTAGGCCTGGTATGGGGGCTTAGTTCCACATTTCTTATAGGCTCCCAGGTGAAGCTGATGCTCCCGGTCCAAGAACCATTTTTTGAGTAATAAAACTCTACACTTTCAAAATCTTCATCTCAAGCATCCTAATTTTTGGACACCTCCTGTTACTTAAAAAATATTTACACCCCTATGTCAAATGCCAGTCTGTTGACCTTACCAGTTTACATGGTCCATAGTGATTGACAATCCCTCCTTTGCACACATCCTCAATAACCTTTCATCCTCTCCGTTCACTGTACCTACCTGGAAAAACCAGCCTTGGTTAAATCAGATGCTCCACCTGCTCTGCCTGGACCCAACCTCAGATCATAGCTGCAGGAAAAACACACAAACATGCTGACAGATTCACTTTAAATTTTTGTCTATCTGCAAATCCTGCTGGCTCTCCCTTAAAAATTATGTCCTGAATTCAACAACTTCTTAGTACCTCCTCAGCTGCCATTGTAGTTCAAGTCACCACCATTCTCATTATTAAGGGAAAATAGGTTGTCAAGCATTTCTCCTGTAATTGCCTTCCCTGTGGCCACCCCTGCACCCATGCTCAGATCCCCACCAGCAGCCAAAGATCCTTTTAAAACATGTGAAAAAAGGTCAGGTGCAGTGTGGCTCATACCTGTAATCCTGGCACTTTGGGAGGCCGAGGCGGGTGAATGACTTGAGCTCAGGAGTTTGGGACCAGCCTGGGCAACATGACAAAACCCCATCTCTACCAAAACAAAACAAAACAAAATAAAATTAGCTGGGCATGGTGGCACATACCTGTAGTCCCTGCTACTTGGGGAGCGGAGGCAGGAGGGTTGCTTGGCCCAGGACGTTGAGATTGCAGTAAGCCGAGATCATGCCACTGCCCTTCATCCTGTCTCAAAAACAAAACAAAACAAAAAAATGAAAATGATCATATAACCTTCCTAATCACAAGCCTCCAGTGGCTTCCCAATTATACTTTGAACAAATCCAAAGGGTGGTAGATTTTGTCAAATACTTTTTCTTGTGTCTATCAAGATGCTTATATATTTTTTCAGATGTTAATCCAAGTTTGCATTCCTGTCATAAATCCTACTTGCTCATTTTGTATAATTCTTTTTACCTGTGTGTGTTGCTGAATTTGGTTTGCTAGTATTTTGCTGAGTTTTTTAAAATCTATATTCATAAAAGATATTGTTGTATAGTTTTTTTTTTTTTGGTGATGTCTTTGATTTAATCTCAGGTTAATATTGACTCACAGAATTAATTAAATGAAGTGTTCCTTCCATTTTTTGCAAGTATTTGTGAAGTGTGAGTATTAATTCTTCTTTACATGTATGGTAGAATTCATTGATGATTTTATAGGCCTCGCCTCATTTTTAAAATTTGTGCTGAAGGTGAATATCTAGAACATTTGTGGTCATTTGAACTAAGTTTTGAAACTGTAGTCATTTTTACTGCTGTTAGAGAATGAAGAATAACAGCCAACTGAGAGTTCTTTTTAGACATTTGTATTGGTATCATATAGGGAAGGGGAAAGGATCACCTGGACTGCTCATAGTATATCACGTCTTGCAGGATTCCCTTTGTGATTGTAGTTTTATCTTTCCAATCATTTCTCTCAGCTTTTAGTTAGATTCTCTAATGGAAGCATATAAAATTAACTTTCTGAATTGTTCCATAGGATGAAGCATTACACACTCATAGAGGAAAGGAAAGTTTCACATTTTGTAGACTACAAGAAAAGTTTGCTTATTGTGGAATGAGGAACTTTTTAATGATCCCATCTAAAGTGAACCAAGTGGGAACATGCCTATCGCCAGCCACCCACCTGCACCCGGAGTCATCTCCGTCCTGCCACAGCACTCACCATATTTCCTTTATTTGTTCTCTTCTCCCCCTGTACCTTCTCCTCTTCCGAGAGCAAACTTGTCCTGGAACTTCCCTGACTTCTAGCTCACCAAGTTCTCTATTTTCTGCTCACCTGGTATTTTAAGAATCTTGACATTTCTTTGAAATATGTTCCAATTAACAATAACAAAAAATTCGTGACATGTGGGTTTGATGGGAGTATTCAGACTGCAGGGGAGAAAGAAGACAGAGGGGGAACATTCACTAGGACCTTGGACCAACTGAGCGGAGTGGGACTGGCCACTGTGGGGACAATCCCATAGGTGGAGCTAATGGGTGATAGATGTCGCAGACAGCCCAAGTGGCTGTTTGGGTATTTGGTTGGCTTCTAAATTCCCATCAAACCAATCCCACTCTTGTTTATTATAGAGTCCTATTATGTTAATATTGGTCCCAGTGTTTATAGAATTTGTACCCTGGAGCAGTTTACTCCATTTGGTGATAAAAGCACTCTACAGGAATATTCTTCACATATGTGCTGATTTTTCCTGGAACATTTCCTTGCAGCTGTCAGTAAATGGGGCCTTGCCCAGATAAAGGAAATTTCTTTCTTGGAAAATCTTTGAAAATAAGTTTGGAATGCTAAGGGATAGCCTTATTAATAAGGCGGGGAATAAATGAAATGACCCATAGGCCTTTGGAAACTAAGTGTTTTATTCTGCTTAATATTTTAATGATGGCTTTGGGCCTTCTTAGCACTGCATTATAACAAAGTCAACCCATTATAGATAAATTGGTACCATTAATCTAAAAGTGCTAATTCAGACTTACATTTACTGTGCCTCTATCTCTTGTGAGATAAAAACACATCATAATGGGCATTTACTCCTAGGAAAGGGTGTTATATGTATGAGAAGGTAAAGGAGAAAAACCGTAATACCTCGGGCCTGTTCTGTCTCAAGTTAAGGGTAGAGCTGTACTCATTTCAGTTCATTTAAGAGCTGGTCAAGGATTCTTCTCTCTTCCTCTGTTTCTTTATATCTTTCATATTTATTCAGTGAAAAGTTGATAGCTCTTTAATCCGTATTAGGTCTCAATTTTACAAAGTAATTTTGTTAGACTGTAGTTTTTCATTTCACTCTCTGTTTTATGAGGAGTTTCTCTTTAGAATAATGAATGTATGTGTTTTAATAACAAATAGAATAAATAAAAATCCCTTAAAGGGACAAGTATTAAATGAATCTGTTCTATCATTTAATGGGAATTGCTAGTTACTCAGATATATTTGCAGTACCTTATTATGTTAATGGAATAGTTGATACCTCCTAAAGTATAATCCTATTCCTTATATCTAGAAAATACTAGTTTTGAACTCTTTAGAAAAACGTGTTTTAAGCCTTAGTTTTTTGCATATTTGCATAAAAAGTATGCATATTTATTATAAAAGCATTTTGAAAACACAGGTAAAGATCAAATAAACTGATTTCATTGAGATATATTCTATTTTAATACTACTGTCTGAGGCTGGGCGCGGTGGCTCAAACCTGTAATCCCAGCACTTTGGGAGGCCGAGGCGGGTGGATCACAAGGTCAGGAGATCGAGACTATCCTGGCTAACATGGTGAAACCCCGTCTCTACTAAAAATACAAAAAACTAGCCGGGCGTGGTGGCGGGCGCCTGTAGTCTCAGCTACTTGGGAGGCTGAGGCGGGAGAATGGCGTGAACCCGGGAGGCGGAGCTTGCAGTGAGCTGAGATCCGGCCACTGCACTCCAGCCTGGAGACACAGCGAGACTCCGTCTCCAAAAAAAAAAAAATAAAAATAAAAATAAAAAATAAAAAAATAAATAAAAAAATACTACTGTCTGAAAATTTTGTAAAAATGTATTTATTTGTTGGTTTTTAATTTCTCAAGAAATAATCTTTTAATGCAGTGAATATATCTACTGCCCTAAAAAATCTCATCAGTCTACCTGTTAATCCCTTTTTTCTCTACTCTGTCCCCATAATCCCCTGGCAATCACTGATCTTTTCATTGTCTTCACAGTTTTATCTATTTTAACATGTCATGTAGTTGAATTCATAGAGTATGTGCCCCTTTCAGATTGGCTTCTTTCACTTAGCAATATGCATTTAAGATTCTTCCATATCTTTTTGTGGCTTGATAGCTCATTTCTTTTTAATGCTAAATAATCCATTGCCTGAATGCACTACAGTTTATTCATTTACCCATTAGAAGGCATCTTGGTGGCTTCCCAGTTTGGGCAATTATAAATATAACGGTTACAAACATTTCATGTGTAGGTTTTTGAGTGGACATAAGTTTTCAAGTCATTTGGGTTAATACCTGGGAGCATGATTGATGGATCATATGGAAAGAATATGTTTAGTTTTGTAAGGAACTGAAAACCTATCTTCCAAAGTGACATACCATTTTGTAGTTCCACCAGCAATGAATGAGAGTTCCTTTTCTCCATATCTTTATCAACATTTGTTTTTGCAACAACAAATGCTGGTAAATACCAATCAAAACAACAATGAGATACCACTATGTATCTATTAGAATGGCCAAAATCTAAAAAGAATAGAAAGAATCAATTTCGGCTATTCTAGTATGTATGTAGTGGTATCTCATTGTTGTTTTGATTTGTATTTCCCTAATGACAGATGATGTAGCGCATCTTTTCATTTGCTCATTTGCCATCTGTATATCTTGTTTGATGTGGTGTCTTTCAGATCTTTTGCCCATTTTCTAAATCGGGTTGTTCATTTTCTCATTGTAGAGTTTTAAGTGTTCTTTGTATCTCTTGGATATTCCTAGTCTGTGGCTAGTACTTTGTGTCCTTAGCAGAGAAGCTTTTAATTTTAATGAAGTCCAGTACAATCAATGTTTTCTTCCATGGATTGTGCCTTTGGAGTTGTATCTAAAAAGTTCTTGGCAAACCTAGATTTTCTCCTAATATATTTTCTAGGATTTTTATAGTTTTCCTTTTTACATTTGAGTCTATGATCCATTTTGAGGGTTTTGGGGTTTTCTTTGTGAGTAGAAAGGTGTAAGGTCTGTATCTAGCTGGTTTTTTAAATATATATATGTATATATATATATTTTTAACATGTCGATGCCCTGTTGTTCTAGCATCATTTGTGGAAAAGAGTGTCCTTTCTCTGTTGATTTGCCGATATCAATGATCAGTTGATTATACTTGTATAAGTGTATTTTCTACCCCACCTATTCTGTTACATTGGTCTATTTGTATATTCTTTCACTATTACCACACTGTCTTGATTAATGTCACACTATACTAGGCCTTGAAGTCAAATAGTATTATTCCTCTAAACTTACTCTTCTCCTTCAAATTATGTTAGTTATTCTGGGTTCTTTGTTTCTCCATATAAACTTTAGAATCAATTTTTTGATATCCAGAAAATAAGTTGCTGTAATTTTGGTTGAGATTGCGTTGAATCTTTAGATCAAGTTAGAAGAACTGAAATCTCAACAATTGTTCGTTTTTCTATCTATGAACATGGAATATTTGTTTAGCTCTTCTTGGATTTCTTAGTGTTTTGAAGTGTTCGTCATAGAGCTTGTACATATTTTGTTAGATGTATAACTATTATTCATTTATTTGGTGCTAGTGTAAGTGGTATTGTGTTTTTTAAGTTCTATTTCATTGCTGATACATAGAAAAGTAATAGACTTGGATATTATATTTGTATGCTTCAACCTTGCAATACTTACTTATTAGTTCCAGTGTTCTTGTCCCTTCCTTGGGATTTACAGAGAAAATCGTTTATCTATGAAAAAGATGGTTTTATTTCTTCCTTCTCAATCTGTGTACTATTGTTTCTTGTCTTTATTAGCTAGAACTTTCAGTACAAAGTTGAATAGGAATGATGAGAACAGACATCCTTGCCTTGTTCCTGATCTTAGCAGAAAAGCATCTAGTTTCTTAAGTGTGGTATTAACTAATTATAGCTGTAGGTTTTTTGTAGATGTTTTTTACCAAGTTGAGGAAATTCCCCTCTATTCTTAGTTTCCTGGTAGATTTTACCATGAATGGGTGTTAGATTTTTGTCAAGTGCCTTTTCTACATCTATTGATATGATTATATAATTTTTCTTTTTTAACCTGGTGATGTGATTAATGGATTACATTGATTTTCAAATGTTGAACCAGCCTTGTATGCACAGAATAAATTCCATTTAGCTGTGGTATAAAAATGTTTTGTACTTTATCTAAGTAAACTTGCTAACATTTTTTGAGGATTTTTGCATCTACATTTATGAGATATATTAGTCAATAGTCTTATGTCCTTATCATGTCTTTGGTTTTGGTATTAGGGTAATCCTGGCTTTATACAATGAGTTAGAAACTTAACCTCCCACCCCCGCTTCTGTCTCTAGAAGACATTGTAGAGAATTAGTATGATTTCCTCTTTAAATGCTTGGGAGAATTCACCAGTGAACCCATCTTGTCCTGGGGCTTTCTGTTTTGGAAGGTTATTAGTAGTTTTTTGGATTTCTTTAATAGATACGGGCCTCTTCAGGTTTTTTTTTTTTTTTTTTTTTTTTCTTGTGTGGTTTTTGGCAGATTGTGTCGTTCAAGGAATTGTTCCATTTTATCTAGGTTGTCAAATGTGTGGGCAGAATGTTGTTCATAATATTACTTTGCTAACCTTTAAACCTTATGGAATCAGCAGTGATGCCCCCTCTTTCATTTCTGATGTTTGTAATTTTTGTCTTTTTTCCTTCATTTGCTTGTCATGAAATTTATCAATTTTATTAATCTTTTCAAAAAACTAGCTTTTGATTTTTCTGATTTTCTCCATTGACTTCCAGTTTTCCACTTCATTGATATCTGCTCTATTTTTTTTTTTTTTAAATTTTTTTCCTTTTGCTTACTTTGAGGTTAACTTCTCTTTTTCTCATTTTCTAAGGTGGAAGCTTGAATGATTTTAAAACTTTTTTCTTTTCTAATATATGTATTCAGTGCTATAAATTTCCTTCCAAGTACTGCTTTTGGTGTATCGCACAAATTTTGATACATTGTATTTTCAATTTCATTTACTTTAAAATATTTTTAAATTTCTCTTCAGAGTTGTTCTGGGACCCATGTACTATTTCAGAGTTTATTGTTTAGTGTCCAGGTATTTGGGGTTTTCCAGTTATCTTTGTGTTTTTGATTTATAGTTTAATTCCATTTTGGTCTGAGAGCACATATTGTATGATTTCTATTCTTTAAAAATTTTTAAGTTATCTTTCATGGCCCAGAATATGTCTATTTTAGTGAATATGTGGGCTTAAGCAAGTGTATTCTGCTGTTGTTGTGTAAAGTATTCTATAAATGTCAGCTAGATCCAATTGATTGATGGTGGTCCTCAATTCAACTATGTCGTTACTGATTTTCTGCCTGTTGGATCTGTGAATTACTAATAGAGAGATGTTGAAATCTCTAACTATAATAGTGGATTTGTTCCTTTCTCCTTGCAGTTGCATCAGCTTTTGCTTTATATATTTTGATGCTCCATTGTTAGGCCCACACCCAATCAGGATTGTTATGTCTCCTTGGAAGACTGACCTTTTAACATTATGTAATGCCCCTCTTTATCTCTGAAAGGCTTTTTTGCTCTGAAGTTTGCTTTCTCTGAAATTAATATAGCTACTCCAACTTTCTTTTGATTAGTATTACCATGGTAAATCATTCTCTGTTGCCTTACTTTTAATTCATATGTGTCTTTATTATTAAAGTGGATTTCTTGCAGACAACACATGGTTGGGTCTTGTTTTTATTCACTCTGACAGCCTCTTTTGACTGATGTATTCAGATCATTGGTGTTTAATGTGATTATTAGTATAGTTGTATTATTATTTATCATATTTTTCTTTATTTTCTATTCATTGCCCTTGTTCTATTTTTTGTCTTCTGCTCTTTTTCTGCTTTCTGTAGTATTAATTGAGCATTATACATGATTTCACTTTCTGTCCTTGTTAGTAAATCAATTATACTTTTATTTTTTTTTTCTGTTTGGGAGGTTTCTATTGAAATATCTTCAAGCTCAGAGATTTTTTTTTTTTCCTTAGCTATGTCCAGGCTACTAATAAGCCCATCAAGACATTCTTTATTTTTGATACAGTGTTTTGATCTCTAGCATTTCTTTTTGTTTTTTTTCTTACAATTTCTATCTCTCTGTTTACATTACCCATTTATTCTTGTGTGCTGCCTCTTTTTCCTTTAGATCCCTTAGCATACTAATCATAGTTATTTTAAATCCCAGTCTGATAACCCCAACATTCCTACCATATCTGAGTCTTGCTCTGTCTTCAAACTTTTTTTATTTGGAATGCCTTGTAATTTTGTGTTGAAAGCCATACATAAGATACTGGGTAAAAGGAGCTGGGATAAACCGGTTTGTTGTAATCCCCTGGTATTATACAAGAGCCCTATTGATGTAGTGGTTAGCTGTGAGAAGAAAGGAGCCGTTCTGTAGTCCGGTGATTAGTTCTCAGTCGTTTAGTAAGTACAGGTCCGTGGGCTGTGACTTGCATCAATGCTTCTCAGGTTTTTTTCCCTCTCCCATTTAGATGCAACAGGAAGGCTAGAAGGGGCTGCAGTGGGGTGTTTTCCTTCCCTCAAATGCCAGATCACTCCGGTGGGGAGATGGGGAATGAGGTGTCTGTAATTGAGTATTTCTCTTTTCCCAAGTGTTTAGGCTCTGGTGAAACCCAAGGTGGTTAGTCTGGTAAAATAATTTCCTATGAGGGCAAGCTGTTGTTAAGAACAAAATGTTGTGGGCTTATAAAATGGTTACTTTTCCCTTTTCTCCGCTGGAAGCAGGAGGGGGTTTTTCTGTGATCTTTATCGTAAGATCCTATTGGAACTCCTGCAAATTAAACTTAGAAAAGTATGATGCCACTCTCTACCCATCACTCCCCATCCCTCACCCCTCACCCCAGGATCAGGCCTTCCTGAGTTCGTTTTCTCTCTCAAGCTGGTGAGAGCACAGTCTCTAGCAATTATAGTCAATTACCTTTTAAGTATCATTACCTGAGGCTGGCTTCAGAGGTGGTTTCTGGGTGGTTTTTGTTCCAGGTAAGCTGCGGGTTTTACTTACCTGTGTCCCTAGTTTTGAGGGTGGTGGCTTGTCTTGTGACCTTAATTCTCTGTTAGAGCTAAGCAAATGTTGGTTTTTAGTTTTTCACTTTTTTTTTTTTTTTTTTTTCTTGTGAGTGTAGGAGCGATGACTCTCAAACTCCTTTGGGCCAGAAACTGGTAGTCTAGAAACATTATTTTTCCTTACTTCATAGTATTCTATCAGGTGGATGGTGTCTCACTCTAAACAAAACTCCTTTGGAAAGCAGGAGAAAATCTTTTAGTTCGATCAAAGAGCCAAGTATAGGCATCACAGAATTTGCTTTATTTTTACTCTAAAAAAATTAGATGATTTAGATATTTTTAAGATCATTATAACGTTATTTGGATGATTATAATTTTATATATTAAGTTATACATTTTACATTCTTTTCATTTAAGCATTCTACATCATGAGTAAATGTGAACTGTTAAGTGATAATCATTTTAAAGTATTTTTTATGTTTTTACATGAATATGAAAACAGTTTAGTCGCTGCTTCTACAGTGAAATCATATTTTGGGTTATCTTCAAGAAGGCACAATTCCTTAAGTAGATAAGTTAATGAGCATTTGGACTTTTACTTTTGGTCATTACGCTTCTTTGTAAGGATGCCTTAAATTTGGCTAGTTTCTGTTTTCTCTCAAGTAGGGGTTTTTATCTCTGACCACCTGGAACTGGTTTGCATTGTAACTTGTTTGTCTTAATCTTTTTGCATTTGCTCTACAAAGCTGCATTTCACACCTCCTACTGTAATGGATCAGTCACGGTCATCTCATTTTACTTGAAATATGAAATGACACCCTGTAGGTCATCATCACCCTGCATGTCTACCAGAAATGAGAAATTGTCCTTAAGAATATACTCTGTCAGCTTGGAGTTACAAGTACCAAAGTGGTTACAATATTTTACATTGGGTTTTGTAGTACTTTTTAGGTTTTAGGTGTTTAATCACTGTAACAGATTTAGGAATGGTTTCCTATCAACTATGAGATGGTCTGTAACACAGTATTTTGTATTTTAGTGTATAATCAGTTTAGGTGATTCTTTTTGTTGCCCTTACGGAATCATTAAACGAAAGTAAAATTAGGAGGGCAACAAATGCCTCAACTTAAACAATCTTGGTTTACTTGTATGCCATTTGATCAGATGAATAAGGCCTTAGAAAATCAACTAAATAAAGTCAGCATTCAGAGTCCTGACTTTGGTCTTGCTGTTTATTATGAAATTCCACGTAGACATACATGCTGGAGGGTTGTTTGGTTTTTTCCTCATGATACTTTGTTTCTTTATCTTTTGTACTATGTGTAACATTGACATTTAATGAAACATATCTGTACATTTTTAATTTGGCTAAATAAAGGCATACAAGTATGAAAGGGAAAAAAATCAATGAATGAATCATGCAGTTCAGCTTCCTAGCATTTTTTCTAAAATCTACAGAAACTTTGAAACAGTGCTATCCAATAGAACTTTCTGCAGTGATGGCAGTGCTCTTTTACACTATCCAATGTGATAGCCACTAGCCAAATGAGGTTATTGAGCCTTTGAAATGTGGCTGGCATTCTTGAGGAATTGAATTTTTTATTTTATTTAATTTTACTTAAGTGGCATTTTGAGCTAGTGGCTACCATACTGGACAGTACAGATTTAGGTTTTTATTTGTGGGGTTTTTTTTCTTATTTATAAAATGGGTGTGTGTGTGTATGCATGCATGTGTTGCAAGAAAAGCTGAGCTTTAAGTACAAGTCTTTCATTCAAGGAAAGGTATCAAGAAGAGAAATTGGCACCAAAACAGTATAATTGGATAGATGTATATAGAATCTGTCCAAGAAATCATTTAAAACATAGTAAATTTGGTACACAGAATTAAATGGACTTCTTCCCAGAACAATGGAACAACAGTTGAGGAATTGAAAACAGTGCCTGCTAGAGAAAGAGACAGTGGGAACAGAGAGAAGTGGAGGAAGAGAGGATGTGAATGAATGCAGGGGTTATTTATTGACATTTTAGCAATTTTAATTGAGGTGATATTACTGTACTGGCTTTGTAATATAGTAGGAGGAAAAGCTAATTTAGTCTAGCTTTTTGTAGTGAAGACTCAGTAGTTAAATAAACAGTGCTCTGCAGAATCTGTTTATTCCTTCAAAACAGTTAATCTTCTTTCGGATTAAATATGGCAAGAGCTAAAAGTAGAAAATAAAAATGTTAAATTGACAAGTTTGGGGACTATTGAAAGTGTTACATAATTCAAATCCTTCTGATTAACTTGAGTGTTCCAACTACATGTGATCCCATAATATACAATAGTTTAAAATTAAAGAACCAACATTTTTGTAGGACTCATTGGTGTAAGAGGATCTTCATTCTGCTGGGAAGGTAGCAAATCAGGAGTCTGGGGAAGAGGACATTGAGAAGCAGTTATGTATCTATTTGCCTGGGTGATATTTGAGTAAGATTTTTTCTGGGTCATCAGTAAATTTGTTTTTGGCTTTTCTAAACTTTCTTTCTTAGTTCTTTTTCTTAAATATTTCTTTTTCTCTTGGTTTTTACCTATTCCAGAAGATTATCATCCAGTTCTAGGAGCATAATAACATGTTTAAATGTTGTGACCAGTTAAAACAAAACACAAAGCCCCACCTTATCTATACCAATCTGTTAATATAATTCCTTTCACCTTTATCTCCTTCTCAGTCTTTCTAAAGCAACTGTACAGCTTTTACTTCCTTGGAGAAAGAAAACAGATTGCCAGCAATCTGCCACATTTGAGTGTTGTGGTCTGGGTGTGACATTTCTGAGCATAGTGATTCCAGTAAAACACGCTTACTATATTTACAGTTTAAAATGTAGGAGTGCCAGATAGTAACATAAAGGGAGGTTGAAAGTTTTACATAATGAGATGCTTAGCATCAGCTCGGTTTGGATGAACTGCTGTATGGACACTAATTCCCATCACTCTGTGTGACTAGATGGAATTTTGGCTGGGTCATTGGCATTTGGGAGGATTATAATAGAGGAAAGTGTAGAATTCCAGAGATGGGACATAGTGGTATTAGAGAAAAAATATTTCTGTTGCATCTTTTGATCTTTTGAGGACAGGATAGAAAAGGGGCTTAGCAGCTAGAATATCTAATCTCAGGCTTCTCTTAAAAAAAAAAAATTTATCTAGAAGATCTTTGGGAAGGTGCCCTAATGCTCCCAGGGGTAGTTTAGCCATGCCAACAACAGTAACAACAACAAACAGTCTCTATGATGCTTCCTCCTGTCCCCATTTGTTGGGGAAAATGGTGATGTCACCATGCTTCAGACATTCCCCTAGCATGTTGTCACTATGCCTACCAGCCATCTTACCTTAGCACTTGGTCAAAAATAAATGCTGCCCTGGCGCCTCTTTAAGTTCTATTTTCTCTTATTTGCCTGTCTGAAAACTCCTGTTGCTCTTATGAACTGAACAACTAAAGCTGCAAAACCCTAATGTTAGAGAATCTCTTTCTACAGATAAATGTGACAGCCTTGGTACAGCAACAAGTGCATCGGAAAGCACATTTAATAACTTTCTGTAGTGTCATTATAAAATATGTTAATATTAATAGAGTGTAATTACAATATATTTTAACTGTAAATTTAACTTAGACATTATAGTGCATGCATTCAAATAAAATTCAAAGGAAAAAAGTACGGTATATGAAGAAATCTGAAATTTCATATTCCATAAAATGATAGACTTGATATTCTCATAACCTTTTACGTAACATCTAGAGAAGCTGGACAAATGGACACCCAGAGCTAAATGTCCAAGAAAGGAAGGGAAATCTCCACATGCCTACACATATGTATGTAAACATATCAGCAGAAATGCAAGTACTAAGCTGGCTCCCACGCTTCAGCTACTCTGAGGACCACTTCTAATCTTGGTAGTCAAGAGCCTTAACCTTTTTAGGTTCTTTTTTTAAAGAGAAAACCACAGTAAGAATATAATTTATATTAGAAGATGGTATATAGTCTCTCTCTCACACCACACTGAATAGCAGATTTTGTAGCAATGTGCACAGTTCTTACTAAGGATCAATGTTAACTACTCTTTTTTCTATTGTACTCCGTTCTGTTTTATTACGAAATGCTAGTCATAATGGTGGTTCTCAGTCTTGACACCTAGAAGCCATAAGAATATATATGCCGAGGTCCCACCCTCAGTGATTCTGATTTCATTGGTCTTGGGTTGTGGCCCAGGAGCCAGGGTTTTAAAAGTTCCCTGGGTGATTCTAATGCACCACCAAGATTAAGAACCACAACATAAAAGAACTTGACAGCATATTTCAAAACCACTGCTCTAAAGGGATATACCTATAATGAAAGAATAGACTAAATATAAAATCTCCCACCACAGAAAGAAAGCTAAAAAACAAACGTAAAAACACCCTTGATTCCCAGGCTGGGTGGTGTGTGTGCTTGGTGAGGTTATAGGGGTAGAAAGTGGTCTACCCTAAAGAATATATAACCAAAGGCCTACTCACACATGCTTTTGAAATTATATTGTGACAAGTTCAGAAATCAGCATTTAAATCCTTGGTGGGTAACACCTTGAATTGCATGGCAGAAGCAAACACAAATCTCTCTGAAGGGACACACCTTGACTCAGGTTCAACTGGGTGTTTTTTCTGACATAAGACGTCAGCCTCCCTCCACCCAACCACCCAAGGCTGCAAGCTGCAACCACCATGAGAGTGAGCGAGCAGAAACACCAAACAGAAAAATGGAATACTGTGTCCCCCAGAACTTCAGATATGTAGAGGAGGAAACAAGTTCTGTCTAAACTGATTAAAGAAAGACAAAATGAAAAGCGTAAGACAGAGGTATGCTATCAAGAAAAAAAAAAAAAACTGGGACAAAAATTAAGAGAACCAAAGAGGAATCTCAGTGGATAGGCAAAGTATTAATAACAGATTGGACACAGCTAATTTATAGAGATGTAGTAAACTCGACGATGGAACTGAACAAATATTTGTCAAATTTTGCATATTCCTTATCTCTGTAGAAGTAGATAGAAAACATGAAAGAGATGAAGAAACACATGGGCACAATGAGATGTTTTAAGTACCTCAAATTGGATTTCCAGAAGAAGAAAATAACAAAAAAGGAAGCATGGCCTGGAATTTTTTAAAAGAATAAGATACAAATTCTCTGTTTCTAGAAGCCTAACAGATCCAAAGCCAAGTAAAGAAAAAAGAAATATACATGTAGACACACGAACTTAAAAGGAGTCAGAAAAAGAAAAGAAAAAACTTGCCACAATGATTGCTGATCCTAGAACATCCTAACATAAAAAACTAGAGCTGGAATATACTGCCATATTTCTAAACTGCTGAAATAAGTTAACTACTAACCAAGACTTCTATGCCTTTGTAAATTTAATTTAAAAACAAAGGCAAAATAAACGTGTTAGATAATTAAAAAGAGAGTATTTACCACCAGATCCTCACTAAAATGACTTCTAAAGTATTTCCCTCAAAAAAAGGGATGAGATCCCAGAAAGGATTTTTGACATCTGAAATGTGAGAACGAATAGGGAGAAAAGAAAAAATAGCCCTCTGGATAAATGTAAACAAACAGGGTCTACAAATAACAAAACAACACTAAAAATGAGTACTTGGGAGGGTGAAGAATGTTGAACTGAGGAGCTGGGTGACATGGTACAGACGTGATTAGATTTAAAGCCTTCTAAGGGCCATGTACCTGCACTACTCAGGGGAAGCTGGGGGGGGGGGGGGGGGGGGGGGCTTTGAATTTTAAGTCAACAATCAAGTATGTCTTGTTAAAAGTTGTAAGTATAACCTGTAAAGTAATAAAAATAGAATGTACAACATCTAAGCAAATAGAGAATAGACAAATGTGTGGTATGAAGGGAGCATATAACAAACAGGGAATTTTTAATAGAAATTTGAACAGAATGTGATGGCTAAAACTCACAGATGTTAGTGACCACAACAAATGATATTATTCATTTTTAAAATTCTAACTGTATAAAGCTTACAAGAGTTATATCTAAAACAAGTTTGTCAATGGGTTGAAAATAAAAGACTGGAAAAGATACAACAGGTAAATACTTACCAAAATGAGTTTGGTGTCACTATGTTAATATCTGATAAAAATAGTGTTAAAAGCAAAAACTAGTAGGAATAAAAAAGATCATTACATAATGTAAGCTACAATTAACTGCAAAGTTGTAATAATTCTAAACTTGTTTGTATATATTTAATTATACAGCCTCAAATATATAAAATAAAACAGCAAACTAGAGAAATTAACACATTTACTATTACAGTACAGGGTTAATACAACTCAGTATTTAATGAGTCGTGCAGATGAAAAAGATTATAGTTGATTTGAATAACACAGTTTTAACAAGCTTGATCTAGCATACATATATTAAACCCTGTAGCCAACAACTAGTAGATATATTCCTTTCCAGCACGCATAGACTGTTTCAGTAATTGACCATATGTGATGCCATAAAATACGTCTCAATAGATTTCATAGAATTAGCATCAATGTGTAATTCATGTTCTCAGAGAATAATGCAGAAAAATTAGAAATCAAAACTCCAGAAGTAACTAAACTAAAAACATACCGTTAAGTCTTCCCTCCTCCCTAGCAATAAATACTATTTTCCTAGGAAAAATGTCACGATACTATGAGGGTGGCATCCTTTCAAACTGTATATAAATGTAGAATTTTTTTTTCAAAACAGGGACTATTCGTATGATAATATAATTCTGTTTCTGTTTGTTTTTAACTCAGCAGGCTATTACAGATATGCTGCCATGACATACATAGATCGCTGATATATGTATCTAAAACAAGAGCTTAGTAAACGAGGCACTTGACTTCGGGTCACCTCAGTTTGCTCCTAGAGATCTATTATCCCACATCCTGTCCCTCCAGAATTCAAACTGAGAAAGAAACAAGACTGCCACTGAGTAGCCAAAAATGCATGTTTTAAAGCTTATCTACTTTATTCATAGAAAAAATAATTGGTGGACTCAGGGATAGCTTTCTGCCTTTCATTGGATACTATTTTAGTGTAGCTCAGAATCCCATTTCTCAAAGAAATGCAAATTAAAAAGAGAAGCCACTGGAGTCAGGATAACAGAAATTAGTGACAATCTGGTTAGGAACAGAATAAACAAAACAGTACAAAAGTGACATTATTAGAAACCACAATCTAGAGTGATTTCACATGGAGGACAGACATCCCTCTCAGTGTGTCTCTATTACAGCAGAACAAATTATATATATACACATATATATATATAATTTTCATATATTGACTGTATAGATAGAGAAGAGAGTCAATATTTGTCAATATAAGAAAAGAATAACTTCTGTTCATTCAAGTTTGGAGGACACGGACATTTATGGAGTGATTTTAAGGAAAAACGATGCATTTAAAAATGGAGTTGATGCAGAAAATTACCTGATTATAGGGGCTGAAATCATAAGGAATTTACCTACATGGGCTGAACTTTGGCAAGTCCCTTCACCAGGCTGAACCTCAGTTTCCTCAATGATCTGACAAACTGCTCCCATGGTTCTGTCCTGGGATACAGTTGTCTCCTTCCTGCCCTCATGCAGTAAATCTCTATGAACACCTCCTCTTTGAAGTATGCCTCGCCAGATACTATTGGGGCTTATGATTGGCAAACCACAGAAGACTCAGACCATAAATCCTGCCCCTAGGGTTTACAGTCTAGGAGGAAAGATGAGAGATGTGCACCAGTAATAGCAGTGCAAGGCCTAAAGGATATGTGCCCAAGAGAGGGATGGAAAACACTGTGGCATATAAAATCAGTGTCATCAGAACAGGACCTTCTGAATATGAAACACTTGTGAACTGAAGGAGAGATGTGGGCAAGGGGAAGGAGAGGACACACAGTTAGTAGTTCTGTTTAAGAACATAGTGCATGAGCATGGTCAGAAGGGTAAATTGGAACATCATTTAGAGGGACCTCATGCCAGCACAAGAGATTTTAAAGGTGTTTTTTTTACAAAGGAGTGACTAGTTATTTAAATGCTTAAGGCCGAGTGCGGTGGCTCACGCCTGTAATCCCAGCACTTTGGGAGGCTGAGACGGGCAGATCACAAAGGTCAGGAATTCGAGACCACCCTGACCAACATGGTGAAACCCTGTCTCTGCTAAAAATACAAAAATTAACCAGGCATGGTAGCACACGCCTGTAATCCCAGCTACTCAGGAGGCTAAGGCAGGAGAATTGCAAACCCAGGAGGCAAGGCGGAGGTTGCAGTAAGCCGAAATCATGTCACTGCACTCCAGCCTGGCGACAGAGAGAGACTCTGTCTCAAAAAAAAAAAAAAAAAAAGGCTTAAGAATATGGGGTTCATCAATATAGTACTAACAGTTGATTTAAATTTTTCTGCTTCAGTGGAAGACTTGTAGGTTATTTTCAGCATTTGGTCACATAATGTTCATTGTTCTTATGTAGAAAGAACTTTAGAATCATTAGGCACTGCTTCATTGGGATTATGTAAGGAATGTCTTGCTTCCGGAGTCTAAATCAGATTGAAGAGTTAAAAGGGAACAAGAACACAAGGATCTCAAGTTATCCTTTGCATGAAATATTTAATTTCCTATGAATAAGTGGATTTTACTAAAATTATTTTTCTGCCCTCAGGGGCTCTCAGGAAAGCAGTTTAATGAAGGGTACTGATTTTAGAAGCTCTTAAAATTTTTATAGTAGAAATAATCTGTGAAGGCACATGAAATAGATTCATGGGTGGCAAGTATTGAAATCTGTATTCCAGTGCGTGAACCTCAGATTTACTAAAAAGAAGCCTGAACGTGTGTTTGGAAGAGATCTGGGTTATCACTCTTCTCTGCTCATAATTAGCCTTGTGATCTTGGACAAGTTTCACATTTCTGGGCCTCAGTATCTTAGGCTATTACATGAGAAAGTTGAACTGGATGGCTTCTGAGATCCACTTGTCATTCATAAATGTAGATAAATAGACAATGAATATGCAGAGAAAGGACTCAGGGAGAAGGAATGTAGGTTTAAGTACTTTACAGTTTTCTTTCTCTAAACTGAAAGTGATAGAATGATACTGAGTTTTATATTGTTTTTTTCCCCAGTATGTGCTATTTTTCTATTGTGCATACATTTTATTTTATTTAATGAGTTATTCTGTTGATTTCCATTAAAATCAGGCAAATATATTACCTCCCAGCCTTATCAACTTATTTATGCAGAGTTCTGTGTTACCTTTTGTCTTGTGAGTATTGTAATCATTAGAACCTTTGGAATTGAGGCATGTTCCTCTTATCTGTGATTACACATGCATGGTAATAACTTGGGGTGTTCAGTACAGTAACAGTAGTTTAAAAATTTGTTTTTTGCTTCAGGATGTATGTCTGGGAGGCAGTTTCCAGCATTTTGTCATATAGTCTTCATTGTTCACATGGGGAAAGAACTTTAGAATCATTAAGTGAATCATTAAGTGCTGCTACATTGGGATAATATAAGGAATATCTTTCTTCTAGAGTCAAAATTCCAACTGAAGAGTTAAAAAAAAAAAAGCAAAAACACAAGGATCACAAATTAGCAAATGCTTAAAACACAGAGTATCCTACATATTGAGGAGGTTGTTCTTTTATCTTGGGGAGAGAGGTTAATAATTTTAAGCTAATTTAATAGGTTTAGAATTAATGAATCAAAATTAATATAAAATCCAAGTTTTCTCTGAATTTGTTAAATTTTGTTAATTTGTTCAAGTTGAGACTTACATGAGCAATCATCAAATTGCAACAGATGACAATACAAAACTCTAAAACCCTATAAATAAGTATGAGCATAAATATGTAATATATTCTGTTGGCTCCAAGATAAAAACAGCTGTATTAATTTTGATTTATTCTGCTTTTATGTTCCTAGTTAAAGCAATTAACTTCCACATTTGAAGTTTCTTTAGTGATTAGGCTTATAGAATTTTGGCTTCTTGTAATTGATTATAAAAAACATTTATTGGGCTCCTACTAGGAGCCAAATATTGAGGTAGTAAATGGGATTTCAGACATAGCCCACCTTTGGATGCTCAGTGACCACTGGAAAAGACAGACAAATAGCAAAATAAAATTATAATTTAGGCCAGGCGCAGTGGCTTACACCTGTAATCCCAGCACTTTGGGAGGCCGAGGCAGGCGGATCACTTGAGGTTGGGAGTTTGAGACCAGCCTGTCCAACATGGTGACACCCCCTCTCTACTAAAAATACAAAAATTAGCCAGACATGGTGGCACATGCCTGTAATCCCAGCTAGCCAGGAGGCTGAGGCAGGTGAATCACTTGAGCCTGGGAGGCAGAGGTTGCAGTGAGCCGAGATCATGCCACTGCACTCCACCCTGGGCAACAGAATTAGACTTTGTCTCAAAAACAAACAAAAAACAGAACACAAAAATTACAATTTAACACAAGTGTTGTAATGTACATATAGACTTGAGTCTAAGAGAAGTAGGATATTACTTTTTAGACGGGATGGGTGTTGAAAATGGAGAAGTGAGGCAGACATTTAGAAGCCAAGGGACAAAGGCAGCAGAATTTGGCATGTGGCTGGTGATAAGAAGAAATGTCAGGAAATGTGGGTTGCAACTCAATTATTAATGACTTGGGGTGTATGCTAAAGCAATTGGACTTTTCATTCTAAGCAGTGGGGAACCATCTTGTTTTAGAAAGATAACTCACATAACAATGAGAAGAATGATACAGAGAGAGAGGCTGGAGTCAAGGAAAGAGGTAGACTGGTTAAGATGCCTGTTACAATGGCCTAAGCCTTTGTCTTCTCATCACTAGAATAAGGCAGTGGAAATGGGAATTCTCCCACCTACTCATTCACTAAGACTCTCTTTTTTGAATGTCTACCATGTAACAGGCATGGTTCTAACCAGCACTGGGCATATTGCCTTGAGCAAGACACAGAGACCACTCCTCAGGACAAGTAGTGGTAATTCCAGGTGCCATGGGCCATACAGCAAGGGATATGTAACCCCTTCTTAGGAGGAGGAGGGGTTAGAGTATGAAGAAATGACTGACTTCGGAATGTGAAGGACCAAAATACAGGCCAAAGTGGGGATTAAGATATAAGAAAAAAAAGACAGCATATGAGAATCCTGGAGGGGTAAGAGCAGTATATGCCCCATGAATTGAAATTACTTCAGCTGGAGCTTAGGGTGCAAGTTCAGGACAAGCAAAAATTAAGATTGGAGTGGCAAGCAGAGGCCAGGCCAAAAAAAAAAAAAAAATGCTCAATTTGAGAATGTTTTAAAGTGGATGCCCTAGAACATCAGGGTTCCTTGATTTGAGGGATGAGACATAGGTAAAGATGACTCCAACTTGTCTGATTTGATTTCAGGCACCTTGGTATTTGAAGATACCATCTTAACAGATGAAAGAAATACGGAGCGAGGACAGCTGTGTGCTATATAAATGGCACTGATGAGAAGCACCATTTGGGTGTCTGGGTACTGTGCTGACCTGAAGCTTCACAAAAACACCTTCTTGTCTCACCAAATGAGTCTGGGGATTGGACACAGCTGAAGAAAGCCTGCTGCTCTTCCTAGAACCTCCCCTCACCCAAATAGCCTCTGAAAAAGTTTTTCTCCTTGCATCCCACATTGCATCAAGTTTACAGTGTGGATCTTCATTGTATTATTTTTCTAAACCAGCATGTTGTTTATTTAGAATACAAAGTTTAGATCGTTCATGATTTGTGTATGATGGGAAGTCACAATTCTGAATACAATAGTAACATAATGTATGTGCTTGCATGTATATGTGTGTGTCTATAGATGTATATGTATATATGCAATGTGGGGAGCAAAGAGAAAAACTATTTCAGGGACTATTTGGGGGATTTCTAGGAAGAGCAGCAGGCCTTCTTCAGCTGTGCCCAAGTGGTTTCAGGATAAGCACCTTTTATGATAATGTGTATGTAAATTGGATCAGATAAATCTTTAATATGATAAAAGCAAAAATGCCCTACAACATACCTTATCTCCATTTACTAAGAAAAAAATGGGTGGCAGTTATTATGAGACCCCTTTTCAATTGTAGATGTCAACATTTTAATAAAGTGTTCAGATGCCTTTGTATCTGTGAGACACTACAGAAATGCTACTTATAAGTAAAATACATAAGTTAAGAAACAAACATGTTAATTAAATTGCACAGAGCAAAAGAAAGCTTTAGTTGGCTGCATTACTCTCCACACTGTGTTTTAAAACTATTTCTATGTAAGCTAAGTAGCTACACAAATAGTCACACCATTGGAAGCATCTGTTTTAAAATGTTTGACATACATCAAAAGACACAAAGTAATAAAAAAGATCATCTCTGTACTGATTCCATGACTTTTTCCCTGTAGTTTGCTATCAATATACATATCACTAAACAATATATAAAATTATCTTGTAAATGTGTAAATTAAGACATGCTTCTGTTATTTCTTCAGTGCCTGTCAGGTGAGCAGAATCTCAATACTGGGTAATGAGAGACACACTCTTTTTATTCTAGTTGTTTGATTTGGAAATCAATGAATCCCAAAAGCATCTAACCTGCAATAACCTTTTTGTGGATTCCAACTTGGCACCAGCTGTTTCCCACAGTCTGGGCAGGATCACAGGAAGTGACCAACATGGGCTTAATAGAAAGAACAGGGGTGCTTTGCAAGCCTGTGAAGACTAGGATAATTCTTCACTTCTTGTGGATGTCAGAATTATTGGATAGAGGTTCCTGGCCTCCTCCCCTGGCCCCAGTATTTGTGTACAGTCTTCTATGAACTAGGGGAGTACTACATGTCTGAATAAACTAATATATAAAAATGAGTCTAGGCCGGGCGCGGTGGCTCAAGCCTGTAATCCCAGCACTTTGGGAGGCCGAGATGGGCGGATCACGAGGTCAGGAGATCGAGACCACCCTGGCTAACACGGTGAAACCCCGTCTCTACTAAAAAATACAAAAAAAACTAGCCGGGCGAGGTGGCGGGCGCCTGTAGTCCCAGCTACTCGGGAGGCTGAGACAGGAGAATGGCGGGAACCCGGGAGGCGGAGCTTGCAGTGAGCTGAGATCCGGCCACAGCACTCCAGCCTGGGCAACAGAGCGAGACTCCGTCTCAAAAAAAAAAAAAAAAAAAAAAAAAATGAGTCTAAATTCATTTCTTAAGAAGCATCACAACAAAATAAGTAACCGAATGACAGAAAAGCATAAAATATTGTGTCAAGTATGTATATATAAAGTCTTAGAAGTTGGGGCAAGTATTATATCTTCTGTGTCCTATTTTACTTTGGCAAAGAGGAAGTTCGGGGTGAATCTTAATGGCTAAATTGAAATAGCCATGTTATCAAAGCATTTATATATGTGTTCTGTGGATCTCACAACTTGGCTCTCTGGTTCTTGCTGTCCAACATGGCAGCCAGTAACATCATATGGCTATTTAAATTTAATTTATTTTTATTTTTTGAGACAGAGTCTCGCCTTGTCACCCAGGCTGTAGTGCAGTGGCGTGATCTCAGCTCACTGCAACCTCCGTCTCCCAGGTTCAAGCTATTCTCCTGCCTCAGCCTCCCAAGTAGCTGGAATTACAGGCATGCAACTCTGCACCTGACTAATTTTTGTAATTTTTTTGGTAGAGACAGGGTTTTGTCATGTTGGCTAGGCTGGTCTCGAACTCCTGACCTCAAGTGATCCGCCTGCCTCAGCCTCCCAAATTTCTGAGATTATAGGTGTGAGTCACCACACCTGGCCTTTAAATTTAATTTTAATTGCCTGTAATCTTCTTGGGAGGCTGAAGCGGGAGAATCGCTTGAACCTGGGAGGTAGAAGTTGAAGTGAGCCGAGATCACACCACTGCGCTCCAGACTGGGTGACAGAGCAAGACTCTATCTCAATCAATCAATCGATAAAAATTTAAATTTATTAAAATGACATAACAATTTAGTTCCTCATTTGACACTATTCATCTTCAGGTTCTCAATAGACAACATGTGGCTAGTGGCCACTGTGTTGCACAGCACAGATACTGAATAATTTCATTATTTTTGCAGAGAGTTATTTTGAACAATGCTGCAGTGCATCTGCTATTTCCTATTCTAATATGCTTCCAGGTCAGATATTTCCTATAAGCTTCCTCAAAACCTATGTAGAACACATACAAATACTTATTTATATCCTCTAGAACACCCCTGTGGTTACCAAGCTGGGCACATAGTAATTCTTAGCCTGATTGCTAGGATGGAAGAGAAAGCTGGTTTTGATCCTTTTGGCTTTTACCTGTCTAGTAGCCCTTTATCATTTAAGTTCACTGCACTGAGAACTGAATGCTTTTAGATCCAGCTATCGTATTTGGCTAAGAGTTTGACTATCAGTCTAATTTTGTTATTCTAATAGAAGGAAGTATCTGTGGGTTTGATAGGTTCATGTTTGGGAAGTATAGTTTAACGGAAGTGGAATTTAAGAAGATGCCCTGTGCTTGTTTTGAAGAGAGATAACTGACACACATTGCACAACTGAGCTCAAACTCATGGGTTTGTTTGATTTAATTCTGATCCTTGATGGCCTTTGGTTAACTGCAAAACAGTCAAAGTGCAGAGGCTATTCTCTCTCCAAGCTTCCCGTTGCAGTATTCCTTTCTGTTGATTCCTGCATTACCTATGGGGAAAAAAAAGTTCATCACACCAATTTGGTGAGCCAAAATTGTGATTCTGTTTGGGAACATGTCTGCTGTATTTGTCATTGCTAGTCATTTTACAAAAGTGTATTTTGATGAGCCAAGTATGTAGCACACTTTATGAAGGCACACTTTTTCCTCTTTGCTTCTACAGGTGAAAACCTTCAACCAGGAAGCATTTTTATCACTTTAAATTCCAAGAATATTAATATTTAAGAATAACGAAAGAATTCTGAATTGCCTTTTTATTTTCACCTTTTTTTTCTGGATTAGTTGGAAACTTTATAGGAACTAGTGAAAGCTACATGATCTATTTGTGGATAGTGCTGGAAAACAAGGCTGACTTTTAAAGTAATTAGTAGGCTGGCTAGCATTGAAAGTTTTGGGGTTTTCATGATTTATGTAATGATTTTTCTCCAACCATTTACATGTTTATAAAACTTTATTTGCAGTTATTTTCACTCTTTCATTCACTTTCTCACTTTCAGCTCCCCATCTCTTCCTTTCTTGTTACCCAACTCCTTTTCTTCCCTTCATTTTTTCTTTTACTTTCTGCCTGTATAAAAATATTTTTCTGGCTTTAACACAACATATTATGTCAGTTGCAGATCTCTACAAGGGTGTTCTGAAGCGTTTATGTAGTAGGGGACTGGTGGGTCTTAGTGGTGATGGTTTGAGTTTGAGACGGCTTCGTTCACTACACTGTGCTCCTCCTGCATGAACCTAGACCTGTGTTTTAACTCAGTTCCTGACATTTTGGCATTGAAGTCTATATTTTAGCTGCCCATGCTGAATCAAGCAAGGTGCAATTAGGAGGCATTCTAAGACTAATTTTTAGAATTGAAGTGGGAAAATTTAACTGGTAAACCTTGAAAATGACCTTCCCAGAAAATCTGTGCTCATTCCCCTCAGCCTCTCTGGAATCATCTTCATCTGAGAACTCTCTCGGCTGGCTCGCTGGGTTTGGTGGATCAGTTTTCTGACTCCCTGCTTCTTATCTCTCTCTGAGGAATAATGCAATGACATTCAGGAATGTTCTGCTTCCCTAGAAGCATAGCTTGAAACTATGAAGTGCTGGAGGCTACGACTTCTTGTCATTGTTTGTTCTATGTAGGAATTTTCATTTGCTGTATTTTGAAAATTAAAAATTTCTAATCAATTTGTGGTCACTGCCTACTGTAGATGGGCCACCTTAAGCTGGTTGATTTGGATCAGTGGTGCATATTTTTTTCTCAGTTGACTGAGAGCCCTAAACAGAAGCCTTGTCAAAAAATTCTCAGGAATACGTGACTGATACTAGACACAGAGATGTACGTCCTCCCTCGGCCTGCCACCCTGGGGATTGAAGTGCTAGCGTTGGTAGGAGGAGAGGCAGCTGAGGGGGCCCAAGAATGAAATGGCACAGAACGATCATGAGCTTTCTTTTTGCATTTAGACTTCTTGTCGCTAAACTTCCCACTTTCTTCCTGCCTTCATTTTGTGGCCTGCTGTACCCTCACCCCATGTTGCTTCTGCCTTTCCAAGGGACCTTTGGACTAACCTCTTCCTCTCCCTCGTCTCCTTCTGCAGTCCGCTCTTTGTGATACTAGTCATTGTGCTCATTGGCAGTGGCAGCAACATAGTGTAGGGTAGAAGGAAGCAAAACCAAAGCTGCACATGCTCTGAGCAGCTCTCAGGTATGTCACCTCGCCTCTGTGCAAAAAGGCCCGCTTCCAAAAGTAATGACTTTTCTTTGTATCTACTTTTTCGTAAATAGAGAACTTGCTGAATGTGGAGCACACAGTCTGTACACTGATGAGGATTTGGATAGTGCTTTGTTATCTCTGGGCTCACAGCCACCTGATGAGGTAGACGGTCTGTTCTTAGAGAAAAGTGAGGCTCAGACGTTAGGATGCACTGCTGTGGGTCACACAGAACAAGAGGTGGGACAGCACCTCTGAACCCAGCTCAGTCCCTCCTTGCCTCTATCTCAGAGCAAGTGAACAAGACCCTGACTTTTATATCTTCAAATGCAGGTTCATTTCCAACACTGCCTAGTTAAAAATATCCACAGGGATTTTTTTTTTCCCCCTACAGATTTAGGAGATAAGATCTGGTCTTTGATCTTGAGAATCTGAGGGGTGAAATGTACAGATGCTGCCTCCTCAGATCTGCTACCTTAGATTGGATTTAAAATAGACTAAGCATCCATCCAGACACACACACACACACACACACACACACACACACACACACACTTCCCTTAGGAGAGCCCTTAACCCTTAAAATTCTTAGTTAACACCCCAGGGCTGCTGGGCATAGGAATGGCCTGAGACTTGTTTGCTTCAGCCATGACTTTTGTTTCCCATGTTGAACACCATCTCCAGGTGCCCAGGATGGGGGCTTTGCCTGCAGGGTATTCCCACAACATCCCCTCACAGCCCTCCTCTGGCACCGATCTGGCTGAACTCTACAGAGCAGCCGTGGGGATAAACTGGTGTGGCACTGCCACCTAGTGACTGCCCGCCATGCTGTTCTTTGACTCTGAGGTGCTGTGCATCAACTGGCTGCTACCCATCATGGAAAATCATGGTGGGGGCTTCTAAAAATAGAATCCACCAGGCCAGTGTCGACATGCTCTCTCTGCTATCAGCAGAGCCTGGCACGCATCAGACATGGATTAGATTAAGTGTTTTTGAAAAAGTGGTTTTTTGGGTAAGGGAATCTTTGGGCCTGGTCGAGCGTGGCTCCATCTGTCTGCTGGGGTTCCAGTTTCCTCTTGGAGGAGCTCACAGTGCGCACAGGATGCCTGGCATGCAGCAGGAACTGAGTGAATAGAGGTTGCCCCGCAAGATTTAAATACCCACTGGTCTGGAAGTTAGAAAAGGAACAGGAGGAAAGAGAAACTTGGTCAGAAATGCTAGTCCTGGTTAAAACATTGTTCTGGATTTTGATATTTTTTGATTTCCCGGAAAGCATCAGGGGCTTGGGAATATAATTCTCTTCAGACTTTTTTGCCAAATTCCAAGATTTTCTAGTAGTGAATACTTTCCAGATGTGTTGATATGAAGCCAGCTCCAGATTTTCTGATGGCCGTTACTAGAGTCCCAGCTGCCCTGAAGCTCTAGGCCAGTGGTTCAGAACAGGAGTAATTAGCACCCCCAGGGGAGTTATGGAAATTAGTGGAGAATTTTTTTTCTTGTTGCTGCCTTGGGGTTAGGGACGCTGTGTATGTGTTACGCATTTAACAAAACACTGTTCTGTATCCCACTTGACTTCAGCTTGACCTACTGGATATTGTATGTATCAAAAAACTGTTTATAATTTTCTTAGCTTAGACCTAAATTCATTTTAAATAAGGACATATTTTTGCTCAGTAGTAATCAACATTTAATTTTCAAATGTAATTTTCTAATAATATATAAATTGGAGGAAATTATTGATACCATCTGTGTTCTTATAGGTTTTTAACATAGTAGAGAAAGTTAGATAGGTGTGAGATTTGAGACTTTTATTGACAGATGAGTCATTGCTGAAGTCATTTATTCCAATATGAAATGTAAATGTATAGTGAATAATAGAGTTAGAAAACAAAACCTCTTTGTCATCTTTGGGAACATATCAGGGAAACATGATAAATGTAATTCTTCAAGTTTGAAAATTTGTGTATGTTCTATTATTCCCTTCTTTTTCATTGGGACTTTGAACTTTATTTTAAAGTAAGCTTATGCTCTTAGAACATAGTCACTGATGGTCTGGAGACAAAAAAGTAAGTTGTCTATATCCCAAGTGTGAATGAAACGCTCATTAGCCAAGGTTAATGCATGAAAAGAAACCAGACCTTTTACAGAACCATGCCCCTTCAAACATGCGCGCGCGCGCGCGCGCACACACACACACACACACACACACACACACACACACACAGTGAGAGAGAAAAGTGGTTAGTTTTTACATTTTTCTCAATGAAAAGAAGAGAGGAAAACATTCCAAAAGTGCAAAGTTAAAGGAGCAAAATAAAATCAAGTAAAAATACTCACTTTGGCATTTTAGAGTCAATAAAGAATTACATAATTTATAAAAATTCAAGGCCAGGCGCGGTGGCTCAAGCCTGTAATCCTAGCACTTTGGGAGGCTGAGGCAGGCGGATCATGAGGTCAGGAGATTGAGACCATCCTGGCTAACACAGTGAAACCCCGTCTCTACTAAAAAATACAAAAAAATAGCCGGGCGTGGTGGCCTGTAGTCTCAGCTACTTGGGAGGCTGAGGCAGGAGAATGGCGTGAACCCGGGTGGCGGAGCTTGCAGTGAGCCGAGATCGCGCCACTGCACTCCAGCCTGGGTGACAGAGTAAGATTCTGTCTCAAAAAAAAAAAAAAAAAAAAAATCAAATGGAATCCTGCCTAAATTAAAGCTGGGCTTTAGATATATCAGCATTATACTGCCTGTTGCCGCTGCTGCTTCTGTTTACTTACTGATATTAAAGGAAGTCTATATTGAAATCCTCAAGATCCTAAACCCATGTTTAAGTTTTCATAACTCAGTTATAGGGAAAGCATAGGAGTGCGAGAAGAGGACTATGAGAACGTCAGATAGATTGGGGGCAGTTTACATTCTCATATGTTCTATAAATTAGTTCCAGAGAGAGTAGTTTCATACATAAAACTACAGCATTTATACTTCAGAGCACCCTCACTTAGGGAGGGTTGTATTAAAGTGTTTGGGCTTATTGGATTTTACATTTTATTTGAATTTAGAACTGTAATTTTAGGTGTCAGTGTTGGAACATGATTAGACACTCATGTCATCATTTTCAATCTGTTACATATATTTTTTCTTGATAGGTCTTTACATCTGGTGTTCGCATTTATTACAGCTTGCATATTACCTTATTCCTTTGCAACCAGTTTTCTCCCTTACTAAATTTTAAGCTTCTCATGAACACTTACTATTTTTACTCATTTACATATTCTCAGTACCTCCAAAAGTTTCTTTACGTGTAGATAGATGTTCACCATGTTATTGAATGAGAAACTCCTCCTGAAATAAAGCTAATTGATGGTTCTCAGACTAGATAACACATTAAAATCATCTGGGGAGCTTTTAAAAAAATCCCTGTGCCATGGCTTCACCCCCGGTGACCTCGGCTTCATTGTTTATGGATGGGGCTTTGCACAGGATTCCTTTTAACCCTTCCCAGGTGACTTCAATATGCAGCCATGGGTGAATATGCAGCTACAGTGAATAGCTATGCATGAATATCAGCAACAAGTAAGAGATACATGTTAGCTCTTCTTTCTGAGCCATTGGCATTCAGCTCTTTTCCTTTTGCACTTAGATATGTACCTACTTTGAATTCCTTTTTATGCTTATATGTTCTAATTAATTGAAGCGCTTACTTTATTTGCCCTTACTTTAAATCAAAACTACCTGCACATAGTTGCAATTTGGAAGGAGACCATTTATCATACTCCTTTCACTTCTCTGAGCCAGCAGCTGGTGGACATGGAAATATCAGCTTTGTTACTGAAATTAAACAGATTTGGACACCACCATTTGCCCTACAGCAACATGGGCTTTCTAATGTTCTGCTGACTTACCACTGAATTTGAAAAAAGTCATAGGTATACCCTCACATTGAGGGAGTCACTCTGTGTCCGCAGTGAGCTTACCACATGGAAAACCCCATACACCTGCTTTGCAGGCAAGCCAAAGACAGAGGGGGCCTGATCTATGCCTGCTCAGTTCCTACTCCCAGATTTTTCATCACTCCCCTCTACAAAACAAGGAGAGATGCGTTGCCTACCTCTTTTCCTCCCAACACGCATACACACTACTTGAAACAAATAATGTTAGAGGCAAGCATTTGAATGTTTAGCTCAGTCTATTTTTCTCCTCTTAGAAACTTTTTAAGATCTTCTCTTTATTCCTGGTATTTTAAAATTTACAGTGATCTGCTTTGACTTAGGTCATTTCTTATTTCATATACATATTCTCAGTAGAATCTTCCCTTTAGAGATAGATGTGTACCTTCCAGTTTTCCTGTCAAAGAAATAGAAGAACATTTTTATTTCTTTTCTTCCACTGCCCATATTATCCTTCTGGAAAGACAGTTGTTGGAACCTCTATTTTAATTCTCTAAGAATGTATCCTTTTTGTTCTCCTCTTTCCTTCTCTTTTTGTCTTTTTGTTCTACTTTCCGGGAAATTTCTGTCAACTTACATCTAACTGTATTATGGTTACTTTTTCATTATAACTTGAAGTTGTATAGTTGTATTCCTCTTTTCCTTTTCCTATCAATGCAATTTTTTTTTTTAACTTTCAGTTCCTGTGATACACGTGCTGAAAGTGTAGGTTTGTTACGTAGGTATACATGTGCCATGGTGGTTTGCTGCACCTGTCAACCCATCATCTAGGTTTTATGCCCCACATGCATTAGGTATTTGTCCTAATGCCCTCCCCCTCCTTTCTCACCAGCCCCCAACCCATGTCCATGTGTTCTCATTGTTCAACTCCCACTTATAAGTAAGAACATGTGGTGTTTGGTTTTCTGTTCCTGTGTTAGTTTGCTGAGAACGATGGTTTCCAGCTTCATGTCCCTGCAAAGGACATGAACTCATTCTTTTTTATGGCTGCACAGTAAGGTTTTTATTTAGCTTTTTTGTAGTATAATTTACATAGTTCAGGAGTCCTGTCCCCTCATCACTCTACATCATCTCAGGTTTGTTCTGTTTCTTCCCTTCCCTTTCTGTTTTTCTTTCTTCCTCCCTCCTTTTTGTATCTTTTCTATAGAAACCAGATTCAAGTGTGTGCTGATCATTTGCCATTCTTTTGTATTAAGAGTGGCAGTTGGAAGCCAGTTGGAAGCTCGGTAAGGGCTGTTTGATGACAATCACTGTGGGGTGACAGCTAAGTTTTTCATTAAGGAATTCTTGATATTAATACATTAATGTCTTTTCTGAGAAGTCCTGTTTCTCCAGGGAAAAATATTATTTCTCTGTAGTATCACATCCTAATATTAGGGTCAGGTATGGGAAGTGAAGGAGAGAGACTAGAAATGCTATTGTTCAGCTTAGAGACTTGAACTTCAGGCCCCAAACACTTCTTCTGCCCTTGGCTAGGCCCTGAGTCTCTGAGTATCCAGTCTGTCCCCAGAGAATGAACCTATCTCCTGTGAGGTGCCTGTTGGTACCAGACAGGGCAGGCACATGAGTGTTCATCATTCTCTATACTTAGGCTTAATCAGTTCCCCTCTTTTTAGCTTCAGACTTTATCCACGCATTTTGTGATACTTGGTTTCTCCAAGTTGTGACACTTCCATGGGTTCTGTGACAATTTGTGCCTTCAAAGTGGGGGTACACAGACCATTTATATTTAATGTGGTTGCAGATAGGCTTATGTAAATCTCTCCTCTTGCTATTTGTTTCCCATTTTCTCCATCTCTGTCCTTTTTTTCCCCTTTATTTCTGGCTCTCTTGGGATTTTTTTAATATTCAATTTTCTATCCTTTATTGAGTTTTCAGCTATTCTTTTTCAGTGTGTTATTTCAGTGGTTCCTTTGGGGTTTATAGCACACAGTCTTACCTCATTTTATTGTGCTTCACTTTATTGTGTTTCACAGATATTGCATTTTTTACAAACTGAAGGACAGTGTCAATGCTGCATCGAGCAAGTCGATCAGCATCATTTTTTCCATAGCACCTGCTCACTTGGTGTCTTTGTGTCACATTTTGGTAATTCTTGTAGTTTTTCCAAACTTTTTCATTATTATTATACCTCTTATGGTGATTTATGATCAGGGATCTTTGATACTACAATTGTAATTATCTTGGGGTTCCATGAACCAAGCCCATAAGGGAAGGCAAACCTAATTGATAAATGTTGTGTGTGTTGACTGCTTCACCAACTAGCTGTTCCCCCATCTCTCTCACCTTTCTCTGGCTTTCCTATTCCCTGAAACACAATGACACTGAAATGAGGTCAACTAGACCTACAATGGTGTCCAAGTGTTCACGTGATGGGAAGGATTGCATCTCTCTCACTTTCAATCAAAAGCTAGACATAATTAAGCTTAATGAGGAAGGCATTTCAAAAGCTGGGATAAGCTGAACGCTAGGCTTCTTATACCAAACATTTATCCAGGTTGTGAATGCAAAGGAAAATAAAAGTGCTACTCCAGTGAACACATGAATAATAGCAAACGAAACAGCTTTAATGCGGTTATGGAGAAAGTTTGAGTAGTCTGGATAGAAGATCAAACCAGTTGCAACATTTCCTCACATCAAAGCCTAATCCAGACAAGGTCCTAACTCTCTTCAATTCCTTGAAGGCTGAGAGAGGTGAAGAAGCTGCAGAAGAAAAGCTTGAAGCTAGCAGAGGTTGGTTCATTAGGTTTAAGGAAAGAAACCATCTTTATAACAAAAGCAAGGTGAAACAGGAAGTGCCGATGTGGCGACAGCAAGGTGTCCAGAAGATCTAGCTAAGATCATTGTTGAAGGTGGCTACAATAAACAATAGATTTTCAGTGTAGATGAAACAGGCTTCTATTGGAAAAATATGTCATCTAGGAATTCCACAGCTAGAGTGCAGAAGTTAATGCCTGGCTTCAAAGGACACATGAACTGTCTTGTTAGGTACTAATGCTACTAGTGACTCTTAAGTTGAAGCCACTGCTTATTTACCATGCTGAAAATCCTAGGGCCCTTAAGAATTATACTAAATCTACTTTGCCTGTGCCCTGTAAATGGAACAACAAAGCCTGGATGACAGCACATCTGTTTATAGCATCATTTACTGAATATTTTAAGCCACTTTTGAGACCTGTTGCTCAAAAAAACAAAAAAAAAAAAAAAAACTTCTCTCAAATTATTACTGATCACTGACAATGCACCTGGTCACCCAAGAACTCTGATGGAGATGTACAAGATTAGTGTTGTTTTCATGTCTGCTAACACAACATCTATTCTGCAGCGCACAGATCAAAGAGTAATTATGACTTTCAAGTCATATTTCAAAAATACATTTTGTAAGGCTATAGCTGATGGAGCAAGGCAGAGTAAATTGAAAACCTTCTGGAAAGGATTCACTTATTCTACATGCCATTAAGAACATCTGTGATTCAGGGACGGAGGTCAAAATAGTAACATTAACAGGGGTTTGGAAGAAGTTGATTCTAAACCTCATGGATAACTTGAAAGGAGTCACATTTCAACAGAAATAATGGAAACAGAATAATGGAAATAGCAAGAGAACTAGAAATATTAATAGAAGTAGAGCCTGAAGAAGTGATTGAATTGCTGCAATCTCATGATCAACTCAAATGTATGGGGAGTTTGCTTTGCTTCTTATGGATCAGCAAATAAACTGTTTCTTGAGATGAAATCTACTACTGGAGAAGATGTTGTGAACATTGTTGAAATGACAACAAAGGCTTTAGAAAATAACATAAACTTAGTTGATAAAGCTGTGTCAGGGTTTGGGAGGATTGATTCCAATTTTGAAGGAAGTTCTACTGTGGGTAAAATGCTATTTGATAGCATTATATGCTATAGATAAATCTTTCCTGAAAGAGTCTATTGATGTGGCAAAAATCATTGCTGTGTTATTTTAAGAAATTGCGACAGCCATCTCAACCTTCAGCAAGCACCACCCTGATCAGTCAGCAGCCATCAACGTTGAGGCAAGACCCTCCACCAGCACAAAGATTATGACTCATTGAAGACTTCAATCCTTAGAATTTTTGAGCAATACAGTACTCTTCAATTAAGGTATATACATTGTTTTTTAAAACATCATGCTATAATACACTTAACAGAACTACAGTATAGACATAACATTTTTAGAAACGGAAACAAATTTGTGTGACTTGCTTTATTGAAATATTTGCATGATTGCAGTGATCTGCATCTGAACCTGCAATATCCCCCCAGGTATGACTGCACTTACACACTTAGGCATACTATACCTATGTTAGCACAATCTTTCTTCACCTGGTAGTGTATCTTTTACCGCAGTCTATCTTGAAGCGATACTGCATCAGTTCACATAGATGAGTTTTCAGCTGAATAACCAAGCAGAACCCTTTGAAGTTCTCTGCATGTGTCTCTGTACAGGTCTCTCCTTCTTGATTTTTGCTTTTTGAATTCTTGACCTCCCTGGATTTCCAGCTCTGTCCTTCAACAGAGGGAGCGCTCCAGGCAGTGCCAGGTTTCCTTCCCTGAGCTGCACCTAGGAGATTCTCTTTAGTCATTAAAGTGGGGGCAATTGTATTTTTCAGTTTAGTTGTTTTCCATCTCAAGAATCACTGTCCTTTGTTGCTAGATAACCAATGTCTTGACAACCGTTGTACCAAATATTTATCTGCTTTTTTAGTTGTTTCAGGAGAGAGTATAAATAATCTAGTTCTCTATTGCTCCATCTTGGCTGAAAGCAGGATACACACTAATTCATATAAGAATGTGTTTCTTCTTCTCTGATGTCTCCTTTCATTTCCCTTTGTTCTTGTTGGTTTACACCTTTAAAAAAAATGCATTGCTGTCACTTTAATGGTATTTCAGGAGACAGGTGGATTCCAGAAAGAGAACTGATGGTGGATTGATCACATGCACTTACATCTCCATAATACTTCTCACTAACTAAGGTTGACATTTGAGACCAGAGCTGACATTTGAGATGAGATATTTTTGCCATTTTTAGTATTACTTGTAAGTTTAATAGAAAAGGATTAATGAACACAGTTTGTTAGCTGTTAACCTCCATGACTGAATTATTTTTACAGGTATAAAAATACCTTATAAGTTGCACACAGATCTTGGAACGTAATATGACAAATCCAATTTATGTTCACTGATGAGCAAGAATTATTTTTATCCACTTTTTGAATGTCTATGTATATGATCCTAAAAATCAAGCCTGTGGCCTAGGGCAGGTCAAGTTGAGGACATGTTTCCGTTTGTCACACTAATTACTTCGAATATTAATTCCCTGCTATATTTTTGTAAGCATCTGTGACTATACCACGATGAATAAGGCATAGTCTTTGTCTTCCAATTCTTCATAATTTCTATTCTAAGGGCATGTTAGATGAGCAAATTCCACATTACCTGTCTTATGACCCAAAGTAACATCGAATGGTGCTAGAGATATCTACAAGATGTTCCTGGGATACAGTGAGGGAACCAGGCTTGGAGTATCATGCTGACCAAAAGCTACAGGGAGTCTGGAGAAGGGGACCCACAGACAGATCATCAAAGTACAAACGAGGGTTAGAGAGAAGGGGGAACGTGTTTCCCAGCAGCAGGAAACACACCTGCAGAGAAAGAGAGCTGTAAAAGAGAACAGCATAACTGCCGGCCATTAGTGTGTGGGTGCTGAGGCTAGGCAGGAGTGCAGGCCAGAGGCCGCCACTCTCCTGGGGAAGAAGGCACTGATTCCCTGGGAAAGATAACTCCTGTGAACTCTCACAAACGTTATAGAAAGCTGTCATATTTGTAATCTAAGACAGAGTGTGAGACCCTCAGTCAGCAATGAATGAAGAAATGAATTGGAATAGAAACTAAGAAAAGGAACATTTTGCTTCTTTTAAAACATTGAAAGCTGATCTTACAATCTTTGTCTCTGAAGCATGCAGTTCATGCCAAAACTCCAAAGTCCTCATTTTAAAAGCTTGGGATTATCGGGCATTCCTTGCACTAATTTTAATCTTATTGAATGTGTTTTTATTAAATCAGCATTCATGTTGATCAAAACTTGAAATTTGTACAAGTCATTTCTTCATGCCTTTCTCAGAATAGTTCTTGTAGAGAAGAAGTTTGGAATTGTCTAAGTCTGTGAAGTGAACTTCTGTAAAAAATCTTTTGAATATTTTTAAACATTATATATATTAATCATTCAAATGGTGTTAATCTGTCATAGATTAAAAACCTGGGAATGTTCTAAATTATAATATCATCCTGTGAAAAGTCTAATATTTGTTTCTGAGTTGCTGAAAAACAAAATAGGAGATTATTCTTATAGTATCTAATTTGGTTCCTGATTACCTCATCTTGAATATTCATAATCATGTATGTCTGAGTGTAACATAAACATTAGTATGAGATGTTATTTTTCTATTCTGAGCTATTTTTTAGGGCAAGTTTATTATTTTGTAAGCAAAAAGGATAACTTATCATTGAATCCCAAACCCTAAAATGCCAACTCCTAGAAAGATGCTTGTTTCTATGTAAAGCCCTTCAGTGCAGGATGACAGTCTCTGATGCAGTGTAATGCACACAGCATATAGTAAATATTCACTGAGTGATTTAATGATATATTTCTTGAGAGTATTTGGCCAATAAGGATGGAAGAAATTTGTATATATAAGATTTGAGCATTTATTAAAGGTGTCTAAAGAGTTAGCTTGCCTAAATGTTCCAGTGGATGCTTTACATTGTAGTTTTTAGTCATTTACTGCCCCCAACTCTGAAAAACATTTTTAATAAAAAGGGCTACAGGAGGAAGAAATTAGAAAGACTTTCACACCCGTGCCAAAGTTGAAATTTCCCTGCAGCAACGGCCATGAAGGTACCCCCTAGAAAGCTTTGTTTGTCAGATGAAATCTCCTACTTCTCTTCATAGTTAGCTGCTCTATGAAAACCACACCTAGGTAGGTTTTTGTTTTCTGACAAGGAGTCTCGCTCTGTCACCCAGGCTACAGTGCAGTGGCAGTGCAATCTTGGCTCACTGCAACCTCTGCGTCCCAGGTTCAAGTGATTCCCCTGCCTCAGCCTCCCAAGTAGCTGGGACTACAGGCGCACACTACCACACCTGGCTAATTTTTGTATTTTTATTAGAGATGGGATTTACCTATGTTGGCCCAAGCTGGTCCTGAACTCCTGAACTTAGGAGATCCACCCACCTTGGCCTCCGAAAGTGGTGTGATTCCAGGCATGAGCCACCGTGCCTGGCCAGCCTAGCTAGATATTAATAACAGTGTTCTGGTCACTCACTGTAGCAGTGAAAAAATAACTTGAGGATTTCACTGGGACCCAGGCACATTTTCTAAGTGTCTAGAAACTAAGTATCTAAGGACACTTTGCTGATACAGAGAAGGTCAAGAATATAACTGTTTCGCCAAAGATTGTCCATGCATTAAAACATATGTCAAATGAGAAAATGCAAGTTAAGCTCTGAGCACATAGTGAACACTCAGTAAGTATGGTATATACATACATATGCGTCAGGGAACCAGAGCCATTAACTCTTAAGTGTATCACATCTGTGTATGAATCATGCTAAGAAGCAGCTTTATCTCACAATTAAAAATTGAATAGGAAGTGAACTATTTTGCCTCCACTCTCTTTACAGCCCATACTTATGACAGGGTAATATATTTCCTGTTTTAGGAAATTGCTTGGTGAGGAATACTTACTAGAGAGCCCCAATATTATTAATAGGTTATAATCCAGAGCTGATTTCTCGGGTTTTATTTTGAAAGGCAAACCCCGTCCTCCCATTGAAGCTCTGTTACATATGCATAGCAGGCTCCCAGAGCAGTCCATAGAATCCTGCTTAGCTCATCTTGTGGCTGAGCATAGCACTGATCACATAGCATCTTCCTAGGTATGTAACAAAGATAACAAAGATTCTAGGGGAAATGCACTCAGCAGTCTTCCTGGAATGCTAGGAATACATTTTACTTTCCTTTTGACAATGACAGTCTCTACACCAAGACCTTCTGGGGAAAGGGGACTCTACAGCTAGGTCATGGAGGCTGTTTGGGGGTGAGAAACAGTGGTGATTTCTGCACCTCTGCCACCAGAAACTTGCAGGATGCTCCTAACCAGGCTGGCTGCCTGTTCACATGCCCTTTCGTTTGATTCCAGGAGATCAGTGATTGCCCTTTCTATGGGGTTCCACTCACTCTAGCCCGGAGCCTCTTTCCTTAGTCCACAGTAGCAGGAAACAGAATTTCTCAGCTTCTCTCTTCTTTGGAAGAGGGCAAAGGGACAGACGTGATAAGAATAGGTCTCTTGTATGTCCAAAGATAGAGTGTAAGATCTACTGATATTGTGCAGAAAAGCTTATACCCTGTGATATAAGATAAATCTGCATTTTTTAAATTTTTGAAGCAGGAAGCTTGGCATAGGATGAGGGACAGGAAAAAAAAAAAAGAAAGAAAAGAAAAAAGCATAGATAATGTCATGGCCCAGTGTAGGTTGCATATAGGGTTAATCCTGGGGCTCTGGTAATCCTGGGACTGTGGCTAGGAGCAGCCTCCTTGCCACCACAGCCCTGGCAGCACAGACACAGATGGGGAATTGAGTTGAAAGGCAGGACTGAGTGAGCGAAGCAGGAGATGATGAGTACAGCACAATTACCAGTATATTTTGCAGAACAAGAAATGAGGAAAGGAAAGTCCTCCGAGTGTTACCTGAGAGACGGGAAGGAGTGGTGGTCTTTTCCAGTGGTGGATGAAAAGCAAGGAAGTCCTCTAGTTACCAGAGTCTGGAGCCTGACTGTCATAGAAATCAGAGCAGGGCCTCTCTGCCCCATGACCACACAGAATGTGCGTCCAGAGCAAATTCTTCTAGGGTGACAACTCTCATGGCCTTGCTGTCGTATGCATACATGCTGTTGTATGAAACCAGTATCCAGATCATGGGCACAGAGGGTTACTGTTTAGTACTGTTAATTCAGCCAAAATGTGATAGGATACCTGTTTCTGATATAAAAGCTTTCTTCCTTACCAGTAAAATTTGACACCTCAAAGAATGATTAGGATACTTTGTATCCCTCTCCCTCTTTTCCACTATAAGTTCTTTGTGTGTAACTGGTAAGACAGCTTCTATTAAGCTCTGGTTATGGGCAGGAACTCTGTGATCAGAAGTACAGTTTCTGTGTTCAAGGATGAAGGACATCCAGGTAGATTGACCTATTATAATATGGTCCCGTGATCTGGGGATGTGCACGATACTCAGGGAGCACAGGGGAGGCACTGAGGGGAAGAGAAGACAGAAAAGGCTTCCACTTGAACTTACTTTGAAAGATGAAGAGGAGTTAGCCCATCTTCAGGAAATCAAGGTAGCAAAGGACAGTCCAAGCAAAGGGAACAGCATGATTCATTTTGCTTACAAAGAAGTGGAGTGAGATTGGGCAGCTGCATATTGTCTCCTAAGTCTGGCACATCAGCTGGGCAAAGAGTGATGAGACATGGGCAGAGGCCGGAGGAGTCTACAAGATAAATGTGTCTGTATCGTCTTACACCAGTGAGGAAATCTGTTTCATATTTTCCAGTCTCTTTCAGATGATTTATAAAGTTGAGGCAGTTTCTGATGTTGTGGATTGCTTAGATGGAAGCTCAATTTTATTTATATTCACAAGCTTTGAAAACTTCTAAATATAGCAGTTTGTAGAAGATACAGTAAATTCATTGAATTGAACCAAACCACTCTTAACTATCATATTAGAGATTCATTATAAAGGACTGGCTTTGTTTGCTGTTTTTCAGGTACCATGATCAACAGGATGTTACTAGCAACTTCCTTGGAGCGATGTGGTTGATATCAATAACTTTTCTCTCCATTGGTTATGGTGACATGGTACCTAACACATACTGTGGAAAAGGAGTCTGCTTACTTACTGGAATTATGGTAAGTGTCTTTATACTTCACATCTCTTTTATTTACACTCAAGAAGGCACTTAAACCACTCAGTCCACGTGCATAAGTAATTGTGAGCTACTTTTTTTCCCCATCAGCAGGAAATCAGTATAAATAAATCAATTTTGTGTTGAGAGAGAATGTCAATAGTTTTCATCTTAATTCTTCTCATCATGAAATTCTGTTGAAGAGGTAGAGCTGTTCGTTTGCCCCTTGGGGGGGCATGCGCTAATTTGATGAACTAATTTGATGTTGGAGCTTTGGCTTCAGAGTCTGAAAGTCCTTTAAGTCTATGTCCTCCCGTCTCCTACTAGCTGTGCAAATTTGAGTAAATTATAGAATATGACCCATAATAACTATCTTGAAATGTGTTGAAGGGTTAAAGATATATTAATTATAATATTTCATTTTCTTTTAACAAATGTTTGTTGAGTGCCAGGCACTGACCTAGATTCTAGGAATACACCAAAAGAAGATAGAAACTTACTGCCCTGTCTTCATGGAGCTTACGAGGGAAGACTTACATTTTAAAAATAATGGTTCATTACATTTGTGAACTAGTAAAGCTTCTAACCTGTTTTGTGCCTGGGGGAGAGGGATGGGATCTACTCAGAGAAGTCATCACTAGAAAATTGACTTTTACGCTGAAGTGAGAAGGGTGCATACCCAGGAAGGGAGGTAGGAAGAGCTTTCCAGGAAGGGGAAATGGTTTATTTGAAGGCAGTGAGGCAAGAAGGAGCTCAGTACATTGGAGCCAGGTCATTGGGCCAGGAGTACACAGAGCAAAAGGGGAAAGCGGCCTGGCATGAGGCAGGGACAGGAGGCCAGGTCTTGTAGAGCACTTGGGAAAGGTCTGCTGCTGACATGCCATCATTCTTCTGGCTGGCATGCCTAACAGGCTCAGACATCTTTTTTGCCCCCCTCCACACATGACTAGCCAGGACCGCTTCTTTGCTCCATTTGTTTTAGGTAGAGGAAGTCGTACGCTAGCAAGCTGTGATTATAATGTGGTATGAACTTCTAAATATTTAAGCCAGAGGTGTACAGTTTTCAATGACCTACGCTTGTCTGCATTCTTTACCAACTTTGTAATGTTTGCTTACAGCAAAGAGTGTCATCTTGATCCTTGTGAGGTTTCTGTCTACAAGAGGATGTGAACGAGTACTGCAAGTTCCAAAATCTCAGAATTTCTGAAATCAGGCACCCTGTTCAACACCTCTAACTGTATTCACTCACAGGCTGGCAGGAGAGTGCAGAGGCTTGCCATTTGAGGGCCTCTGAGTGGTGGCCAGTGGAGGGTGCACACCCTTGCAGAAGCCGCCCGGGAAGACTGCTCCAGGAGTCACAGCTAAATGGGAAGGAAAGAGTGCCCTTGGCGTAGACAGGGAGGCAGCACCCTTCTCCGCCTCAGTAGTGTTCAACTGGGATAAGGCAGCTAACTTTGAACATAAAAATCTAGGGTCAATTTTAATGTCCCAGTAGTAACAAGATGGCCATTTCAAGTCCCAATTGTAGAAAATATAATTTGGGGGCATGTTTTAACATTATTTGCTTTTAAAAGAAAAATGATAGTTTTAATTATAGTGAACTTTTAAAAAAATATAATACTTGGTATGCTGCATTATCTGTTTACTATTGGATCACTTCCCCTTTTTTCCTCAAATAATAGCATTTTATTATGTGGTATAATGCTTTGGGAAACGTAATTTGCATAGATGTATTTTTAGAAGGCCCATAACAATCCCACAAGGGATATAAATGATGCTGTTTATAAAAACTGGTAATTGCAGAGTCTTTCCCCTAGTGCTTCTTAGAAACAACTTCCTTAGTGTTACTTTTTGTCAAGATGGTACCCTCTTTTATTCTCAAATCAGGTGTGACTCAAGGGTCATGTGTACAGGCTTATTCGCCATGGAATCGGAGCCAAATTTGAGGTTAACCTTGCCTGGGTTTTACAAAATGTTTATCATTCCTTGATATTTTATTGTTCCTCGTGTCTCAAAAATTGTTCCTTCAGAGTCTCATCTGATAGTACAAATCTTTTATTTACCTTCTTGAACTGCCTCTTGCTTAGGTTTCACTATTGATCTTACTTTGCTTAAAAAAGAGAGGTTATGGCCTGGCACCGTGGCTCATGTCTGTAATCCCAACACTTTGGGAGGCCGAGGCAGGTGAATCACCTGAGGTTGGGAGTTCGAGACCAGCCTGACCAACATGGAGAAACCCCGTCTCTACTAAAAAATTAGCCGGGTGTGGTGGCACATGCCTGTAATCCCAGCTACTCAGGAGGCTGAGGCGGGAGAATCGCTTGAACCCAGGAGGCAGAGGTTGTGGTGAGCTGAGATTGCACCATTGCTCTCTAGCCTGGGCAACAAGAGCAAAACTCCGTCTCAAAAAAAAAAAAAAAGAGAGAAAGAGAGAGAGAGAGAGAGGTTATAGTACCATTAAATATATGTGGATACAAAAATGTTATATGTAATGGAATTTATGGTGACTTCCTTCCAGCCCTGTAAGCTCATGGTAAAAAGAGTCCCTCTATTCTGAGGCTGAGGAGCTCCATTTCCTCTCCTTCATAAGGATCAGACTTATTTCCTAATTGACTTGATCAAAATTGATTTACTTGCATACAGAGAAATTCACTAATATTTGAGTAACCTATTTGAGATGCTTTGTAGAGTTGGATTATCTCTTCTTCTAGACTAAGCAGATTCCCATGGAGTTAGGCTACAGGGCAGTCTTCCTGGGATTCACTTCTGGTAGTTGATTACATCTCACATCAGCTCCTTAGGGATCAAGAGCATATGGATGGAAGTGACCTAGACACTCCTATGGAGAATGTAGAAATCCAAGACCAATATGGGAATTAAACCTTAAGAGACCAAGATCTCTTTATTTTTATAAAAATAAGTCATGGGATTGCCTAATAGAAGAAAATCACTCAGTACTCTTCGAGAGAAAACCATTATGGTTGTAATTACTTATTTTCTCTTTATTCTTCTACCCTTCTGCTGTTTGAGGAAGTACTGAGGACCTGACTGTTTATTATTGAAAAGGTCATGATAAACAATGGGATGATTTCTAAGTAGCTTTGTACTTTTGGTTGATGGTGGTAGACAGCTATCTTAGCTTTTGGACAGCACCAGTTAGTTTCTCAGTGTCTCTAATTTTTCCAATAAAGTAATTGTTTTACTTAGTGTTTACAAAGTTATCTTCCTAGACATACATATATATATATATGTGTGTATATATATATATGTATATATAAAAAACACATCCTGAAAGCTATGAATTCTCCCATTACTAAGAATATATATGATTGTTGCAAGAGTGAAAAATAGCCTTGTGGGTAAGGGTATCTTTCATCTTATACTAGAATTAAGGTTGCTCATTTGTTCTTTTTGCTTCTCTATTTCTGTAAAATTATGGTGACTCTTGGTAGCCTTTTGACTACAGTATGGATGACTGGATTTTTTGGCTTAATTATCTTTAAATATCAAGTAATATCTGTTCATTCCTAGGGATGCAGGTGGTTATTCAATAAATGGTTCTCTAATAGTGATTTATAAACCACTAGACTTTGACAACATCTAGCATGACTCCCTCAACAAAACTAAGAACACTTCAGACATGAGTGATTGAGGTTTCTTCCATCCCACTAGTAGTTCTATGCAAACAAAAGCACTGCGTAAAGCTTTTGCAGTTCATAGCAATTTGAAAATCACTATGCTAATTAAATTTTAAAATTTTATTCAAGGAGCAAAAAAACAAGTCAGTTCAGGACAGAAGTCTTTACACAGCCTTGCCTTTTCCTTAAGATTTGATAATAATCCTTTCCACATTAAATTTGCCCTGTGCCGAAGAAATCTTAATTTAACATCACGTGGTGACTCCATCAGTTGTCAGTTAAACAGTTTGCATCCTGAAGAACAATAACACTACCCTGTTAAGTCGGTAAGAGGGTGTTCCGAAACAGCACGAATTAGCTACAGCTCATAAAAAAGAAATGACTGGTATGAAAGAATGCGAAACCTAAGGTCCCATTATACTCCTCTTCCTGTAACTTTCTCTCTTTCCATTTGAGGATTTGTTTTCCCCTTCCAGTGTACATAGAAATAATGCAAAACTGATCTGAAGCCATTCCTTGGTGTTGAATGTTTGAGAGTGTGCAAAACACTCACATTTTTTAAAATGTCTTATACAATTTGACATTGGGTGTTTAGTATCAAATAATTTTGAAGAGGTTTTAACTTTCAATTTGCTTGCTTTTTGGTTCTTTCTAGTGTGTTCACTGAATCTCATCAAATAAAGCCCCAGTGAGAAGAATGTATCTTTAAATTCTTACAATAGTTTTCTGTTTTGTGCAGAGCAGCTGGAGGGGATGATGGGCCTTTTCAGTCATAAGGCTAAATTCCTCACCAATGTCCTTTCTTGGGGATCTTCACTTCCCCCCAAGAAATTTCATAAGTGGATTGCAAAAGAAAAATTTCTTAAGAAATACGACAGCTGCTTTCTTCCGGGTACAGGAAAGTATAGCTGGAAGTTGTGATCTTTTAGTACACAGCTCATGGACTCCACAATTTCACCTAATTTTTCTAAACTATCAGCACTTTTAATTGGCAGAGCTGCCTTTCCTGTCTCTGAAGTACCTGCAGTCACACTGGCACTGTTGAGATCAGGAGATTTAAACCGAGGGATGACTCATTGTTGATGACCAGTTTTATGAGGTACTTCCTTCTTTCTGACCCTAAAAGTAGAAGAATGAGCTGAGCAAGCAAATCACTATAAAGGAGGCTTGGGTTGTGCAGGCCCAGGCTTAATCACTGGGCTCAAACACCACACACTCTCCCCGCTTTCCTTGCAATGAGGACATTTGAAATTGACCTCCACCCTCTAGTAGCAAATATCAACTTGTATTTTAAGACACTCAGAGGGCATTTTTGATAGAATTTGTCTTCAAAACTTCCTTATTTTCATGACCTGAGGAAACCTTGCAAAACTCCAATGGGATATAATATTAAAGCAGAGTGGTTTATAACATGTTATTTGCCAGAATTGATTGTTTCACATATTTTTATGAAAGAATAATTATTTATGTCAGTCAAGTATAGTAAAAATGTTTTTATGGTTCTAGGACATTGAGTCAGTCAGCCCCAGGGACAGAAAAACAGGCAATGTGTTGAGGTATTTGTTTTACCTTACTTTTGGAGGGCAAGCTGATTTGTGAAAGATCTTAAAGCTGTTTTATTTTTACATAAAAGCGTGATTTTTTTCAAATTAACTATTTTGATAAATTTTAATTATAGGCTCATAAACTATCAAACTGAATTTTGAACTTTTAGGAGCTATTATAAATCCCACAGGAGGATACTTTAAGACTAGAATATTTTGAATATTAGTGTTTTTTATCAGAGCCATTCTCTGTAGTGGTAAAGATTCTGGAATTTCTTTAAAAGGTATAAATTTCATTATTATGTTGAATCTTTTGAAGATGTCTTTTTCAAAGTTGCAATAATCAAAACCTTTACCCAGTGTGCTATATGAAGGAATTTCTCTTTTTCATAGGCTTGTATCCTTGTGATTAAAGCTTGATCCCAAAATGGTTTTTCAAAATGATTCTTGCAAGTATTTGCAGGATCAACATAAGTAGATGATTTAGGGTAAAAATATGTCACTTATTTTAATTTTTCAAATATTATGTGATACATGATTTTGAGGGAAATGGGATACCTTACAGTTTCTGTGCTGTAATGGAGAAGAATACAGTGGAGAAAAGCACTACATTTTAATTTTAACTTGGCAGCATCTAAGACTATCCCCACATGTTGGGATTTCCCTAGAAGTATATAGGTAATAGTAACTAATTGTCATTTGTCTTTTCAGTTTGATCTGGCTTGGCTTAGGGTAGTAAACATTAACAACACTTGTCATTACTTAACTTTTGTAAAGCAAAGTCCCTCCCCCTCTGCCCCTCTTAACTTACCCCTTTTTGTCTCTTTCAACATCTTCTCTGTTAGAAGGAAAGATGGTAAACACTCCAAGGGAAACCTAAACCTTTGCTTTTAATATATTGCTTTCCGAAATACACTGCATTTTCTTCATTTTGTTTTTAGATGCCCAAGCATCTTGAAGTGGCAGTTAGTGATTTTGCTTAAGTTTTTTCTAAGAAGATAAATGAAATGAGAGAAAAGTAACCAGGATACATTTTCTGACTTTGGTGAAAGGAATATGACTCATCTTGTTAAATGCATACAGGGATTTTAATTTCAGAGAGTAACATATGTTAGTCCCAACTGTTTCTACATCGATTGTGGTGGTGACAAGCTTTGGAGAAAATGTTGTAAAATCTACTTATTTCCATTCTTATTCATTTTATGAAACAGAATCGTCCTCGAAATAGACACTGGGTGGACAATAATATTATGCCATTACTTAAATTACTATAACCATGAATGTGTTGGCAGGAATTTACCTTGAACCTAGAAAGCTTTCGGAAGTGAGCCAGCTTCATCTTGCATAACTCTAAAAATTAAAAAATAAAGGTTACTTTTTTGAAATGTGATTCTATACATATCACATTATCTTATGACTTAATAATCTAGGGAGGTATAAGTTTATGGTTTTCTTCACTAAAATAAAACTTAAAGAGTTAAGGAGTTTGTATTTGAACAAGAAGTTTTCTAAGTGGTTCTGGAGGTATAACTTAAAGGGGCAGAGTTAATTACTAAATTAGTGGATTAATGTCTTTTCCAATTTGCAACAGAGATACTCATTTTTAATGCCCATATCTTAGATGACACCCGGTGAGAAACGGGCCAGTAGCAGAAAAGAATGGAGCCTAAGAATAAACACAAATAAAAATCCACTGTCCAAGGCTCTTGATTCCAGTGATTTTCCATTCCTGTTAGGATTTTGATTTCTTTCCAGAAAGATCTCAGCAGAGGCCACCTGCCAGGGGAGAACAATATTCAACTTCTTATGCCAACTACCCTCTCATGGCTGTCTCTCTAGTAGTTAGGAGCCCCTCAGGTTTTTATGACCTCTGCTTATTAAAGAACCATTGCTGCCCTGAACCGCCAAGTTCCAATAGAACTTAGCGATTGAGGAGTAGTAACTAGGAGCATATCTGCAAAAGGCTAGCCTGTGTTTGTCCAGCATATGCTATCATGGGTGGTCACTGATTTGGTCTCATCAGCCTGCTAGAACTCTTTAGACTTCACGGTAGATGTTTGAAAGTCAATAAAATGGGTAGAGATGCTTCCAAAGGCCATTCTTTTCTTTCATTAGTACCCATATCTAAAATACCTTGCTTTCATTGTCTGCATATGGCACAAAACATCAAAATAACATCACACCGTCTGCCTTTACTTACCTTGTTTATCACTTCTTGAATGTCTTCATAAGTCAGTCAAATGACTCTTATAAGAATTCTGACCCTCTTGTTTTAATAGAAGGTTAATGGAGCTTGTCATAGTCACTCCATATCCTCCTTTATCTAAAGCAATGACTGTACCTTGGGATCACCTGGAGAACTTTAATGAAATATTCAGACACGTGGATTTTATCCCTGGAGATGAAGATTTGCTGTGAGGCACACAGTCTCAGCACTAGGAATTTTACAAACTCTCCAAGTGATTCTAGTTTATAGTCAAGGTTAAAAACTACCAATTTAAAAGTTATGCCAATTACAAAATAGGAACAATGTGGATTATTTTGATAATTAACCGTATTGCTTGATTTTTAGACGTTCATACTTTATCATATAAAATAGGTGAATTTGAATTTCCTGTCTTGCTTTGAAATACAGTGCTTCATAATGCATCATGACTATGGAATAATCGCAAATAAGAATATACAGTCATCCCTTAGTATTAAAGGGGGTTCAGTTCCAGAACCCCACTTCCTGCCATGAATACCAAAATTCACGGGTGCTCAAGTCCTTTATAAAATAGTGTATTACTTGCATGTAACCTAGGTACATCCTCCTGTGTATTTTAATCTCTAGATTACTTATAATACTTCACAATGTAAATGCTGTGCAAATAGTTGCTAAACAGTATTGTTATTGTTTAAGGAATAATTACAAAAGAAAACAGTCTATAATGTTCAGTACAGATGCAACCATCCATTTTTTTACCCAAATATTTTCAATCCAGTTGAATCCATGGATACGGAGATTCAACTGTATGTGATCCTAAATATAGATATAGATATTAAGAGATGAAGTAAAGAGTAGGAAATATGTCAATGCTAATCAAGGTTTATAACTGAATAATAATTTACTCTGCTTTAGTTGTCTCATCTCTAAAATCAGAGGGCTAAATCAGAATGTCTAAATACTTGGCAACCTCTTTCTCTGATCATGTGATCAGTAGCACTTGCTTTCTGAGGATACTGATTTCTTCATAGAACAAGATGGAACAGGTTATTGAAGCCCTCTGGAAATATATTAAAGCAGTATTGGCTCATCATTGTGGCCATGTTTCCATGATCATAATGATCAGGTAGTGTATTTATTTTTCTCCTTTTCTCCTCAATCTTGTCCCTCCTGCCAGATTTGTTGCAGCAACTCATGCAGTAAGCCCAAAGATGCATTCTCTGGTCTATAACTGAATAGCTAAATCATATCTACTTTCTGTGCTTCTCTCCAGTGGGCTCTGCCTGTGTCCTGCTATTTACATTGTTATCTGTTTGTTGAGACTAGCTGGGCAATGTCTATGGCTCTGTGGTCCTCTCAGGGTTGAGATTCTATCTGGAGGTGTGATTTCCCTTTCACAGACCCCTGAGGTAGTTCCTCACATGCCCCTTTCCCTGCTGGGAGGTTCCCCGTGCCGAGGACTGATGAAGTGGCTGCAGTACCTTGACCTTGCCTGGGCCCTCCAGTTGGTGGCCCCAGCAAGTAGTTGCTGGTCTTTCAGCAAAGAAAACTCTCACAACTTGGAATGAGCACAACTTGATCACAGAGCGGGAGTACCACACAGACTCTCTTTTTCAAGAGATCAGAACAATGGTCTGTAATTCAAAAAGGAACACTGTTGGTTTTTTCAAAATGAAGATGACCCGTGCCTTTCCTCATGTCATGTTAGTAAACTTATAAAATAGTATAATGGTTACCCCTTACCTTCAGCACTTCATATATCTCTATTGCCCAAGTTAAGATCACTGTGATCTTCCTGTTATCCTTCCTCTTGTGTGTGTGGAACACTCTGAAGCTGTGTATATGCTGAGATAATTTATTGCTTTTATTCCCAGTGCATTGCAGTTGATCACCTTGAAGGCCTGCTGATCTCTTAAGATTAGAGGTTTATTCTTTACAGAAAAATCCTTGTTTCTACTCCATATACATTTATGCTAATCTACTCATTTGTTATTTGTTTCTATTATAATTATAGGTATATAACTGATTTGCTCTGTTTTTTTAAAAAGTCACCAAGTTGCTTTTAGGCCATTTATTTCTTGTAATGGAAATGTTTTTTCCAAATATGCTTTTGTTCTTAAAATATGTAAACTAAATTTTTAATCCCAGTTTAAGGCACATTGCTTACATTTGTTGATCACATATTTTCTGTAATACTTATTGAAGACTATTTTTTTAATCCTGAGAAACTTTTGCATTTGATGCAAAACATTTTCTAATGTGTCTGAGACACAAAGTAGTAACGCTTTGGATTTCTCTTCTCTCCTTATTTTCAGGGTGCTGGTTGCACAGCCCTGGTGGTAGCTGTAGTGGCAAGGAAGCTAGAACTTACCAAAGCAGAAAAACACGTGCACAATTTCATGATGGATACTCAGCTGACTAAAAGAGTAAGTTACTACCCATATATATTCAAAGAAAGAATATTATTGTGTTTTTTTCACTGTTAGGAAATATGGTTTTTATTTTGACATCTGAAGCTGAAATGACATGGTTTGAAAGTATAGGCATTCTTGGAATCAATTCCATTTTATCACATTTTGAGAATAGACTATTTCTAACTTTAGGTCAGTTAGGAAGTAATTGGGCAGTCTTGGTATTTGGATGAAGGTGAGTCACATAAATGTTAGGTATGCTTACTTCTTTAGATTTAATTATGGTATACAAGAAGAGACCAACTATTGAATTGAGTAGGAAGGAACATACTATTAATGTAAAATAGTAATTTGATGGGAAGGTAATTGAAAATGTTTACTGAACTTCTAAGATCAAGTCACTGTTCTCAAGACAGGGTCGCAAAGACAAATAAGAAACCACCACTAACTTTTAGAAGGCCAAGGCAGGGCCAGAAACAGGCTCTTTTCTTCACTTACAGGCCATAGAAGAGATGTTAAAAATAGTATACCATCCAGTTGGGCAACCACTGTCCAATTATTAGCAGAAGAACACAGTAATCACAGTGTTTAAGAGCACTTTCTGTGCCAGGAACTGCTCCAAGTGTGCCATGTGTATAAACTCACTTCATCCTCATAACAGCTTTATGAGGGAAGTGCTATTATTCTGGCCATTTTATAAATGTGGAAACTAAGACACAAAGGAGTTAGGTAACTTGCTCAAAGTCACCAGATCAAGGTAGAAAACTGTGCAAGAAGAGAAAGGTTTTTATTAGACTCAATTTTTAGCCTTTCTTGATAGTCACTTGAGACAAATGCCAAAGTCAAAAATAACTAAAAATTATTTTATAGTAGAGTCATCTTGCTGTGTAATAACTGCCCAATGTGGAATGCAATCAGGCTGTTGCTGAAATACCAAAATACATTGTCAACTTGGTAACTTTACCCATAAATGAATCAATAGATATTTAAAGCATAGTTCCAACTTTCAGTGGTTTCACTCACTCTTGATTTTGGTTGTATATTTAAAAGTAATCTTGTTTAATTTGGTTAATACTTCCTAATAGGCCAGTCATTTTAATGCAAATATAAATTTATGAAGATTATACTTAGGAAATGAAAACATGAATTGCAATTGACTGCTCATGCTAAGTCTTACCTATCAGACACTACTGTGATACTTCATTGCAGTTAGTAGGTCCACATCTATAGTAGACAATCAGAGCCTCCCAGGTTCAGATGCTACATTTTCAGCCTACAGTTACCACTTTGGAATGTCTTCTACTCTCCATGATTTACTCTCGTTTTCTTCAAACTCCTAAATTTGTTCTCAAAACTTGTGAACATCCCCGTATGAGAGTGTGCAGGGAAAAAGGTCAATGAGGAGCTAAATAAAGGCCTGGGTTCCTTTTACTTTTTAAAGACCTACTAGAGATAAAAATATGTGCCTATGAGATTAGTCTACATCTAATCCATAAATTGGAGCAGATGTTTTGTGTATTACATCATGTATGTGTTTGGTCCTTTCAGGGCTCTATGCTGGCAGTTTGTGTTTAAAAGTCACAAGTTTTATCATATTCAAAAGAACACTTGCATTAAGACCCTTGTAATCCATATTATTTTACCATGAAGATTATGCATTTTCTCAGGAATTAAGTTAATGCTACACTTAAGATATTAGGCAGAAAAATACCTTAAAATACCATGTCACCCATATGTTTGCCTGTAAATCTGAACAGAAAAAAAAAAAAAAGTGACAGAATCACAAATAAGAAAGCCAAATTAACATGTTTGGGCAGACTTCTCCATGTTTCATAAGCAGATTTTAATTTCCTCTTAAGAAGGAAGCATATAGTTTCTCTAAATATTATGTTGGAATATTGATATTCCATATCTTAATTATTAAAACATTTTAAGAGTTAAAAAGACTTTGAGTACAAGATTTGCAGTATCACACTGCCATCTGCCACCGTTGATAAAAAATATTTTGTGAAGTTCACTGAGGCCAACCAGTTTCATTTGGGAGACATTCCAGGTTGGTTTTATAGTGTAGTTGCTGTATTCCAGGCCCTCTCAAACTTGGCACTCGTGACCTTTTTGGCTGAATAATTCTTTCTCGTGTGGGGCTGTCCTGTGTGCTCTGGATGTTTATCACCATACTTGACTTCTACGTACTAGATGCCAGTAGCACTGCCCCCAACTTGTGACAACCAAAAATCCCTCGAGACAAAATCACCTGGAGGAGAGAAGCACCTTTTCATGTGCTGTTCCGCAAGGATTTGACATCTTAGAAAGGATAATCTCTCTTAAAAGATGTGGAGTCTACTGAATATATTGTAATTTCTTTTTTGGAATAACATATAAAAAATATACTATATACTAAATATGGTTGGCAAGCTGTGTCAACTGTTGAGGATCAACAGCTAAAGTATCATATTCGAGTATTCCAAAGATTTTAAGCTTTTCCAGTACTGACCACTCAGCAAATCAGGTGAAATCTTAGATGCTTCCTGCTTGGCAGAAAAATGCACTTGTGCTCTTGCTCATGGATCCCCTAAAGTCCAGTCAGAGGCCCCTTTAGAGAACTATGGATCCAGAATCTAGGTCTATGGATTTAGGTGATCTTCCTTCAGTTATTATGAATGAAAAGCATCTTCCCAGGCCAGGCGCGGTGGCTCACGCCTGTAATCCCAGCACTTCGGGAGGCCGAGGCAGGCAGATCACAAGGTCAGGAGATCGAGACTATCCCGGCCAACACGGTGAAACCCCGTCTCTACTAAAAATACAAAAAATACAAAAAATTATCCAGGCATGGTGGCGGGCACCTGTAGTCCCAGCTACTCAGGAGGCTGAGGCAGGAGAATGGTGTGAACCTGGGAGGTGGAGCTTGCAATAAACCGAGATTGCGCCACTGCACTGCAACCTGGGTGACAGAGCAAGACTCTGTCTCAAAAAAAAAGAAAAAAAAAGCATCTTCCCAAACTGACAAAGTTTTCTGATGATGCTACAGCTTTTTTGTTATAAGTTCTTGTATACTTTAAACTTCCTTTGGATAATATTGCCTGAATTGTCAGGTTATTACCTGTTGAAAGCTTTTCCATTAAGTACTGTTCTGGTTTCAAATTTTACATTTTTTATAATACTTATTTCATTACTACTTTTTAAAAGTAGAACTACTTTGCAGTATCTCTTGAGACTGGAGTCTCTTATAGGTCTGAGAAAAATACTGTAGTAGGCTTGCTGACTGATCCATTTTTATAGGCAAGATGTCACTAAATAAAGATATAAATGTGAAAATGACATTAGAAGAAAACAAATTGCTTTCTTATGATACCCATTCCTTTATTATATATACTCAACATGGTTTATATATACTCAACATGGTATATGCAAATAATAGCCATTTTACAGTCCTTTCATTATTTTATACAAAGTCATTAATGTAATGAGTATCATTTACTTGGAACTTGATTCCATTTGCTTATTTATGGAAATTCCAAATGGACTCATTTATAATTTTAACTTTTAAAATAATTCTAAAATGCTGAATGAATTCTAAAAACCATACCTCGTAACTTATTAGAGAAAAATACAACTATTCCCTGAAACACTATCTAGAAAGAAATCATATTTTCTGATGCTTAACAGGAGTAATAGTCACAGATGTTCTGAAATCTGAATATGACTCTAAAGAAAAAAGCAATATGAATGCTAAAAGATAGGCTATTCTCCCAGGAAAAAATGTAACATTCCAAGTCTTCCAGTTTGTATCTTTAGTGAACTGAACAATTTCTATGAAAAATTATTCATGTACAGATTTTCAGGGGAACAATTTTATATAAAAGTCGCTTCTCTGTATGACTACATTAACCAAGTAAAATACTGTATTTGAAAGTAGAACACTATTTATTGTACATCAGCACTGAGAAGATTGTTTTGTGTAATGCTAAAAATTTACATGACTTTCTGCAATTCAAAAATGGCCAACAGGTACATGTATCTAGAATAAACTAATGATTTTGAAGTGAAAACATAATACCATTATGTTGTCTCCTAGTTTAGTAAGACAGGACCAGCTATTTAATAGATTTGCAGTTTATCACCTTATAGGGGCAATATATTTACCACGCTGTATCTTTTGGAAATATATTATTATTACTATTCATTCCATTCTGAGCAAACAGGAAATCTTGTAGTTTGATCCCCAGAATACCTTTTTGGAAAAGAAACTTGAAAACAAGCAATTCCAAAACCCAGACATAATTTTTAAAGTTGCTAGATACCCCACAAAGGATAATTATACATATTAATGTCCACTGTGGGTGTTGTTAATCTGTTAAGAATTCTCAATCAGATCCATAATAAGAACACTATTATGCAGTTATATAATTTTGTTTCCTGCATGTCTCTTAACAAGGAACAGAAATTCTAAAGGATTTATTCTGTGTAGCTTTCACATTGTCCTTGGCTCACAGCCCAGGGGGTTAACACATGAAATGAATGAATCACTTGGCTATGTCCTGTTCCACAGCCACAACATTCACCCAGGCCTCATACACCTGACCTAAAGGAAAACTGGAGAGAGAGGGTGAGGCATGAACAAATCTATCCCTGCTGCTGCAAGGGCGGCTGAGAGCATATGGCGCCCTGGTGCATTCCCCTTGAATTGGGGAGGAGTGGAAGTGTTATGCTAAAAAAGCCTCTGAGAAAGCAGCAGGAGATAAAAACAACAACAAAGAAATGGAAGTTGAAAATGAAGATCCAAAATAGCCTTTTAAACAATGTTGTCATTACCTATATGCTATAGGTTTGAACAAAGCAAAGTTTTAATAAAAAGAATGAATGAAAAAGAATGAACAAAACCTCTGAGAATATGGGATTGTGTAAAGAGATCAAACCTACAACTGATTGGGGTACCTGAATGAGGAGTATGGGACCAAGTTGGAAAACATACTTCCGGGTATCATCAGGAGAATTTCCTCAGCCTAGCAAGACAGGCCAACTTTCAAATTCAGGAAATGCAGAGAATCCCCAGTAAGGTACTCCACAAGAAGGTTTACCCCAAGACAGAAAATCATCAGATTCTCCAAGGTCAAAATGAAAGAAAAAATGATAAGGGAAGCCAGAGAGAAAGGCCAGATCACTTATGAAAAAAAAAAAAAACCCATCTGACTAACAGTAGACCCCTCAGCAGAAATCCTACAAGCCAGAAGAGATTGGGGGCCCATATTCAACATTCTTGAAGAATTTCCAACCTAGAATTTCGTATCTGGCCAAACTAAGCTTCATAAGTGAAGGAGAAATAAAATCCTTTTCAGACAAGCAAATACTAAGGGAATTCATCATTACCAAGCCTGCCTTGCAAGAGCTCCTGAAGGAAGCACTAAATATGGAAAGGAAAAGCCGTTACCAGCCACTACAAAAACATACCGAAGTACACAGACCACTGACACTATAAAGCAACCAAATAAGCAAGTCTGCAAAGTAACCAGCTAGCATCATGATGGCAGGATCAAATTCACACAAAGCACTAGTAACCTTCAATGTAAATAGGCTAAATGCCCCAATTAAAAGTCAGAGAATGGCAAACTGGATAGAGCCAAGACCCATCAGTATGCTGTCTTCAAGAGACTCTCTCATGTGCAGACACACACATAGGCTCAAAATAAAGGGATGGAGGAAAATTTACCAACCAAATGAAAACTATAAGAAAAAAAGAAAAAAAAAAAAACAGGGGTTGAAATCCTAGTTCCTGGCAAAACAGACTTTAAACCAACAAAGATCAAAAAAGATGAAGAGCATTACATAATGGTAAAGGGTTCAATTCAACAAAAGAGCTAACTATTCTAAATATATATGTACCCAATACAGGAACACCCAGATTCATAAAGCAAGTACTTAGAGACCTACAAAGAGACATCGACTTCCACACAATAATAGTAGGAGACTTTAATACCTCACTGTCAGTGTTAGTCAGATAATTGAGACGGAAAATTAACAGAGATATTCAGGAACTGAACTCAGCTTTGGATCAAGTGGACCTGATAGCAACAGAATACACATTGTTCTCATCACCATGTGGCATTTACTGTAAAACTGATTACATAATCAGAAGTACAACACTCCTCACCAAATGCAAAAGAACTGAAATCATAACAAGCAGTTTCAGACTACAATGCAATCAAATTAGAACACAAGATTAAGAATTTAACTCAAGGCCGGGCACGGTGGCTCAAGCCTGTAATCCCAGCACTTTGGGAGGCCGAGGCAGTGAGGATCACAAGGTCAAGTCGAGACCATCCTGGCTGCTGCAGTTGAGCGATCTCTACTAAAAAATACAAAAACTTAGCCTGGCGGGTGTGGGGCACCTGTGAGTCCCAGCTACTCGGGAGGCTGAGGCAGGAGAATGACTAAACCCGGGAGGCGGAGCTTGTAGTGAGCTGAGATCCGGCCACTGCACTCCAGACCAGGCAACAGAGCAAGACTCCATCTCAAAAAAAAAAAAAAAAAAAAAAGAATTTAACTCAAAACCAAACAACTACATGCAAATTGAACAGCCTTCTCCTGAATGACTCTTGAGTAAATAATGAAATTAAGGCAGAAATCAAGAAGTTCTTTGAAACTAATGAGAACAAAGAGACAATGTAGCAGAATCTCTGGAATGCAGCTAAAGCAGTGTTAAGAGGAAAATTTATAGCACTCAATCCCCACACCAAAAAGCCAGAAAGATCTCAAGTTAACAACCTAACATCTCAACTAAAAGAACTGGAGAACCAAGAACAAACAAATCCCAAAGATAGCGGAAGACAAGAAATAACCAAGATCAGAGCTGATCTGAAGGAGACCGAGACACAAATAACCCTTCAAAAAAACAAATCAACAAATCCAGGAGCTGGCTCTTTGAAAAAATTAAAATAGACCACTAGATAGACAAAGAAGAAAAGAGCGAAGAGTAAAACACTATCAGAAATGATAAGGAGATATCACCACTGACCCCACAGAAACACAGACAATCATCAGAGAATGCTATTAAACACCTCTGTGCACATAAACTAGAAAATCTAGAAGAAATGGATAAATTCCTGGACACCTATACCCTCCCAAGACCGAACCAAGAAGAAATTGAATTCCTGAATTGACCAATAATGAGTTCTGAAATTGAGGCAGGAATAAATTGCCTACCAACCAAAAAAAAAAAAAAAAAAAAAAAAGCCCAGGACCAGATGCATTCACAACTGAATTCTACCAGAGGTACAAAGAAGAGCTGGTGCCATTTCTACAGAAACTATCCCAAAAAATCACAAAGGAGGGACTGCTCCCTAACTGATTCTATGCGGCTAGCATCATCCTGATACCAAAACCTGGCAGAGATAAAACAAAAAGAGAAAACTTCTAGTCAATATCCTTGACGAAAATTGATGAAAAAATCCTCAATAAAATACTGGCAAACCAAATTCAGCAGCACATCAAAAGGCTTATCCACCATGATCAAGTTGGCTTCATCCCTGGGATCCAAGATTGGTTCAACATATGCAAATCAATAAATGTGATTCATCACAATAACAGAACTAAACATAAAACCCACATAATTATCTCAATAGATGCAGAAAAGACCATCGAAAAAATTCAACATCCCTGCATGTTAAACGCTCTCAATAAACTAGGTATTGAAGGAACATACCTCAAAATAATAAGAGCCATCTATGACAAATCCACTGCCAGTATCATAATGGGCAAAAGCCAGAAGCATTCCCCTTGAAAACCAGCACAAGACAAGGATGCCCTCTCTCACCACTCCTATTCAACATAGTATGGGAAGTTCTGGCAGGGTAATCAGGTAAGAGAAAGAAAGAAAGGGTATTCAAATAGGAAGAGAGGAAGTCAAATTACCTTTGCAGATGACATGATCCTGTATCTAGAAAACCCCATCATCTCAACCCAAAAACTTCTTAAACTGATAAAAATCTCAGGATACAAAATCAGTGTGCAAAAATTGCTAGCATTCCTATATACCACCAACAGGCAAGCAGAGAGCCAAATCATGAATGAACTGCCATTCACAATTGCTGCAAAAAGAATAAAATATCTAGGAATACAGTTAACGAGGGAAGTGAAGGACCTCTTCAAGGAGAACTACAAACCAGTGCTCAAAGAAATCAGAAAGGACACAAACAAATTGAGAAACATTCCATGCTCATAGATAAGAATCAATATCATGAAAATAGCCATACTGCCCAAAGTAATTTAATAGTTTTAATGTTATTCCCATTAAACTACCATTGCCATTCTTCACAGATTTAGAAAAAAACTATTTTTAAATTTACATGGAACCAAACAAGAGTTGGAATTGCCAAGACAATCCTAAGCAAAAAGAACAAAGCTGGAGGCATCATGCTACCCAACTTCAAACTATATTATAGGGCTACAGTAACTAAAACACCATGGTAAACTGGTACAAAAACAGACACATAAACCAATGGAACAGATATGAAGGCCACACACGTACAACCATCTGATCTTCAGCAAACCTGACAAAAACAAGGAATGCAGAAGGAGTCCCTATTTAATAAATGATGCTGGGAGATCTGGCTGGCTATATGCAGAAAATTGAAACTGGATCCCTTCCTTACAGCTTATACAAAAATTAACCAAGGTGCATTAAATACTTAAATGTAAAACCCAAAACTATAAAAACCCTAGGAGAAAATCTAGGCAGTACCATTCAGGACATAGTCACAGGAAAAGATTTTATGACAAATGCCAAAAGCAATTGCAACAGGCAAAAATTGACCACTGGGATCTAATTAAACTAAAGAGTTTCTGCACAGCAAAAGAAGCTATTGACAAAGTGAACAGACAACCTACAGAATGGGAGAAAATTTTTGCAATCTATCCATCTGACAAAGGTCTAATACCCAAAGTCTACATTGCGCACTGCTTTGTTCCGTTGCTGTTTTTCTGACCCATTGGTTTTTACCCAGGGTTCTTACCTGGTTTTCCAGCTTCCTCACCAGGCAGGGATCTAGGCTTCTCCTCTATGCCTTGGACTGGTAAAATCAGAGAGAGAGCCTCCATCAGGGCCCCTTGCCAATCTTCCAGATATCTATAGTTGCTCAGAGATCTGAGACTGTCTCTTTCCTCACAGGGAAAGACTATTCCAACCCCAGAGACTGCGGGCCAGTCACTTCCCACTCCTCTCTCCGTAAAAGCAAAGTCCTCAAATAACGACTACTCATGCTGCACCCATTTCCTTACCTTTGAAAGGACATGAGGATCAGATGCAAAAAGCTTCTAAAGGTGGCTCTCCCTGCTGTCTGAGGAAGTGGAAGTATGAAGATGGATCGAAGAATTGACTTGAACTCCTTTTAGCTTCACTGTGGATGGTGGTGGTGTTACTTATACGCATTGCTGGCACTTGGCTTCTGTGTTGATCATTTTTCTGTTGGTCTGAGGATTCTCTCCATGCACAGAGTCTAATGGATATCCAGAGGCAGTGCATTACAAACCAGTCACTCCTAAAAGAAGCTTTAGTGTAAAAATACCACTCATTTTCTTAAAATGAGTTCCAGCAATATAATTTTGCTCAAAAAGAAAACTTTTTAGTTCCATGAAAAAGAATTCACCATCAGTTACCAAACCTGATGTTTTCTTTGCTAAAGTCAATAATATAAATACAAACTTGGGCCCACAGTTTAGTGTAATTCTAAAGCTCATTCTTATTGTAAATCTAATGATTGAGGGAACTTTAATATTCATTATCTCTAACTTTCTGATGTTCAAGAAAACGGAAGTCCTACAATGTTAGCTAATCGCTTCAACCTGACTTGGTTAGTGCAAAGTCAAGTACTTAGAACGCAGTTATCAATCTCAGCTCATTGTTTTGTCTTCCCCACTACATTGCCTTTCTTAAAAAGTTATCTTCCTCTACCTAGCACCCCAGTAACCTGTGACTCTCTTTGTGAAATATCCTTTATCCATCACTGAAAAGAATTAAATGGAACGACTTCTTACAGTAAGTAATCCAAAAGCCCAAGTGATAGCTGTGGGTCATCAGATCCCATAGTGTGAGCAAGGAAGAAGACAGAATCTGCCCTTGCTGGCCCTTTATCAGCTCCCAGGACTTGTTGAAGACTTTCCTCAAGAAAGCAAGTGATTGGATTAAGTATCCATGCCTTTCATCAGCTGCTGTAGGTCTTGGCAGTGTTACTGCAATGCTTTCACCCTTTTCATTTTTCCCATCCATTTGAAATGCAGTGTACCTAAATTTCCAACGAAATCATAACACAGACTCTGTCAGTTAATTAAAGTGTGCTAACAAGCATACAAATTGCTAAGTCACTCTGGGAGACTATCAGTTCTGGGTGTACTTATACATTCAGCACTGGAAACATGCCTTTCCAGTAGTACACAGCCAGAAATACCAAGCGGGTTTGCAAAGGACAGGATTACCCTTGGCCTCATGGCATTTTGTCTTTCTCCAGGGAAAGGAAGAACATGGAGACAACAATTGCAATACACAGTGGAGAACTCAACACCTCTTGATTAAAAAAAAAAAAAAAAAGATGAATAAAAAAGAAGTTTCCTGAAGGAGTAGGATAGAATTTACTGCAGAAAGAAAGTGGTAGTATCTCTCTATTTCAATTTAAGTGTTGTTCCCAGGCAGATACAGGTACTTCTAAAAAGACATAGATTCAAGAAAAATAGTATTTTGAGTCATAGTTACTAAATGAAGCTACAGCTCACAATGATCCTTGGGATGAAGACTATGACCCCCAGCAAAGTTACAAAGGATTCTGCTCTGGAATTTATCAACTGCTTTGTTTGTTCTCTTAACAGGTAAAAAATGCAGCTGCCAATGTACTCAGGGAAACATGGCTAATTTACAAAAATACAAAGCTAGTAAAAAAGATAGATCATGCAAAAGTAAGAAAACATCAACGAAAATTCTTGCAAGCTATTCATCAGTAAGTATCATTTTTCATTTTTATCCTGCTTTTGTGTCCTTGGCTTTCAATTTTTGCACTTGGTTGTTCTTGTTTCATAAGGAAAGAAAAAAGAAAACATTGTCATGTTTGCTTCCAGAAGATGTTATATGGCAATTTAATCATTCCACAGTAAGATCCTGAGAGTAACCTCAGTTCCTTTAATGGTTAAAAATCACTTATTAGTACTAGAATATTAGTTAAAATGTCTTCTCAGTTTCTCTTTAGAATAACTTCTGCTAAGATGATATTTCTTAATTTAACCTATTTATTCAGATAGTTTGCTCTAGGATATTTTTAGCTTTATTTTCTAAACATAGCTTCAAACATATTTATATGAATGTAGTGCATATAACTGATTTAATAGTTGAATTTTAAATTAGTTTTTAATCAGAAATTTGGCTGTGTTCATTTTAAATGTTCTAGTTTGTGTAGACCTTTTACTCTCTTATCATTATTTTAACTTTATCCAAACCACTATTGTTTAAGTCCTTTGTGCTGTTCCATTGTTGTATAATTAACATAGACTTTTAAAGTAACAATCTACATCTAGTAAGATGCATTGATAATTTTAAAGCACAGGGTCTTTCTCCTCCAGGCTGGCAGCATCCTTACTGTAAGTATTATTCATGTGGGTATCGATTGTCATGCCATGCAGACTTGCTCTTAATACCATTTCTGTATGGAGAAGAGCAGATACGGTCACATTTGTGGCTCAGAACAGTGGCTTTCTTTATGAAACCTACCAGGGTAATAATGGAAAGGTGGGTAAATACAAGATGCTTTGGCTATCCAATGAGATTTTTCTCTCAGAGCCAACTAGTATAACAGACAAGAAAACTCAGAGGCTGCAATTTTTATTTCGCATGTTCAGGTAATTCATATGTAATACGGTACCACTAACATTTTGTAGGAAATTACTAAGCATTCATCTTCTACCCTAGAATACAAAACCTGTCCATTGAACTGCCCTACTTAAATAGGTATCACTGAAAATGTAGAATATGTAATTATGGACAGATTCATACTTCCACAGAAATTAAAACTCAAGTATCCTGAGATTTATAGTAGAGGCAGGCTCTGCACATATGGTAGAGTATCTGGCCTTCATTGCTACTCACTCATGCTCTTTCCCCAGCTTTACTAACACACTTTCCTAAGATAGTGATGCTCTTTCCTCTGTAGCTCAGTGACTTGACACACCACCATGGTTTTTCTCCCTTTGTAAGGAAAACACAAGGCTGTAGTTTTCAAATAATACTCTTAAAATAAGGAAAAACACAGAAAGGAACATTATATTCCATCCGACTCACAAGAGGGAACTTGCTCTAGACCTTACAGTTACACTTATAATCCAGAACCACCACCCAGGAGCACTTGCCTAGACATCTTGATTCCTTGAAGTTTAGATTGAAGAGAATGAGAACGCTTCCTGCCTCCCCACCCAGAGATGCTGAGCTTTCGCCTCCATGTTCCTCAACCTATTTTCCTGTCAAACAGGCATCTTCCTCAAGGGACTCACCTCGCACAACTCTCCTATTACAGTGATCTTCCCCTGCTAAAACCATACTACACAGTAACCCCAACATTCATACAGGAGGTCCACAGGCCATACCATGGCAAAATCATTTTTGTACCTTTAATATTTTGATATTAACCTATATTTAGTATGTTAAAAAGAAACCTTACCTTAGTGCATGTGAGAAGAGATGTATGTCCAGGGCAGAAGGGTGTGAGATGACACGGCAGTAAGCAAGTGTGGTCGGTCTATGTGTTGAGCAGCCACACATTCCATTGCCTCCAGGATCTTATCTGGGTCCTTTCCTGTCAGTCTGACCTATCAAATAGAAAATTACATGTGATTTACCTTTAATAATTTTTCATATAACAACAAATCCAAAAAAATGCTGTGATAGTTTTTGTAATACGGTTTTGTAGCCATGTGCAGTGGGAATTTGTATTACATCTTATAAGACTGTTCTGGACTATTATGTTCAGAATACATTCACATTCAAAAGCCTGGGGGAGAATTTAGGGGTTTTTACTGTAAAATGCTTTCAACTTTGCTGTAGGTTATTACATTTTTACATTAAAATATTATAAAAAAAAGTATTTGGGGAAGCTTAAAAACTGTCACTAAGCAAGTTGCAAATGCACCCTACAAGGCATGTCAGCCCTTTCTTAAGGGTGGGTACTGTGGAGTCGCTTGCACGGGGTCTCTTAGCATACAGTATTTGGACAGAGTGACAGAGGAAGCTACTTGTGATTTTTCTGCTTCTGTCAGACATTTCTTATTCTGTTTCTTCTGTAGCAATGTGTACTTCTAAAGTAGATAAGCTTCAGGCAACTCAGAAATGCTCTGAATTGCTTTATAAATTTTTCTAGGGGTTACCGGGTTTCCGTTGAGGTGGGGGACATTTATACTTTGTAAAAGTGTAACTATGTTTATTCATACAAGCTTTGTTTGGCTAGATCATTCTAATCATGCATACTTACCTTTCATTTTAGCTTAGTGTTGGAAGTTAGGGAGTGAAGTCATAGGGAAAGCACATAGGGCTCGATTCCTACGGGCAAGGCTTCCATTGCCCACTGTGCAGATCCACTGAGACCCTCAGCCTTATCTGTCGGCACTGGGTACAATCAGACCTTACTAGCTGAAGAAAAATGTTAAAATTCATTCGATAGATCACTCCTGGCCTCTCCTACTCTCTGATTTGTCCTGAGTGCTTTTTCAGCAGCTCTCTGCTTCTACCAGTCCCTGCTGTCTCAACTCTGTTTCTCTTTTCCAAACTTCATAGCCTCTCTATCCTCTGTTGGATGCTGAACTGTCCAGGCCTGTGCCCTCTTTTCAGTAATTTTCTTTTTAGATTGTCACTTAGTGCCATGAAGTGTTCTCTTTCTCTTAACTTTTAACCCTTTTTCTGGTAGCAACCTTACCTTTAAAGTTTATCATTCTTTTATTTCAACTATGGACCAACATGAATTTGTTTCGGAGCCAAGAAATCCAATCTACTTGATTTGTATATCATGAGAGTTGGATTACCTGCCTTTCAGAAACCCCAGGCTTCTGAGTTGTCCTAATTTAGAAAAGATGTGCCCCCCGACAAAAAAACAATTATAATGCCTTTGTTTCAAATATTGTTCTTTTAACCATATCACATTCATATTAGGCAAAAATATTTCTTGTTGTTGACTTGAACATCAAATATCAAGAGGCCATGATGACTTTATGCATGCTCTTCCTTCTGAACTCTTATTCAGAAGGAAGCTGAGTGCTTTCAGATGGGAAAGTATAGTAGCAATGAAGAAGGATAATGGAATAGTGTTTCTCTTTGGCCAATATGTCAAAATCCTGCAGAACCATAACAGGATCTTCCAGCTAATGAATCGAGCCCCCTGTGCACAACTGAACACCACATTGTGTTATTTTGTTCCAGAATATTTTACAGTTTCTTTTCTTTTGTTTTGTCTTTTTATTTCAACAAAATGAAAATAGAGCTCGGAAGTAAGTTGTGTGAGCCGCTCCTTTCAACATTTGCAGAATTTTCTACTGGCTGCATGCACCCAGCGGATCCTTTATTTGTGAATTTTAGTAGTCTGATTGCTGCTATGGAAATGTGATCCAAAATCATGATATTTTCCTGTGATAAGTGAAGTTCACAAGGAAGAAATCAACATATGTTTCTTATTCTTCTTTTTTGGGGGGAAAAAAGTGTAATACACATCTGCATGTTACCTTTTATTCTGGCAGCTGCAGCTTAAGCAGGCTTTTTCTATCAGCTCTCCTACATTACAGGCAGTGTAAGAAACAAACAACAAGACAAGATGATTTCTGGAAGCTAAAGGAATTCCAATCGAATAGGGCTACTCTATGTCAGCTTTCCAGATTCGTAGAAAATAAAATGGGCAAAATTCTACTGTCAGACATAGTATAGTAATCCAAGAGAAGTAAACTCGGCCCCGTTGTTTCCAAGATGAAGTACCCACTTAAGCTAAGAAACTGCCACTGGCTGTTCTAATCTGACTTGTAGAATTCAGGACTTTCTCTGTACTCATTACTTGCTGGAGGCATCTGGTCCAGAGCCCAAACTTCTGTCATTTCTGTGCCACCAATACTACAACTTAAATTTGAAAATGAAACTTTATACAAATTCCTTTATAGAAATTTTAATCCATTTTTATACAAATGGATTAAAAATATTACGAAGAAAGGTAAAGGGAATTGTCAATTGATAGTTGGAATACTGGTATTGAATTCTAGCCATAGGCTGTTGCCTGCAGAAAGCTCTGAGCTGAGATTCTGCTCTTTTTTTAAAAAAAAAAAAGCAGGTGTTAGGAGACAAAGACAGAGTGGGACCAGCCTGTGACGTTTTTCTTGCAGTAATGAAGAATTAGAAGAGAACTGAAAGGAATAACTGTTTTCCATCTTAAGTATCACTTAAAGTCATCCAGGATACCTCTGTTGGTATGAATCCAGCAGTGCAGAAACATTGTTCTAATCTAACACACTTCATTCCATATGTGAGGAAACTAAAGGTCCAGTTAGAGTCAGTGAGGATGGAATCCACTGTTGTACATTGCTCTTTCTTTAGTACACTTCCGTGTAATGAACCATAGATATCTAAGTGTTCTTTTTAGGAGGTATAGGGTGGGGGTAGTTGCCTGTTTTTCAAAGGCACACATCAAAAATTGTAACCCTATTAATTACTAAAGGAAATTTTTCTCAACAATATATTGGATCTAAATACATGCTTGTAAATTTATTTTAGACTAGGACATATTCCATCTCTATAATAGCATAAAAAGGAGCCAGTTAACTTCGTTCCAGTGTTCTAATAAACACATAGTCGCAATGAGAAGTTATAACCTTCAACTGTTGTAGATTGGTAAAGATCGTGTTGTAGGTAGGTGTCAGCTAAACTTACTGGCAGAAGGCACTGCATCTTCACTGTAGAGCAGATTTGGTGACATATTGGATATCCTAGTTTCAGAACAAAATCACTGAACATTATGAACATATTACAGAAATCTCCCTGGCAGTAAAATCTTGCCCTGTGAGTTTTTATTCCTTCCACATAATTACCTTTCATTTCAATTGAAAAATAATACAAAATACTCTCTCTAGCATTAAAACTATACTTTGTAAAATGACTTGTCATCAAAGTAAAATAAGATTGGCATGACTGTTTGTTTGTTTGTTTTCATTAAATAGTTTAGAAGAACCTACTTCTCTTTTGGGAAAAAGCTTTTAGTTGTTAGCTTAAGGAACAACAAACCACATTTGTCTTATTGGAAAATCTTTCTTGGTACACAGTCAACACTGAATAAATATTTGTTGAAAAATAATATAGTAAATAAAGAATAGCAGAGTTCTTACCTAAAAATGTTTCCTAATACCATTTTTTGACTCTTAATTTACTCCTCATCAGGTACATACAATGATATTTAACAGTAGCTCAACATAATCTTACGAGTAGAGACTCCATCTGCCAGATACTATAATTGTCCTCTGACTTTTATCTACACTGAAAATTAAGGGAAATTTTTCCTAGGAAATGGTCTGGCCTCCCTTCAAATTTAATGGCAGTTCAAGATAAAAGTTAAACGAAATACAGTGAAGAAAAAGATAATAATTATGTGTTTTGTGTTATATTGCTGCTGGTTGAATAAAAGTTTTTTTTTTGTTAATAAGAATCTCACTTATCACTGTGTTTTCATCAGGTTCAAATACCTAACCCAATCCATTTAAGACTAAACAGGGCTAATACCTGTATCTAGTCATGTAGGCATAGGAAGGTGCTCATTGCTCCAACATCAATGAAATTCCAGTTGCTTTGCATATTTCTTCCTATGTCTATTTGTCATGATACTGGGGCTTTAAGGAATGTTTTGGCTTTTTCTCATATGGTTAAATCCTTATGAGTCTTTCTGAATCCAACTTTACCTGGTAAATAGTTGTCCTAAGGACATCTCATCTATTGCTGTCTCTCTCCTTTCTTTTTTGCGGTGTTGGGGAAGCATGCTTCTCATTGAACCAGACACATAACCAGTTTGGACTTACCCCAGATATTCAAGGCATTATCCATGCAGTTATTTGCTCTTGTCAATTTTGTGCATGCTCTTTGGAAGGCATAAGATTGCTGTAGAAAGAAGGGAACCTTTCTGATATCAGATTCTGTCTTTTAGATTAAGAAGTGTAAAAATGGAGCAGAGGAAACTGAATGACCAAGCAAACACCTTGGTGGACTTGGCAAAGGTAAGTCTGAGGTGCTTAGCCCTCATAGTTGCATCTGTTGAAATCAGCCACTGCACAGTCACTAATCATTCATGTTTCAAGAGGATCCCAACCCAAATTTAATTAGTAAATCAAACCAACCAAGCACCCTAAAATGATGGTCCAAGTTAAAAGAATGTTTCTATAACTCTCATTTAATGTACTCTTTCCCTGTTACGTTATTCAACCCCATTCTGAAAACATTCCTAGTTACAGTGATTTGGAAGTACCATAAGAAGCTTAAGTGGAATAGGAGACAATACCTGTGGGATTTTTATTTGCATGTAAATCTCATCCCAATAAGAGCAGAACTGCATCCGAGGTGTGAGTGTGATATTCAGGAATGAATAGGACTCATCAATTAAATTTTGTTCTATGTATTTTAAGCAAACTCAAAAGAATGCAAAGTTGAAATAAAAATAAAAGATACCACCTGTAATCCCAGCACTTTGGGAGGCCGAGACGGGCGGATCACAAGGTCAGGAGATCGAGACCATCCTGGCTAACCCAGTGAAACCCCGTCTCTACTAAAAAATACAAAAAACTAGCCGGGTGAGGTAGCGGGCGCCTGTAGTCCCAGCTACTCGGGAGGCTGAGGCAGGAGAATGGCGTCAACCCGGGAGGCGGAGCTTGCAGTGAGCTGAGATCTGGCCACTGCACTCCAGCCTGGGCGACGGAGCGAGACTCCGTCTCAAAAAAAATAATAATAATAAAAAATTAAAAAATAAAAGATACCAGAAATTACATCCTAAAATGAAAGTTATCACCCCAAAGTGATCATTTTTTATGGTTCTTTCTCCATTTCATTATTTCAAAATCATACCACTTTTTAAAAAGTATATTAACGGTCTCCAAATTATTCTACCTTATTTGCAACATTTATCTGATCAATTTCTGGTTGTTTCTCCCCACATAAAACCCATCCTTATAACATAAATATTTGTCAGCAATCAAAACATTGCATTTTCCTGGTTGAGTTCTAAAGGTGGTATTAGAATAGCATTTATATAATTGTTCAGCCTTTTACCCAAATGCTTTGAAAGAGACAACTCTCAGTTGCATCTTACAAACTGTTTTTTTTGTTTGAGAAATAGCCATGATTTTACTAAAGCCTCAAGTATAATCCATAAAAATTACAAGTATTTGTTCTAGTCTCATTAAATAATGCATCTGAATTACATTCATTTCAATGTATATCAGTACCACATACTAGATGAAGATGCTAAGTATTTAATGATTTACCCTAGGAGAGCATATATCATGCATATAAACTGGACAGCACACATATATAAGGTATGAAGACATTCTCGATTAATGTGTGTAAATGTGGCTGTTACTTGGACATATGAAAAAAAGATGGGCAAGCTCCATCACTCCTAGGTTAAATGATTTTTAATGGATATTTTTATGGAAAAATGAACAGACCACATTGGAATATGATGCAGAGATGTAATTTTACTTCAAGAGTACCACTGTGAGGCAAGATGCTATTTCTTTATTAATGTACTTATTATGACCACAGGACTGTACGTACCATAAAGGCTCAGTATTTTTGTAAATGAATGGATGCTGTTCACATATTCTCAAGACTGTGTAGTAAAATTAAGTGTATGCACTATGTCTCTGATCAAACTGAAACAAGGTGCCTATATTCTGAATGATAACTCCCTTATCAGTTCATTTACCATCTTTAAAAGATTGTTAAGCAGAAGAGCATATGATAGAAGAGAAATGAAGTAGAAGGAAGGACAGCTTAAATGAAGGGATCTCAGACTTGGGAAAGTCTGCACTAAACTAAGATTAAAACCTTTTCTTCCCCTTCACTAGCCTTTCCCCTTTCTAGCTCTGAGCTGATCAGTCCTTTCTCTTTGTCTTTGGCTACTCAGGAAATATACCTAGAAATCCGAGTTATGGATATCCTGTGATCAAGACAGTCGATTTCAAGGTTCACTAGGAATCCAGAAACATTTTCCTATTTTAACCACTTAGCTTTGATTAAGCCTTAGCCAGTAGGTCAGAGCCACAGCCAACAAGGTAGACTGGTAACTTTAGTATCTCCCTCAACTAATATTCTCTCAATTATCTGTAAAATTTCCATTTGACCCAATGGAGAGAGGCCTATAATTTGAAACAAAGGACAACAAACAATATTTAGGAATTTATTGCTTTAAATTACAAAATTGTAAAACCAGTTAATCCTAAACTTCATTTATATTTTACCCTCAACATTTCTGCTAAATCCCAATACTGATTCTGCCCATTTTTTAAAAATTACCCCTGCCCTAATGTTATGTGTTGCAAAATGAATTTGATGTGTACTAACCTTTGTGACAACCTTTAACATACATATATAAATATTAAATTGAAATGTTTTTGTCTATCCTGATACCACCTACAATCATTGGGCATACCACCAGTAGCAGTACCTGCTCCACATTTTCTACAACTGAACCAAAGATCTTATATTTCTGTTATAAATCCTAGCATTGAACAGATACAATGAATTGACTTTGCAAGATGAGCTGTTCAGTTTGCTGACACCCCTGTTATACTGAATGCCACCAGCAAGAGACTGGAGCTAAACCTCTGAGAGGTGGACAGTTTGTGTTCAGGGCAAGTATAATTAACCTTCTCAATCCTGTTTTTCAGACCCAGAATATCATGTATGATATGATTTCTGACTTAAACGAAAGGAGTGAAGACTTCGAGAAGAGGATTGTTACCCTGGAAACAAAATTAGAGACTTTGATTGGTAGCATCCACGCCCTCCCTGGGCTCATAAGCCAGACCATCAGGCAGCAGCAGAGAGATTTCATTGAGGCTCAGATGGAGAGCTACGACAAGCATGTCACTTACAATGCTGAGCGGTCCCGGTCCTCGTCCAGGAGGCGGCGGTCCTCTTCCACAGCGCCACCAACTTCATCAGAGAGTAGCTAGAAGAGAATAAGTTAACCACAAAATAAGACTTTTTGCCATCATATGGTCAATATTTTAGCTTTTATTGTAAAGCCCCTATGGTTCTAATCAGCGTTATCCGGGTTCTGATGTCAGAATCCTGGGAACCTGAACACTAAGTTTTAGGCCAAAATGAGTGAAAACTCTTTTTTTTTCTTTCAGATGCACAGGGAATGCACCTATTATTGCTATATAGATTGTTCCTCCTGTAATTTCACTAACTTTTTATTCATGCACTTCAAACAAACTTTACTACTACATTATATGATATATAATAAAAAAAAGTTAATTTCTGCACATACTTGTTTGGTCACTTGACATTTCTAAAGCTTCACTTTTCTCACATTATTTTCAAGGTAAAATAGCCAATTATCATCTGATGCACACTGATAATTTTGATAGCCAAAAGTTTGGCTGGTTGGAAAAAAAGACTTTCAATTCCTCTCTACCCTAAGATTTTTCTCTTGTTATGAATCATTTGCATCAGTCATTTGAACCAGGATAGCTTACCAGTTTTTGGGTTGCATTGTCTCATTTTTAATTCAATTTTTTTTCAAAATGTAGAAAGTCAGTCTTTTATCAGAACATATACAAATAAGGAGTAGAGATGCTTTCAAGAATTTTTTAATTCCCAGTTTACTAGCAAATTTATAGGAACAAAGTATCAGGGTACATCACTGTCTGTAAACAGATGGTGCAGAATTTTAGTTCTAAACTAGTTATTTCGTATCTTTCCATTTATTTATTATGAAAGGCCAAGCATGCACTTTAAGTGTTTGGGGCCTACATGTGTATATTCATAGATACATGTTTGCATACAACAGCATAATGAGCATACATAAGCCTAACTCCTAACATATCCTCTAGTAAGTGATCTCATCTTGGTCTGTACTTACATATTTAACACAAGTGAATAGCGTCTAGTAAATTTCACGTGTTTTAGGACACTTGTTTCCTGGATGGTTAAGGTCAGTTTGTGTGAAAGAGAACTGAGTGGTTATTGCTACAAACCTAGCTGTTTGCAGATTTGCTCTAAGAATCCACTGGGTTTAGAAGAACCATGTGTGAGATGATAGCAATATGGAATTTCCTCATGTGGTGTTATTCCCTGGAGTTTACAAGAAAGCTGATGGTGGTAGGGATAATGCGTCATAAAAATAAGGCTTCGTTTGGACATCTCTGAAAGCAACCTGCTTGTATCAGCCTAAACCTAAAAATATTCAATTTTCAGGGCAATCTGCTTCAGAAGCTTTTGTCCCCCCTCCACTTCATTTTATACCATACCCTTTGGTGTCAACCTTACAACATTCAAGTTGCTAGTATGTTTTTCCTTCTTTAGCACAAACTAGAGTGATATATTTGATCCACCCTACATAGTCCAATGGATAAAATAACATTTATAACATTCTGCATAAATAATTTAAAAACCAAACAGTTCCTTTCAATATCAAGGATATAAAACTATGATTGCTTTAGATTGCATGAGAACCACTTGCCATTTACTGTCTATCCAAAATGGCTGAAACTAAAGTCCATTCATATAGCTTATATAGGCCTCTGTTGGATGAGAATGAGGCTTGGAATTTTTTTTTTTTTTTTTGATAATAAGTGAAAGGAAACAAGAACACTGGTTATAGAAACATATTGCCAAGTTAAATGAACATCAAGATCCTACTTCATCAAGATTTCTATTTCATGGATGAAATCAAATCTCATTTTATGTATTTTGGGTTACATACAAGAATATATCAAGCATTTGGTATAAACACCGGATGTAAGAAGGAGAAATTTTGGAAAAACATTAATTTGTTCTTACAATGTATATAGTTAATTCTTGTATCTTCTACCTTTGTTGTGACTAAAAGGCAGAGTAGCAGCTGAAGTTTATCATCTTATAGATCAATGAACACTATCACCCCAGAACATTAGGGGACTAGGGAAAGAATAATGTATTGCTTCTCTTGTCAAAGATGAGAGAAGACAAAGATTTTAATTTATATTTCTTTACCTTGCATTTATTCTCTTCTTTTTAACTGTAGCTCTTCTAGAATAAGTCACTCTCTTATCCTTCAAAATCAATTTTTCGTTTCCTATTCTATGTAGAGTATATGAAAACTGGTAAATATTAAATTTTTATTTCTATTTTTTTAAATGCCAAATAACCACAGTGTTAAAAGGAGGAGGGGACCCATCGGTTACATAGACATTCTGGCCTGTGATTTGCTGAATCAACCCCACTTTAGGCACAGCTACCAAGTCTCCTCCCAAATGGCTTTGAATTAGGCAGAGTCCTCTGAGGGCTGCTTAGAGGACTGCTCTTGTGGTGAGAAATGCCCTGACTTGCATTTTGCTTTTCAGAATTCCCAATAATAATTAAGTTCTGTTTGTCTCATCTCAGCCTGCCACACCCTGGTCTGTTTCTCTACAGCCAGCACAAGCCATTTGGCTTCTGCAAATCATTTTAATTTACAATGGCACCACCTTCCTCAGTAATTTTCATTTCCTCCACTTACACTCAATGTCAAGGTTAGTCACTAGAAAGAAGACCCTGTGCTCTTACAGAAATGAGGATGAGTCAAATGCATAACAGATACTACATTTTGGAAATTTCATGTGTTTCTCTCTAGTTTCTCCTCCCTTTCTCTTTGTTTTCCAAGAGTCTCTCCATCAAAACATCTGTAGTAATCGAGTAATTATGCTCCAAAATAGAATTTGGGAATTCAGATAAAAAGCTAGGGGTTAGGGTTAATATGAACATCAAGCAATGGATTAAATAATACAGTCCTCCTATTTTTGCGCTTTGCTCAGTTTTGATAAATAGCATGGCAAAGTGGAAGGAGTCAGACTTGAGTGTGGAACTTAGCCCTGCCACTCACTAGCGCTATGTACTTGAACATCATTGATTCTCAGAGACTTTTGTTTTCTCATTTGTAAAATGAGCCTAAAAAGAGACAGCTATGGGGGGGCAGGGCGGGGGAAGTCTGCAAAGCCTGGCATCTATTTCATCAAATGATGGTAGTTACTTATATTACTACTTACAGCAAAAGGCAGCAAATATTAAACACCTCCATTATCTGCTTCTAACTGTTAGCACATGACTATATATATATATATACTATATATATACACTATATATATATATACTATATATATACTATATGTACTATATATATATGTACACACACACACACACACACACACACACCCCAAATCTGTTCATAAATATGATCCAGAAAAGTAGAGGGTGTTTGGTTAGGGAGTGCTGGGAAGGTCACCTGAGAGTTGGACCAAAAGTTTCATTTACTTTTCCAGACCCTTCCCTGTAGGTCCTGAGCCTCCACCCACTTCTCCTAGTCTGTGTAACACACCCTGATGCCATTTATGTGTTTTAACTTGGGGTCCCCAACCCTGGGGGCCTGGCCAGTTAGGAACTGAGCTGCACAGCAGGAGGTGAGTGATGGTACAGCAAATAAAGCTTCATCTGTATTTACAGCTGCTCCTCATGGCTCACATTACCACCTGAGCTCTGCCTCCTGTCAGATCAGTAGCGGCATTAGATTCTCATAGAAGCACAAACTCCATTGTGATTGCGCATGTCAAGGATCTAGGTTGCGAGCTCCTTATGAGAATTTAATGCCTGATGATCTGTCACTGTCTTCCATCAGCCTCAGATGGGCCCTTCTCATTGCAGGAAAACAAGCTCAGGGCTCCTACTGATTCTACATTATGGTGAGTTCTATAGTTATTTCATTATATATTACAATGTAATAATAGAAATAAAGTGCACAATAAATGTAATGCACTTGAATCATCCTGAAACTATTGCCCCACAACCCCCAGTCCAAGGAAAAACTGCCTTCCACGAAACTGGTCCCTGGTGCCAAAGAGGTTGGAGACCACTTTTTAACTGACTTTTCAAGCAATCCACTAAGAAAAAAATTATCAAACGGGTTGTTTGATAAATAAAAACCTAGGAGATGTTGAGAGTCCTGGAAGACCCTGCAACAAGCAGTATAATACAAAGGACTTCTCTCCATCTCACTGTCACTACTGCTAGAACCCTGATGAACATGATCTTTTTCAGTTTGTTAGACTAGGAAGCAAAAACATGCCCTGTCAATCCTGCTTTCTAGTTCTTCTGTTAAATATGTCACGAGTCAGTGAACCCAGAAATAGAAAACATATAGTTTTCCAGGTATTTTTAGAAATACTTAGAATTTGTTCCCCCCAGAAAAAGTCTTTTTCTCCAGTTATGGTTTCCTCTACCCCAAGTGGGCTCATGCTCCCTAGGTGGTAGTATGGAATGAAAGATGCTACTCAAGTGATTAGAAATTACTATGGCTGAGCTCATTGGTATGTAGCCTATAGTCCCAGCTACTCAGGAGGGTAAGGCAAGAGGATAGCTTGAGGCCACAAGTTCGAGACCAGCCTAAGAAATATAGCACCCCATTGCAGAGAGCAAAAGAGTGAGTGAGAGAGAAGAAAGAAAGGAGAGAAGGAGGAAAAGAAAAGGAGGACGAGAGGAGGAAGGAAAGGACTGAAGGAAGGAAGGGAGGGAGGAAGAAGACTTACTAGGGCTACAGTGTCAGGAGTACTATATTAACCTTCGGTTAGTAACTTACTTAACCTTAGGTCCAGCTAAAAGTTGCATCTAAGAGTGGCTGTGGTCAGCAGATTGTGGCCAAGCAGAGTAGAACAGAGAGACACTTTGAGTTTCTCTACTCTGTTAATAACTTGCCTTTCCTGCCCCCTCTTAGTAGGAAAGCAGTCGCTCTCCATAACCCAACTCTTTTAATATCTGTTGGAGACAGGTCTCATTTAATCCTTTAATTCCTTCATCAACCCTACATTTATTTCCATTTTACAGATGCAAATACTAAAGGGAGTATCTGTTTCTAAAACGAGTTCAAGGAAATAAGTTCCTTTCTCAAAAACTTAAATTATCAATTTCCCTGGGGTTTCCTTCCCTGCCCCCCACTCCCAAATAAAGAAGCCTATAAACCAGATAATATTTCTCGTTTGTCCATCCTGTCACTAATAAAAATATTTGAGGGCAGTGAAAATGCAGTGTCCTCTCGTAAGGTAAAATATATATATATATTTGCAGACTCTGAACTGGTTCAGCTCAAAGGAAAAGTACACCTGCACAGTGGGAGATTATGTGGGTCTGAGTCATAAAAGAATCCAACAGATCACAGAACGTACTCGGTGTTGCACCCACATTTTGAGTTGATGCCACGTGTTTCCTCTGCTGAACCTGGGTCAGGCAATGAACCTTCAGCCATCCAGGCCCATCACCTCCCCTGCTGAAGAGACTGTGGCCACCAGACCTCCTTAGGTGGTCGATGAGGGATGATATGAGATACTAAGAAGAAGTCTAAACTATATCTTCACTGTAAAAGAAAAATCAAAATGGCTTCAGTAAGAAAACATTTGGCATCATGTGTACCAAAATCCTTCTGGCCATAATATTCTAAGTCTACATTATTCTGCCTAATGATTCCCATACCATCCACCATCCCTTCAGAGTGGGTTGGAGTGGACCCACCTGCTCAAGCACATTTTACATGTAGAACCTGAAGAGAGGGGCCTATTCTAGGTAGGTCTTCAGGTTCTACATATAAAATGTGCACAATTCCATGTTGTACATGAACCCGATTCTTCCTCTATCTCATTTCCTCCCACTTTTGTCTTACTGCTTAAGTGGAATTGTTAGGTTGAACATTCATATTTTTGTGGGCTTTGGGAATGCAAGGCTAAAATTAACCTGTCTTTCTGTTGGATAAGATCACACAGCCTCAGAGAGGAAACTAACAATGAATAGATAAAAGGACTTTAAATTAACCAACAGTTTTATTTTTGAGTTTATAGGAGGAAGTGATATGCTATGAAGAAATACTGGCATCACTTAAATATGATTGCGTAAGGAGCTTTTCCCTTTATTTTTCTAAAAACCTATTTATATGTGTTCTGAAACATATTTTAAGGGAGTTTGAAAATCATAAGTGTCTTTGACAGCGATCACTGATAGCAAGGGTCTTAAAACAGGTTGCTGTGGGGAATAAAAACATTAGGTGGACATTTCCTCGTAAATGTGAAGCAGCCCAAGTGGAGAATCCTTTGTATCTTCATGAGATTCCTATCCCCTCTCTCTTTTAGAAAAAGCCACAGCAAGAGAATATTTCTTCTGTATAAATAATAGAGAGGACTTGAAAATTAGCAAAAAGCAGAATATTGCATAAATAATTTAAATGATTAAATATTTAGGGGAAAAAAAACCTTTGCAAAGGCATTTAATGAAAACCTATTTACATATAAAGGAGAATAAAGGTAATGACACATTCTTATTCTTGACTTTGATAATTTAAAAACTGTAAGTAGAAACTATTTTGGAAAGACAAAAAAGGCAAGAAAGCTTAAAAAATAAAAAAGTGAGAAAGCACAAAGCAAGAAGATGAAACCTAATAGTCTAACAACAAGTACCAATAGTTTAACTCACCTGTTTAAAGGATAGAAAATACAAGCTTATGTTAAAAATAAAATACATATATATGCTTTTTATGAAATAAAATAAAATGACAGGTCAAGCTAAAATCCAAGTTACAGGGGAGAATTCAGGCTGGTCCAAACAAAAACGTGGTAGCAATGTTCATTCAGACTGAAGCAAATCAAATGAAAAGTATAAAATCACAAAAAGATGCCACGTTAGACTGATAAACATTCAATTGATACTGAAGAGAAAGCTGCATGAAGTGTATGCACTAAATAATAACACATATAAATTAAAACTCTCAGAAATAAAAGGAAAAGCATAATTGTGTGGGAGACTTTAAGATCTCTGCAGCCTATACACATCAAAATGTAATAGACCAAAAATACAGTTCTTCAAAAAAAATTATCAAAATTGGCCTAAGAACTAGTAGAAATATGAATAGAAAAATAACTATATAAGAAATAGAAATGTAGTCAAAAATATAACAAGTCAAAAAGCACTCATACCAGTTGCTTTGAAAGAATACTTTGTGTTTTATATAAAGTCTCCCTGAGAATTAAATAACATAAAGTTAGGCAACTTATTTTACTAAGTATATGACCCTAAAGTCATAACTAGGCAAGGAAAACAGAAGATAAAGCTACAAACCAATCAACATGGAAAGTTGCATGTAAAAATCCTCAATATGATATTAGAAAACCATATCCAGGGCTATATTAAGACAATAATACAGCATGACCAAGAAAGTTTAATCAGCCTTTCAAAAATATGAAACCCTAATAATATAATCACAGCATGTAACAAAGACAATCACATAATTACTTCAATGCTAAAGCTACATCTGATAAAATTCAACACTCATTCAAAAAATATTTATAGTAAACTAATAAGATAGAGGAACTTATTTAATTTGATAAAGCGTATCTGCAAGATACTAAGTAACAGCAAAACTCTAGACATATCCTCCTTAATGACAGGAAGGAGGATGCCCAGCATCATCACTGCTGTTCAACACTGTGCCAGAGCCCCAGCCAGTGCCGCTTCACACTGCTAAACTTCACACTGTTACTCTACCCCCAGATGATAACGATCCAAGCCTGACACACACACATGCGCACACACACACAGTTCAGGAGGATTTTTTTATGACTTAACAGTGTGTGAGACCTTCTCACACAAGATAGAAAAAGCAAAAGTCACAAAGGAAAAAAAAAACATTTGCTTTTGGCAAAATTAGAAAGTTTCTGAAATATAAGGTAAAATTACAGGAGAAAAAATATTTACAATACTATATGACAAAAAGGCATTTTTATTCAGAATATATACATGTAGATAGATATGGATGTAATAGTATTTTATAGTTATCTGTATCTAGATAAAGATATAAAGATAGATCTATATCTCTCTACATGGACTATCCATAAATAAAAGATAAAAATCTGGTAGGAAAACAGCAATGTAAAGGATTTCCACAGGCTACTCACAAAAGTGGCAATAAACATGTGAAGAATACCAAACCGACTGATAATAAGAGAACTGTGCAGTAAGACACCAAGAAGGTGTTATTTTTTCCCAGTAGACAAAGTGTTAACAGTATAACACATGTTAGTATGGAATAGGTAAGGGGAAATAGGTCCCTCATATACTACTAGTCTGAATATTCGTAAACTGGTTCAAAGCTATTTAAGACAACCTATTAAAATTTAAAATGCATATACCTGCTTTGGAAAATTCTCAAATTTCCTTTTTAAGACTGAAAAATAAATAAGTAATAGTGTTTCCCTTTCCTGAGAGAAAGACAAAACTCACAAACTTTGTTAGCAAATGAGACAAGGTCTGTGTCTACTGCTCCCAGAAGATCAGTCTCTATTTGCCAACGAATGAAGCTACCAGGACCCTCATTATGGGGAGAGAGAGAAACATCAAAATGCTTCTCTATTTGGTGTCACTTGCATAGAGAGAAGAGTGCATGAGAGAGAGAGAGAGAGCGAAAGAGAGAGAGAGAGCGTGTGCTTCCAGACACTTGGACCAAGTGCAAAGTGTTTTTCTATTGCCATATTACTTCATAATCAGAATACTATTAAATAGCATTCTCATATTTCCCACAGTCTTTTCAGACGTCTGGTGAAGATTCCTCTCAAGACTCCATGCAAGAGGAACCTGTGCTTTCAGCCTAGTGTTTGCATGGTTCTTTCATATCACACACAGTGAAACTTAGGAACATACCTCTTGATGTTATTGTCTTGAAACATTTTAAATAAAGTGTAGTAAAAATTCCATCAAATGGTAATTTCAGTAGAGGAATTATTGTGCCAAATTATCCCTATAATCCCAGGCCAGACTATAAAGACCTGGGGGCATAAACATGTATTTTGAGCTGGGAGGAGGGTGGAAGTGGACAGTTTGTTGTCCCTGGTAAACATCCACACAATCCCACCACTCAGTCTCTTCTTTAGAGTAACACCAGCACCTATAGCCATGCTGGAAAGTCTTTGAGCTTTTACTGCAACTGCACTTTTAATATCTTTTTAATTCCAAATGTCTTTAAATAGAGAAACTGCTGAATAAATTGTTACAAATACACAAATTAACAACTTTAAAGTATTTGGAAGATCTAAAATTACTCACCTAGAAAGATCCTTAAGATATATTAATATTTGTTAGCAATAAATACAAACTTCAGAACATTACTAAGAGTAGAAATAAGGCACTATGCTGGAAGACTTAGATAATGTATTTAGGCAAATGTCATTAGAGCTATAAGAAAACTGTCAAAGCTTTATTTTCAAATATTATAGAACAATTTGACAACTCCACAGAATCAATAACAATAATTCAAATGAGACAAAAATTCAGCAAGTTAATGGGTATAAAAACAGTATGCAAAGATTGAAACCCCTTTCCTTACACTATATACAAAAATTAACTCAAAATGGATTAAAGATTTAAATGTAAAACCAAAAACTATAAAAAACTCTGGAAGGCAACCTAAGCAGTACCATTCTGGACACAGAAATCAGCAAATATTTCAAGAAGACACCAGAAGCAACTGAAACAAAAGCAAAAACTAATAAATGGGATCTAATTAAACCAAAGAGCTTCTGCACAGCAAAGGAAACTATCAACAGAGTAAACAGACAACCTATAGAATGGGGGAAATTTTCTGCAAGCTATGTGTCTGAGGTCTGCTGTCCAGCATCTATAAGGTCTGCTGTCCAGCATCTATAAAGAACTTAAACAAATTTACAAGAAAAAAAAAATCCCATTAAAAATTGGACAAAGTTCATGAACAGACACTTTACCAAAAGAAGACATCCATGCAGTCAACAATCATATGGTAAAAAGCTCAACATCACTGATCATTAGAGAAATGCAAATTAAAACCACAATGAGATGCCACCTCTTACCAGTCAGAATGGCTATTAATAAAAAGTCAAAAAATAACAGATGCTGGTGAGGTTGTGGAGGAAAAGGAACACTTATACACTGTCAGTGAGAGTGTAAATTAGTTCAACCATTGTGGAATACAGTGTGACAATTCCTCAAAGACCTAAAGATGGAAATACCATTCACCCCAGCAATCCCATTACTGGGTATATACCCAAATAAACATACATCATTCCACTATAAAGACACACGCACATGTATGTTCATTGCAGCACCATTTGCAATAGCAAAGACATGGAATCAACCTAAATGCTCGTCAATGGTAGACTAGATAAAGAAAATGGGGTACATATATACTATGGACTACTATGTAGTCATAATAAAGAACAAGATCATGTCCTTTGCAAGAATAAAGATGGAGCTGGAGGTCATTATCCTTATCAAACTAGCACAGGAACAGAAAACCAAATACTGCATGTTTCACCTATGAGTGGGAGCTAAACTATGAGAACACATGGACACAAAGGGTAGAACACCACATGCTGGGGCCTATTTGAGGGTGGAAGGTGGGAGGGAGGCAGAGGATCAGGAAAAGTAGCTAATGAGTTTCTAGGCTTAATACGTAAATGACGAAATCGTCTACAACAAACCCCTATGACACAAGTTTTCCTATATATACCTGCATGTATCCCTGAACTTAAAAGTTAAATTTAAAAAATAGCATGCCGAGGCCGGGCGTGGTGGCTCACACCTGTAATCCCAACACATTGGGAGGCCGAGGCAGGCGGATCACCTGAGGTCGGGAGTTCGAGCCCAGTCTGACCAATATAGAGAAACCCTGTCTCTACTAAAAATACAAAATTAGCTGGGCACAGTGGCGCATGCCTGTAATCCTAGCTACTTGGGAGGCTGAGACAGGACAATCGCTTGAACCCGAGAGGCGGAGAGGTTGCAGTGAGCCAAGATCGTGCCATTGCACTCCAGCCTCGGCAACGTGAGTGAAAGCCCATGTCAAAAAAAAAAAAAAAAAATAGCATGCAGAAATCAATAGCCTTGATGCACACAACAGTAATCAATTGGTATATATAATGGTAGTGAGAAACACCCAATTTATAATTACAAAAAAAAAATAGGAATAAACTTAACAAGAAATGAGCAAAATCCTCATGACAAAACTTTAAAACATCCCTGAATGACATAAAAGTAGACTTGAACAGATTAGAAAACATCTCTTTTACTTGTATTGAATAGCTCAACATCAGAAAGATATAAGTTCTCCTCAGTTTTACAATTTAATGCAATCCCAATTTAAAATATATTAACAAGCTTTTTAAAATGGAGCTACACAGGTCGATACTGAAGTTCACATAGACAGAATAAGAATAAAAATACTTATTTTTAAAAAGCTATGGCTGGTGGTCTTTTTGCCAGAAAAAAATATGGCATGGTATAAAACGTCTATATTTAAAATATCTTGGAACGAGCACAATAATACACAGAAAGATCAGTGAAATAGAACAGAAATTCTGGAAATAGAGCCAAGTATGTCTGGAAAGTTATTATATAATAAAGGTGGTATTTCAAATAATTGAGACAAAGAGGTACTTTGAAACAAACGGGCTGAAACAATTGGATAGCAATGTGGGAAAAAAAGTGGTAAAACCAGAGCCATACTTCACATCATATGTGTAACTCCAGTTGGATCCAAGAGTTACACATAAAAACTGAAACCACACAAGTAATAGAAGACAATATGGGTGAATTTTTCTAAAACCCAGGTAGAGTGAAGGGCTTTCTGGAATGCAGAGGCAAGAAAATACATGACTGATAAATTTAACTACATAAAAACAAAAGAACTTTGAGTAACAAAGGAGAACACCTCAACTAACCTCCTCGGACAAAGCCAAAAGCAGATGATACACTGGGAAAAATATTTGTAACACAACACAGATAAGAACTGAAATCCCTAATATTATAAAAAATTATTATAATTGAGAGGAAAAAATTATAAAACCCGATAGAAAATAGGACAATGGACAAAAGACAGATGATTTACAAAATATATATATAATTCTAAACATTTAAAATATGTTCATTTTATTCATAATATGAGAAATGCAAATTAAAACTATACAAATATATTAATATCACTTTTCTCAGATTGGTAACAACTAAAAGCTTGACAACATATTTTGTTGTCAACAAAATGAACAGACACTTTCATACTTTTCTTATGAGAATGTAAAAGAGCACATTCCTCTGGAGGGAAATTGGACAGCATCTAACAACTTATTTTTTCACCCAGAAACCTGTCTTCTAGGTTTATACCCTGAAGACACAGCTTCAATATTACAAAGGTATATACCCATGAGATTCTTAGTTACATTACCGTAATTGCAAAACACTGGATGCAACATGAATGCCTTCATTTTTAAAATTTGTTCAAAATGAAGAACTTTGCAGCTGCACAAAAAAATGGGGAAGATATCTATGACCAGATACGGAATGACTTCCAGGATTTATTGATAAATGTAAAGAAAGCAAAAGTACAGAAAAGTGCAAAAGTGTATAAATAGTGTATTTGTGTAAAAAAACTATTTTTGCAAAAAAGAGACACACTGGAAGGATGAGGCAGAAAGGAATGAAATGGTATCTACAGAAGGTAGGTGGGAAGAGGATGGAAGGGAAGGGGGAGTAACTGACACTTGTCTAAGTATATTTTTAAGAATAATTTTTACTTTCTGAACTATGTTAATATTTTATATACTCAAAGCATTCTATCAGTGAGAATAGGGGGAAAACCCTAAAACAGAATACAAACAAAACTAAATGAACCAGATTGTATTCCAAATGAAAAAATAACCATATCAAGTGAGTGCACTGTAGGAGAAACAACATTAGTAATTCCTTTTTTATAGACAAGTTTCAGAAAACAGTATAGAGCATTTCCTTATATCCCCTGTTCACTTTTCTTAATGTTAACATCATCAAGAATAAGAAATTAACATTAGTACAATATGAATTAATTAACCCTACTTAAACTAAATAACCTCAATCTAAATAACCTCAGTTGTCACTAAATAACCTAAGTCTAATAAATGCCAAGATATTTTTTAGGCTTATTTTTCGCAGTAGTGTTGGTTAGCAATTCTGAAATGACTTTCTGCATACTGAGCAAATGAATATATATACTGACAGTGGGAACAAGTTTTTCTCTCTTGAAGAAGGGACTTAGAATGTGGAATGCTGGCAGATAGGCTAGGAAGAATCCTGTGGTGTTGGATGGGAATTAGAGGCATCAGTATGAATTTATGGACATATAAATAGTTATAGAAATATGTTTGTATAATACTGCATGTTCTCATTTATAAGTGGGAGCTAAATGATGAGAACACATGGACACATAGAGAGGAGCAACACACACAGGGGCCTTTTAGGGGGTGGAATGTGGGAAGAGGAAGATGATCAGGAAAAATAACTCATGAGTACTAGGCTTAATACCTGGGTGATGAAATAATCTGTACAACAAACCCCCATGACACAAGTTTACCTGTAAAGCAAACCTGCACATGTACCTCTGAACTGAAAAGTTAAGAGAGAGTGAGAGAAAGGAAATAAAGGGAAGAAAGGAAGAGAGAAAGAAGAGAGAGAGAGAGAGAGCAAGAGAGAAGGACAGAAACAAAAGGAAAGAAGGAAGGAAGGAAGGAAAGAAGGAAGGAAGGAAGGAAGGAAGGAAGGAAGGAAGGAAGGAAGGAAGGAAGGAAGGAAGGAAGGAAGGAAAAAGAAGAGAGAGAGAAGGCAAGAAAGCTAGATAGATTGATTTTGAGGAGGAAGATCTGATTTTTTTATCTTGCCCAAATTCCTACCTGAGGTGTCTGGGGAGTCATGCCCTCTAAACCATAATTACTCATCAGATGGGTTTTTATTTGACCATGTATATTACAACTTACTTTCCAATATGACTCTGGCGTAACAAGGAAGAAAATCAAAATGTTTTACCCCAAAATGTATTTTGTTGCCATACCTTGAAATTGCCCTGCAAAGTCTCTTGTGGGAAAAATCCACATTCTATAGGAATCCCCTTCCGCCTTTGCTTTCCTTCGTTCCTTCCCAGATCCAGGAGATAATCAGCTAAGAGACAGGCATCCTTTTAGGTCTGACAAGGAACATTTTACAACCTGCTCTCTCTCTCTCTCTCTCTCTCTCTCTCTCTCTCTCTCTCTCTCTGAAGTTTGCTGTCTGAGAGATTCCTCTGTACAATAAAACTTGATCTCCACAATCCTTTACCTTAACCTGAACATTGCTTTTCATTTCATTCAGGTCTTCAGATAAAACTCAACCAATTGTCAACCAGAAAATGTTTACAATTACCTATAGCCTGGAAACCCCTCTGTATTTGTTTGATGTCTCATGCCTCCCTAAAATATATAAAACGAAGCGGTACCCAAACCATCTTAGGCACATGTTCTTAGGATCTCCTAATGGCTGTGTGACAGCCCATGGTCACTTATATTTGGCTCAGAATAAATATTTTCAAATATTTTACAGAATTTGACTCTTTTCATCAACAATTTGTATGAACATATATTGGGTGTTCATTTCCTAATTCTGTCTGCTAACAAGCCCTGGGAGCAATAAAATCTCAAATCTAGTGAGCAGATCTTGGATTCTTTAGACCATTATTCTTGGAGAAATAGCTCAGTCCAGGACAAGAACCAGAAAGTTCAACATAAGCATGGAACATCTTCCTACACCAGAAGGTATGAAATATTCAAAAATAGTGAGGACATATCAAAAGGAAATGAAGGTCAGCCTGAAGAAGTTTTCACTGGCCAAATCTGGCACAGTTTGGGCATCAAAAAATAGTAATATTAGTAGTTGTTATCCACTGAATAAAATAAGAATCTATACTTCCATGTTTACATAAAAAAGGAAAACTCTTCTTACAGTGAGTGAAAGATTATAGGGAAGAGGATGGATATTTACATCATCTTGAAAGATCTTGCAATACATTTTTCACTAATTGTACAGGGTTAATGGTAATTTTATTGTTAAGAAAAATAAAAGAAAAACCTAGTGAAAACTACCTTAACCAAAGAAATGAAGTAATACCGCCTATAATGGTACTGGCCAATATCATATGCCTCCTCATACTATGCAACAAGGAGGCTCATCACTGAGGTGTTATTCCTGCCAAAAAGCATAATATGAATCTAATAATGAAAAAACATTGGACAATCCAATTGATAGAGCAAAACAACTAAACTGATGAAAAATAAATAAACTAGCCTATGTTCTTAAAAAATGTTACAAAAGAAAGTCTGAAGAAATATTCTACATTACAGGAGACAAAGTAACAACTAAATGCAAGTCATCTTTCTAGATTAGACTCTGGACCAGGAGAAAAACAACTCTAGGCGACATTACAGGGACAACTGGCAAAATTTGAATTTGTAGATTAGGTAATAGTTTTGTATCAATCTTAAATTTTCTTATTTCGCTAACTGCACTGCGATTATAAAAGACAAGTCTTTGTTCTTATGAAATACAGTTTCAAGAATTTGTCATAAAGGAGCATAATGCCTTCAACTTACCCTCAAATGGTTCAGGAAATGGAGGGGTGGGAGAGAGAGAGGGAACAAGAGAAACTGATAAAGGAATATGGAAAAATGTTAACCATCAGTGAATTTAGGTGAAAGGCATACAGAAATTCTTTATATTTTTCCTACAACTTTTCTGCAAGTTTGAAATTATATCAAAAATTACAAAGAACCTAAAGGACCATCAATAGGGGACAGATTTAAAAAGAGTAGTTCTTATCAAAAGTACAAAGAATGAAACAGATCTACACACACTCATGGAAAGCTCTCCAAGAAATACTTTTAAAGTTTTGTTTTATAAATAGTTGGAAAATAAATAATTAGCCCACATATCTAAAGCATAAACCTGTATATGTCTTTGCATTCATATTCACATACACAAATTCATAGAAAAGTTATGACAGAGGATATTCAAAAATACAATGTCAGTTACCTCTGCAAAGAAGTGAAAATGTCAGAATGGTCAAAGAAGATCTCTACTTTCATTTGAGTTTTCAGATAACATATGTTCAGATATTACTGACATTAATGAAAACAAAGGAAATAGAAAAACTTTTTAAAGCATACTAGAAGGTAAATAACTTATGAAACGGTAGAAAATGGGAAGGCAGGGATTGAAATGGTAGAAAATGGGAAGGAAGGGATTCAAAAACACTAAGGAAAGAATTAGCCTCGAGTAAAGCGATTATGGTTTTTTCCAACATCCAGGAAAGGAAGGTTGTGAAGCTAGACGCAGGTATAGATTTACTTGGAGGTGCCGGTGGGAGAAGATGTTTCACATCTAATGGCCTGTTTTTCCATGAGATAGGATGCAAGGTTAACTACTAAGTTAAAGAGGAAGTTTTCAGAGTGAGTTTAGCCTGAGGAATGAAAATAGGAGACATGATAGTTGTCTTCATATACTTGGAAGACTAGAATGGATTCGTTCTATGTAGACAAGAACCATCAAGAGTAAGACCTAAAAAGGTAGATTTTTGATTCAAAATCATGGTTTTCCAACATGGAATGGGCTGCCTTTACACATAATGAGCCTGCTGACATTAGAACTGTTTAGAATGAGGTTGAAAATATTGGCTGAGCACGTTGGCTCACACCTGCAATCCCAGCACTTTGGGGGACCAAGGCAGGTGAATCACAAGGTCAGGATATCGAGATCATCTTGGCTAACACGGTGAAACCCCGTCTCTGCTAAAAAATTAAAAAATTAGCTGGGTGTGGTGGCGGGCACCTGTAGTCCCAGCTACTGGGGAGGCTGAGGCAGGAGAATCACTTGAACCTGGGAGATGGAGGTTGCAGTGAGCCAAGATCGCACCACTGCACTCCAGTCTGGGCAGCAGAGTGAGACTCCGTCTCAAAAAAAAAAAGAAAAAAAATATTAACAATTGTATTCTTTGCATATCAACACATCTCAGGCCAGGCACAGTGGCTCACACCTGTGATCCCAGCACTTTGGGAGGTTGAGGCAGGTGGATCACCTGAGGCTAGGAGTTCGAGACCAGCCTGGCCAACATGGCGAGACCCCATGACTACTAAAAATACAAAAATTAGCTAGGCATGGTGGTGCACAAGGCTGAGACGTGAGAATCACTTGAACCCAGGAGAGGGAGGTTGCAGTGAGCCGACTTTATGCCACTGCACTCCAGCCTGAGCCATAGAGCAACACTGTGCCTTAAAAAAAAAAAAAGAAAGAAAAAAAGACATCTCAAGTCTCTGCCTCTTGGCTAGGCTCCAACCACTCTGAATCATTTCTGTGATGGAGCTTTCTGTAGAACTCTCCTGTTGCCAAATTGGTTGGCTCTACAGCTTCTCTTACAAATTATTATAAATTATTTCTCATAATACTGAAATATCTAAACACAATACACTCACCTACCACCCAGCTTGATAAATAAAACTTGATGACTACATAAGAAATCCCTTATACTCTAGGATATTGTTTTTCCTTTTCACTTCCTTCCCTCTCCTCCCTATCATTATCCTGAACTTAGTATTTCTCTTCCTCATGCTTTTCTTTATACTTTTTATAACATATATCCTCTAGTTTTACATATGTCTAAATTTTATGTAATGCTTCACTATATGAATTTTCTGATAATTCCCTTTTGGGCTCAAAATTATGAGATTCATTTGTGTGTGTGCGTGTGTGTGTGCGCGCGCGCGTGCGTGCACATAGCTGGATAGTTTAGTGTGATATATTCATTTTCCTGATGGGCATTTAAGTCAGTTTTGATATTTCCATGGTTATTCACAGTACTGATATGAAAGTTCTTGCACACATCTTCTTGTGCATCTTCTTGTGTTGAGTGTTGCTAGGGCAGAGCTCACCAAACAACATTATGCAGGTTCCTTTTTGCCATGACTGGCTTATTGGTGAGCTGAGGTGGTAACACCTCTTAGGCTTAAAGTTGGCCAACTGGAGTCTAGGAGTCCATAGAGTTATCTACAGACAAAAAGAGTACCATCCATTAACTCTAGTATGTCATAAACTATTAACATTGCTTCTCTCTCTCAAGTCACATGAGAATGTTCAGAACAGTTCTAGAACAATGCTTCTAAAACTATCGGGAGAGACCAGATTTTTATTTCCAATTGATCCTAGACTGATAAGTTTGTATAACACAAAATAGGTGACATAGCAATATCAAATTATTATCAAAGTTTTAGCCTACTCTCAATATTTAGGCTCATTTCCTCATGGACTGGTCACAACAGTTCATAGAATGAAGCTTGCCTGAGGACCACACTTTGAGTAGCATTATTCTACATACCTAGGAGTGGAGTTGCTGTACAATTTGCACATCTTGAAATTTACTAAATTGGTCAAATTGTTCTTCAAAACAATAGAGCCTATTTACAACCTACCAACTGGGGAAAATTGCTTATACTGTATCATATAGTTGTCAACTATTAGTGTCAATACAGTTTTTAACTTTCGCTGTCTCATAGCTGTGAAGTTGTATCACCTAATGATTTTGAGTTGTAAAAACTTTTCATGTTTATTGGACATGTGGGTTTCTTCTTCCGTTAATCATCTATTCATTTCTTTGCCCATTTTGTTCCTACTGGGTGGCATTTTATTGACCAATTCTTCAAGCTTTCTTCACATGTTATGAAACATTCTTTGTATAAATTTGGTTATGATATTGTCAATATTTATTGATAATTTTAATTTGCTAGTAGTTTATTTAGGAGTTTTGCTTTGGTGTTCATACATAACAACGGCCTAAAATTTTAATTTGCTATATTGTACTAGCAGTATAAAAGTACCTATTGTAGTGCTACAGTGGTCCTTTTTATCAAAATTTAGGATTTTCTCTTTCTAGATTTATAAAATTGGAATTAACGATCACCTGAGAGTTTGCTTGAACTTGTCTGGAAAATCACCTGGCCTGTAGTTTTCCAAGGAAAGCTATTTAACCACTCACTCACTGACTGATTTAAAACAGTTATGAGTTTATTGAAGAGGCCATTTTGCTGAGTCACTTAAAATCTTTTGTTTTCTAAGAACAATTCTATTGTTTTCAGTTCTATTGGAGTAAAATTACTCATGGTATCTTTTATCATAGTTTTAAAAACATACTACACCCCTTGTTATGACTTTCATTTAAATTTCTACAATTACTTATTTGTACTTTCTCTGCAATTTTTACCTTGATGACATTTCCCAAAAGTTTATCTGTATTATTAGTCTTCCAAGATTCAACGTTTTGCCTTACTCATCTTCTTTGTTCCTGTTTAAAATTTTACTAAATACTCCTCTTAGGTATTTCATTTTTTCACTTAAAATTTATTTGGGCTTATTCTTTTCTAATATATATACTTCTTCTTTAATTCATATTTCCTTTCATTCTCAGTTTTCAGTGTTAAACAGTATTCTTTTTCGAACTTTTTAAGTTGGACACTTAGTTCAATTTTTAACTTACACTTTCCTTATTGTGAACTAAGTAAATACCTGTAAGCATTTTAAACATGTTTTCTGAAGTTCCATATGTTTGTGTATGGACAATATATATATACATATATGTACACAAGTTACACAGCCCAACACTTTACCAGGACCCCAGATGCTCCTATCATGACCTCTTCAGACATTTACCTCTGCTCCCCAAAGGTAACCATTGTTCTGACTGCTAACAACAAATACAGAGATTACTTCAGCTTATTTCGAACTTTATATATGTAAGATTATATAGTATGTGTTTGCATATTGCATTTTTCATAGCACATTATGTCAGTGAGATTCATCTATGTTAAACTAGTTACAGTGACTTTTTTCATTTCTATTACTGTATTTTCATTGTATACTTACATTACATTACTTATATTTTCTACCATTAATATTCATTTTTATTGCTTTAAATTTTGATTAACAAGAATAATATTACCATGAATATGCTTATACATATATTTTAGGAGATATATTCATGCCTTTCTATTAGATATATACACAGGAGTGAAACTGATGAGGCATAGGGCATGTGAGTATATTCAACTTTAGTAGTTAATTATTGCCAATTTTCCAAAGTGGTTGTACTTATTTGTATTCTTACATCTAATATCTGAGAGTTTCAATTGCTCTACATCATCAGCAATACTTAATACTGTTGGTCTTTTTAATATTAGCCATCCTGGTCAATGTCTAGTAGTAACTCAATGTAATTTTAATTTACATTTATCTGATCAATAGTGAAGTGAAACACCTTTTCATATACATATTGCTCATTTTCTTTATGATTTGTAAGAGTCCTTTTATGCATACTGGATAAGAGTCTGTGCCTTTTGGCTTATATTGTTATAATTGGAATGGAACTTTTTATTGGTTTTTCTTAAAATATACACATTTTTTCCTTTCTTATTAATTTTGAATTCTAATTGTATGATGATCTGTAGCTTCATTATGATTTGTCTAGATATTTATCTTTCTTGAGACTTACTATGCTTCCTGAATTTAGGAAATTATACATTTCATCAATTGTGAAAAATTATGTTTTATTTTTGAATATAGTTTCTCCTACATCTCTCCAGTCTCTTTTACTGTAATTAGAATTATTTTTACATTAGACATCCTCATTCTATACTCCATGTCTCCTAACCTCAATTTATTACTGTGCATAACATTCTGGACATTCTCTTTTGGATGTATGTTCTAGTTCATTAATTTTCTCAGCTTCTACTCTATGCTTTAGACAACATCCTTCTCTTTTCTTCATTAATATTAATCTTCCTCCACTTCTTGAACCTCACTGACCCTTTTTGGACCTCAGAGTATTTACATAGGCTGTTGCTTTTTGCTTGAAAGCTCTGTCTACTGGACACAGAACACAGGTCTGGGTACAGCTAACTCCTTATCATTTAGGCCTCAATTTAAGTGCAACCTCCTTAGAATTGACCAGCAATGAAAATACAACATCAAAACTGTGGTATGCAGTGAACGCCATACTTAGAGGGAAACATATAACTTTAAATACATATATAAGAAAGGCTGCATATCATAAAAAATGAAAAAAAAAAAACAAAGTATAGAGGATCATCAGGGAGAAAAGTTGGTTCTTTGAACAGATTTATAAAATTAATAAACATTTGGCAAGTGTGCTCAAGATCAAAACCAAACCATACCAAACAGACAATGTGATGAATGATAAAAGAGACATCACACATGATACCATAGACATTAAAAGATACTAAGAGACTTTGGGAGGCCGAGACGGGCAGATCACGAGGTCAGCAGATTGAGACCATCCTGGCTAACACGGTGAAACCCCGTCTCTACTAAAAAAATACAAAAAACTAGCCGGGCGAGGTGGCGGGCGCCTGTAGTCCCAGCCACTCGGGAGGCTGAGGCAGGAGAATGGTGTAAACCTGGGAGGCGGAGCTTGTAGTGAGCTGAGATCCGGCCACTGCACTCCAGCCTGGCCAACACAGCGAGACTCCATCTCAAAAAAAAAAAAAGAAGAAAAAAAAAAAGATACTAAGAGAATATTATGAACAATTTACGAGCAATCAATTTGAAAATTTAGATAAAATGGATAATTTCCTAGAAAAATATAGCTTACGAAGACTGACAAAAGTAGAAATAGAAAAGATGAAGAGTTCTGTATTACTAAATGAATTTATAATCTGAAACTTCATCACAGAAACTTCCTACATCAGATATACTTATCAATAAATTCCACCAAACATTTAAATAAATAAAAACAAAAACAGAAATAGAGAAAAACTTCTTAATTCATTCTATGAGGATGCCAAAATCTCCATACAAAAACCTGAAAAGCATTATCACAAGGAAAAAATATTATCAGCCATTCTTCCTACATTTTGCAAATGTAAAAAAATTAAGGAATATATTGGTACAAAAAAATCTGTATATATATGTATGTACATATGTATGCATGTATGTATCCATTCATTTATATGGTTTTATTCAAGAACTTCAAGACTGGTTTATCATTCAACATTCAATCAAAATAATTTGAAATTCAGTCAAAGCAATTGATCACATTAATGGAATAAAGAAAAAATATATAACTTCAACAGACTCATGAAAAACATTTGATAAAATTAAATACCAATTTATTAGAGTAACTTTGGCAAACTAGAAAGAAAAAGGTACTTTCTTTTTTTTTTTTTTTTTTTTTTTGAGACGGAGTCTCGCTCTGTAGCCCAGGCTGGAGTGCAGTGGCCGGATCTCAGCTCACTGCAAGCTCCGCCTCCCAGGTTCACGCCATTCTCCGGCCTCAGCCTCCTGAGTAGCTAGGACTACAGGCGCCCGCCATCTCGCCCGGCTATTTTTTGTATTTCTTAGTAGAGACGGGGTTTCACTGTGTTCACCAGGATGGTCTCGATCTCCTGACCTCGTGATCCGCCCATCTCGGCCTCCCAAAGTGCTGGGATTACAGGCTTGAGCCACCGCGCCCGGCCCGGTACTTTCTTAGTCTAATTTACAAAATGTACAGAAAACCTACAGTAGAAATCTTACTTAACAGTAAAATATTGAAAGTTCACACTCTAAGATCTTGAGGAGAACAACATTTTTCTAGAAGTTCTAGATAGAACAATAAAGAAAAATGGAATTAATTATAGGGACTCAAAAGGAATAATATTGTCAATACAGTATTATTGTAATAACATAATTGTAATACAATTTGATGATATACATAGATATTTCAAAACAATTTACAAATCAATTATAAAATTAATAAGAGAGGTGCAAGTTTGAGGGGTAAAAGATTACAGAAAAATCAACTGTATTCTATATATCAGCAAAAAATAATTATAAATTTAAAATGTTTACAAGATATGATTTGCAATAGCATAAAAAAATCAAATATCTAGGAGTAAATTTAGTGGAAGATATAAAAGACTCTTACATAGAAAATTATTTATTATAAAGATATTTTAAAAGACCAAAACAAAGGGATATATTATATTCATAGATTACACGATTCCATAATGTAAAGATGTTATTTCTCATCTGTTTGATCTATAGAGTCAATATAATTCCTTCCAATATTCCAGCAGATCTTTTGGGGACATTGAAAAGATAGCTTAAACATTTTTAAAGAACTGCAAAAGGCCAAGAATGCCAGGACAATTTTAAAGAAAAAATGTTAAGATCTTTCACTTTCTGATCTCAAAACTTACTGTAAAGGTAGAATGAGTAACAACAGTGTAACACTGACAAAGCTATAGAGATGAAAGGAACAGAAGAGAAAGGCCTGAAGCAGACACTTATTTGTGAACATTTGATTTATAACACATGTAGCCTTCAGGAGAAGTAGGGAAAATCAAGGCTTTTTCAATAGATGGTATTGTATCAATGGTCAGCTGGACTTCCATACGAAGTGGGGAAAAGGCAAAAAGGAAAAAAATATTGGTCCTAGTTTTATTGAACTCTATTTATGTCCTCTGCTGTGCACATTTACTTGGACCAATTAGAATAAGATTTTGTTAAAGTCCCCTGCAAGATTTGTGGGAGAAAAACTAGATGGAAACCAAGAAAGGTTAGACATAAAGGTTACTACAGAGGGCTACAGAGGGACTTGTAATCGGCATTACTGCAGACCGAGATGCAGGGAGGTCATGGTACCCTTAGGTAGACTTAGAGTTAGAATAGAGTACACTTGTGTCCCAATCCTCAGGAAGAACTCAGGGAGATGGTACATCCCCAGAATGGCTCACATCTGTGGTAGTGTAGAAGCAGACACAATGTTTGCATGTTATGTCTAAGCAGATAGAAAGACACAACCTCACAGTGTTGTTCACACCATCATTTGGCAATGAAATTGCAATATGATCTATGTGCCAGACACAAGCAAAACTTTCCAAAGCCATTCATGAAGGAGCAATAGAATGTTTCCCATGTGAAGGAGACAATGACACAGTACGGAAAGTTTGAAGACCTGATGTCCTGAGGCTATAAACTATGGAGGATGCAAGTACCCGATATGGAACAATGAAAAGCCAGACAGGCCAGGCTCAGGGGCTCATGCCTGTAATCCCAGCACTTTGGGAGGCCAAGGTGGGTGAATCACCTGAGGTCAGGAGTTCAAGACCTGCCAAGTCTGTCCTGCAGACTCTGGCCGAGCGACAGATGAAAGAAGTATGCAGACACAGGTATCTTTTCTGACAGCATGGCTTGGGAACTGCACCACTTAGCACCACCACCGAGAGTGCAGCCCCGATAAGCCAGAGACACTCATATTTATTTTGTTACCAATTTAATGGCAGAGGCTCAGAGCAAACACAATTTGTGGGTAATTAACACTGTCAACCCCCCAGTAGAGAGCAATCCTGCACACAAATGAGTGAAGGTTGGTTTCTGGAGACATAAGTAAACAAATTTATCTCGATAAATTCCTTTACATTCCCTTGTTATCTACCCTTTGTTCTTAAGCTTTTACAAAACCTCCTGGCCTTCCAAGAAGGTTTGTGTCTTTACCTATAAATTTTCCCACCACCCTGACGATCTCCTATAGAGACCAGCCTGGCCAACCTGGAGAAATCCCATTTCTACTAAAAATAGAAAAAATTAGCCAGGAGTGGTGGCAGATGCCTGTAATCATAGCTACTCAGAAGGCTGAGGCAGGAGAATTGTTTGATCCTGGGAGGAGTAGGTTGCAGTAGGTCGAGATCGTGCCATTGCACTCCAGCCTGGGCAACAAGAACGAAACTCCATCTCAAAAAAAGAGAGGAGAGGAGAGGGGAGGAGAGGGGAGGGGAGGGGAGGACCAAGACAAAAATGTGACCAATTCAACAGGTACCAGTTTGGATCATTACTCCAAGAATCAAATGCACGTGCCAGAGGCCTTATCCCTGAAGAAAGACCCCTGAAACTAAAACATGACTCTGGTTAAATCCTAAGATACTTCAGACCAACTGAGATTATACTTCTGCAGGCTGAATTTTGTACTCACCACATGAGTTTGTCTGAATCTGGAAAACAACACTAAAAATGGGAACTGCCAAATAATTTCAGGGCCCACATTTACATTTGAGTTTGCAACTATATTCTGTCCAAAAAGTTCAAAAGATGCTATATAAAAGAATGTTTGTAATAGAGCAGAATACAATTTATCTACCACATGGCCAGCAAAAGCATAAATAAAGCAAAAACAATTTTTAAAAGATATTATGTGCAGTTATTGTTTGCAAATTATCTTTCCTGAGTACTAGGTCATTAGTAGTAATAATAGTAAATTAGCAATGAGGAATTTTGTTGTTTTTCTTATTCCAGCAATGATTGGATTAGAAATAAATATCAATTTCAATGTCACTGCAATGTTAATCTGATGTTCAATGAACAAAATAGTTCTGCAGTTATTCAGAACAGTAATAAAATTGGTACATCATGTTTGCTTATTGCCAGAGTATGTTATAGTGTGAGTTATAATTTTCCTCAACTGCCAACTAGTTGTAAATTTTGATGTCTTAGTAACATAATTTTATGAATAGGCCAAAGTATAACTGAATTATTACATCTGTGTGAGTTTGTCCAAAGTAAAAACAAAAAGCCAAATAAACAGACACAAATGTGTGACCCCAAAATTTTACTATTAAATCTAACACCATTGTTGCCATTTCAGTATCATTTGTTATGTTTCCCTAATGTTTATAATTTGAGTTTTCCTGGCTTTATAGTTTTATTTATTTTGAAAATTTGTCCTAGATTTATATTTGTAAAAGAACTATAAACAGCTTATCTCTAGTTTTATGTTTATGTACATTTAGGTAACAATAAAAGGAGAATAATTAATTCAATACTAATGGTAATTTAAAAATTCAGTCCTTACTCAAATTTGAGAAATATTGCAGTAAACCATTAGCATCTCACAAATCTTATCCTAGAGCACTCCTGGCTTGGATCATAAAGAGAAATCACTACTGGAACACAAAAATATTTTATTTTTATTATTTAAAACAAATGCTTCAGTTTTATTTAAACTGGTCCATCTTCATGACAAATATTCATTTAACTATGTGACATAACATATATCATTTAATCCAAGAGCTAAGCCTAAGATATAGATGCTACTGTCTCCCTCTTACAGATTAGAAAAGACCAATAGGAGGGCTAATGCCCATGGTCCTTTTTTGATAAGTGACCCAGGAAGGATCAAATCCAGTTGATTCTAAAGCCCATTCATCCAATAGCCATGCTGTATTTTCTTGACTCTTAAACTTCCATAGAAATTCTTTACTCATTCTTGCTGCTTCTCTGACCCGTGCCGAATCAACCAACCAAACAAGCAACTGGTCTCTAACTTTGATATTTCTTTAGTGAGATGGTTCCTGTTAGTACCTTCTTCACTTTCCCATAGCATCCAACCTGCCTAATCAGGCCATAACATTTTCCCAGCCTACTGTAAGTCTCCTCAATATTCTGCATATCCCAGTATCTTCTCATCTCAGACACCTTGGTTCAAGCCCCAGACTCCACACGGTGAGTGTGTTGCAGGATGCACCTTGAAAAGCTGCCCATAGAATCAACCACAAAGTTTTGGCATAGCTCAAAATGTTCTTGGTACTTCACCAGTTTGCGCGTCCTAGTGTTAAACCTATAATTCTCCAGTTTGATGCATTTTCCCATTGGATAACTTCAGGTCCTAAACCATTTCCTTTCAGGGATCCTTCCCCAGCTTCCTAGTCCTCTCTGGAGGATCTGTATATATGAGAGTCTTGTACCAACTGCTGTTTGCCTTGAGGCCACCACTACTTTGCTTTCCTCTTCAACCACATACAGTATCACTGATCTTTTTCTTAGATTATTGTGGATTGTCTTGTAACAATTCCCCTCTTTACCACTAACAGAAGCTATTGAAGTGACTAGGAAATACAAACCTCTACACTATTATTCTCTTAAAGGAGTCACTTTGTAGGGTTTTATAGGTTACAAGCTGTAAAAGTTTGGCAATCCTCTCCTTTCCACAGATACAAAGCTTTGAGGTCTCAGGTCTGTCACTCCTCTCTGACTCCTAGGCCCTTATTCTGAGTCTAATGCATTATGTGTAATTTCTTCTTTTTTGGAAGTTTCTCTTCCAGAGGCTGTGCAGTTTATTTTTACAATTTAGTTTATGATCTCTCCAAACCCTTTACTAGGCACATTTATACAGATCAACCCTCAGTATACACAATAGACTTTCCCACAAAATTCCTTTCCCACAAAGCTCTCAAATTCTCAAGCAAATCAGCAGATTCTGGGGTGTGGATACTGGCTAACAAAACACATCCTAAATGCATCTAAGACTCCACTCCAGTCCAGATAGGACCAGTCCAGATAGGACAATGACTTCACCCCAAATATTGCCCTTCATGTTCTTTCCTTTGCTTTCATTTAATGTATTTCCTGGGATTCCCTTTTTGTTCCCTAATCATGCTGTCAGAATCCTATCTGTCCTCTGGGGCTCAGCTCAAATGCAACTTCCGATGTAGCCTTCCCTGCTAATCTCAACTGAAAATGAAGGCTTCTTTCTCTGGGCTCTTGGACTGCTTCCATGGCTCTCACCTTGGGGCTTAACATACCTTGCCTTCTGCTTCAGCTGAGAATGGACAAGACCCCTTCTTCATAAACAGAGAAAAGGGTTGCATTTTTCTGGGCATTGCTAAAAAATTCAAAGCATATTGAATTATGCATGTTATATGCCCATGAGTATTTATTAATTGAACAGAAATTTATTGGCCTTGAAGTTAGTATCCTAGCAAGGATCCTTGGTCCCAATTAGAAGAAAAATCTCATTGTCTCCTGGCAGTCTCTTGAGTTCTTAGTGTTCTCCTGGTGGCATCTTGAGCAGTCAGTTGATCCTCACTTAGAAAACTTGATCCGGAGCTCCTGCTGCTTGGAGCCTACCAGTAGGCTGAACCACACTGTGGCTGAGCTCCAGAGATATTTGCTTTCAAACATTTAACATTTGCTTTGTGTTACCCTTTTATTAGGAAGATTAAAATTGAAAGGGAAGCAAGTGAGGCAGGGCTTTCTTCTTTTCTTTCTGCAAGAACAGCTTGTTTCCATGACATTTATACAGTGAGCTTTTTCTAAATGACAAGCAGATTGTCAGAAGATGTTATTTTCTATTTCTTTGCTTTGGGTCTTCACTTTGTGGGTGTAATGTAAGAGAGACAGCCTCACTAGGAGGGTGACTGTCAGGTATTCGGATTCCAGGGGGGATTAGGTAGGGGTTTGTTGAATACTTTCTTTTAGGGTTGCTATAGCAGCAGCCTAACATATTCTGGCTAGAAGTTGTAAGATGTATTAGTGTTATTTTTTTACATGGAGTAACATTTCTACAGATATAAGTGTCTGCTCTTTTTAGTTCTCATAGTGAAGCTGAATGCTCACAGAAGCCATCCATGGTGGCAGAAGGAAGTTGTGAGTACCAAGACTGAGATGAAATGGCTGAGTTTAGGCTTGCATCAGGGCTTGTTGTCTGCAGAAGAGAAGTCAGCCACCGAGGGATCTAATCATAAATCTACTTACCCAGGTTGCTGATCATGAGGCTGTGACTAATGAAAGAAGAAAGCATCAGGCCCTCCAGCACTGAACCCAGCTGTGCTCCATCTAAAAAGTCAGTATCACCTCATATCTGCTCACCTCGTACAGGATACAAATTGCTTTAACCCATATTATCTCTCAAAAAGAACTCCAAGGAGACAGGCTTAATTCTGTATCAGAAGTCTTTCCTTTAACCGGGTCTCACCCTTTACCATGCTCTCTTCATCCTCAGGTTATTTTCTTGATTTAGGACTCATGGGTGCCCACATGGATTTTTGCAACATGTCTCTGAGCTCTTGGCATCAAATCTCTCCTTGCTCTCCCAAGGGTAATAAATTACCCTAAGAACCACACCTTAATATGTCACTCCATCTAATGGAAGAACTCATTTCTTCCCTACTGTCTACAAGATAAATACCAAACTTGTAAGATCAATATAGAACGCTCTTCACATTTAATTCCAAAAGTGCTCTCTCCCTTTGCTTCCCACTAACTCTGCTAGCTGCCTCTGCGCTACACCCCCAAGCATCCTAGCCTGGATTTCTCTCTTTTCCTCAAATACACTAAGCATGAAATTATCACTGTCAGAGGTTGAGAGGCAGAAAAGGCTTTTGATAAAATCCAACATCCACTCATGTTAAAAACTCTCAAAAACTCGGTATTGAAGGAACATACCTCAAAATAACAAGAGCCACCTATGACAAAGCCACAGCCAACATCATACTGAATGGTCAAAAGCTGAAAGCATTCCCTTTGAAAACCAGTACAAGACAAAGATTCCCTCTCTCACCACTCCTATTCAACATAGAGTTGGAAGTTCTGGCCAGGGTAATCAGGCAAGAGGAAGAAATAAAGAGAATTTAAATAGACAGGAAGTCAAATTATCCCTACTTGTAGATAACATGTTCCTAGAAAACCTAGAAAACCCCATAGGCTCAACCCAAAAGCTTCTTAAGCTAATAAACAACTTCAGTGAAGTCTCAGCATACAAAATCTATGTACAAAAATCAGTAGCATTCCTATACACCAATGATAATCAAGCTGAGAGCCAAACCACAAACAAACTCCCATTCACAATTGCCACAAAAATAAAATAAAATAAAATAAAATGTTTAGGAATACAGCTAACTAGGGAGGTGAAAGATCTCTCCAAGGAGAATTACAAAATAGTGTTCGAATAAATCAGAGATGGCACAAACAAATGGAAAAACATTCCATGCTCATGGATAAGAAGAATCAATATAGTTAAAATAGCTATACTGCCCAAAGCAATTTATAGATTCAATGTTATTCCTATTTAAACTACCACTGACATTTCTTAAAGAACTAGAGAAAACTATTTTAAAATTCATGTGGAACCAAAAATGGGCCCCAAAAGCCAAGGCAATCCTAAGAAACAAGGACAAAGCTGGAGGCATCATGCTACCTGACTTCAAAATATACTACAGGGCTATATTAATCAAAACAGCATGGTACTCGTACAAAAAGAGACACAGAGACTAGTGCAACAGAATAGAGAACCCGGAAATAAGACTGCATACCTACAACCATCAGATTTCTGACAAACCCGATGAAAACAAGCAAGGGGGAAAGAATTCCCTATTTATTATTATTAATAATAAATGGTACTGGAATAACTGATTACAGGCAAAAGATTGAAACTGGACACCTTCCTTATACTATATACAAAAAATAAATCAAGAGGGATTAAAGACTTAAATGTAAAACCCCAAACTATAAAAACCCTGGAACACAACCTAGACAATACCATCCTGGACAGAGGAACAGGAAAAGATTTCATGATTAAGATGCCAAAAGCAATTGCAACGAAAGCAAGAAGTGACAAATGGGATATAATTAAAGTAAAGAGCTTCTGCAAAGCAAAAGAAAGTATCAACAGAGTGAACAGACAACCTACAGAATGGGTGAAAATTTTTGCAAATTATGCATCTGACAAAGATCTAATATCCAGTATTTATAAGGAACTTAAACAAATTTATGAGAAAAAAAAAAAAAAAAAAAACTAACCCAGTGTGGGCAAAGGACATGAACAGACACTTTTCAAAAGAACCCACACATGTGGCCAACAATCATGTGAAAGCAAAGCCAACATTACTGATCATCAAAGAAATGCAAATCAAACCACAATGAGATATGCCGGTCAGAATGACTATTATTAAAAAGTCAAAAAAATAACAGATGCCAGTGAGGTTGTGGAGAAAAACGAACACTTACACACTGTCAGTGGGTGTGTAAATTAGCTTAACCACTGAGAAAGACAGTGTGGTTGTTCCTCAAAGAGCTACAAACAGAAATAACCATTCAGCCCAGCAATCCCATTACTGGATATATACCCAAAGGAACATAAATTGTTCTATCATAAAGACACATACACATGTAAATTCACTGCAGCACTATTCACAATAACAAAGAAGTGGAATCAACCTAAATGGCCATCAATAGTAGACTGGATAAAGAAAATTTGGTACATATACACTATGGAATACTATGCAACCATAAAAAAGAATGAGATCATGTCCTATGCAAGAATGGAGCTGGAGGCCATTATCCTTAGCAAACTAAAATAGGAACAGAAAACCAAATACTGCATGTTCTCACTTATACGTGGGAGCTAAATAATGAGAACACATGGACGCATAGAGAGGAACAACATACACCGGGGCCTTTTTGAGGGTGGAGGGTGGGAGGAGGGAGAGGATCAGGACAAATAACTAATGGGTACTAGGCTTAATACCTGGGTGATGAAATAAATTGTACAACGAACCCCCATGGTATAAGTTTACCTATATAGCAAACCTGTACATGTATCCCTGAACTTAAAAGTCAAGAAAAAGACAGTAGAATCTTATTTTACCTCAAGATACTTGTTTGTTTAATCAGAATAGTTTTAAATAATTTAAATAGCTTTAAACAGGCACATGTTCTCCAATTTCCCCCAGGGTCCTTTAATATTCCACCTACCCCCCCGCTTCACTTTGCATATTTATATCACTTGTCTACTCCTAAAGGCATTGGAATTTATGCTTCTTGAACAAAAACTACACTTCCTTTCTGGTAATAACATCTGAATCTTGCGTTATCTAGAACAAATATCACTACTAATTCAAAACACATTATGGTTTACCCAGAAAGAGTGTTGCTCCATTTGCTCTCCCACACTCTGTTCTTTCATCTACAATAACATTAAAGAGACTCTTATAATTACGTTTATAATATGTATCTCTACCCAACCATACTGCCAGATTCCTCAGGAGAAGTCATCTACAAATTTCTATAAGCATACTATCTATCAGGGAGCTGAGCTGGGTAAAAATTTGTTGCAAAAATGATCACTGTTTTGCAGGTGACACAGCAGTTTCAAGTTGGTTAAGCATATTCAATGGCATAGATTTTGTAAGGAACAACACCACAAGTAGAGTCCTGGTGTTGTAAGACTAGTATTTTCACAGATCCCCACACTACCAGGGTTTCAGAAGCAAAAGACCCATCATTCCTTTGTTCTAGTAACCATATTCACTGCATGTAGCTGAGTCCTCATATCACAGAGCTACTGGAGCTGAACATCAGTTCACTCCAGATGACCTTTGTGGTGGAGACCACAGCAATGAAATATAAACATACTCTCCCTCACCTTCTAAGTAGGATCCTGTGAACAATTTGGCCTGAGTTCATTGTTGTACTTCCAAGGGCAATGGAGAGAAATGAAGAGGTAAGCCCCAAGAATGGGTAGATGGTTCTAAGAAAAGAACTAGGGGTACCTGGAGAAGAAAATATTTGGGAGTGAAGAAGTCAAAGGTTAGGAGGGCAAAAGGGGAAACAGAATCCACTGTGTTACATGGGACTTGGTGAGGAGCATGGCTCAAGAGAATTTTTAAGAAATTTTACTGTATGTGGAGCTGTTTAATTTTCTGCCTCACTCCTCCCCTGGAGAAGGCCTTTTTGTAGAAAACTCCATGAATCTTTCAAGCTTTAGGAGTCAGGTCTGTGTTTGTTTACATTGTGTTTACATGTTGCAGTGTTATGTAAAGGAACAGCAGAAAGGCTCAGGGCCATGTGGTAGCGTATTTACTTATTTTCATGTTCAATCAAACTTAAGAATTATTGTATCAGGTATTAAAGCAGAGGCCCAGAGAAACTACTTGATTTGTTGAGCTGCTTTCAAACGAGAGAAGTCACTTTTTTTTCAGATGTTAAACTAGAGCCCCATGAAAATAAAGAGAAAGAAGTAAGATCCTCCAAGATGTAAGAAATATGTTATAAACAAGGTAATTTAAGGAAAAAAAATCTTTGAGTGGAAGTTGAAAATTTCAGCCATGAAGAAGAAAGTTGCTCTTCTGTATTGTGGAATTTATAATCCATGTTTCATCATCCCCTTACATCCATTCCCCTCAATCAAAAGGAAAAGCAAATTATATAGATAATAAAACTCTTCATTGATACACTGAACTATTTGTTTTACCACTTTTCTCCAGTCCATCCATTTTTGAATCAAGTTAAGCTCATAGCGGAGACATACTGATACCAATATTTTTTGAAATCTTTCATTTGGTAAGTGATTTTCTTCTTCTTCTTTTTTTTTTTTGGAGACAGAATCTCACTCTGTTGCCTAGGCTGGAGTGCAGTGGCAGAACATTGGCTCACTGCAACCTCCACCTCCTGGGTTCAGGCGATTCTCCTGCCTCAGCCTCCCGAGTAGCTGGGATTACAGGCATGCCCTACCATGCCCAGCTAATTTTTGTGTTTCTAGTAGAGACGGGGTTTCATCGTGTTCGTGGGGCTGGTCTCTAACTCCTGACCTCAAGTGATCTGCCCACCTAGTCCTCCCAAAATATTGGGGTTACATGCGTGAGCCACCACACCCGACTGATTTTCTTCTTTTAAACATTAGAGACCATAGCGTGGCTGTGTAAAGAAGAAATATTTTTCCACTGTAACTGTTTTTTTTGTTTTTTTGTTTTTTTTTGTTTTGTGTTTTTTTTTGAGAGATGGAGCCTCGTTCTGTGGCCTAGGCTGGAGTGCAGTGGTGCGACCTCAGCTCACTGCAAGCTCCGCCTCCTGAGTTCACACCATTCTCCCGCCTCAGCCTCCCGAGTAGCTGGGACTACAGGCGCTCACCACCACGCCTGGCTAATTTTTTGTTTTTTAGTAGAGACGGGGTGTTAGCCAGGATGGTCTCAATCTCCTGACCTCGTGATCCACCCACCTTAGCCTCCCAAAGTTCTGGGATTACAGGGGTGAGCCACCGCGCCCGGCCAATAATGTGTTTTTATAAGTGGTTCAAAGAGGTAAGGAGAAATACTCTAAGGAAGACAAGTACCCTTTGAAAGGCAGGAAGTGACCAAACATTTGAATCAGTCATGAACTAGCTGAAGGTATATTATGGTATGTATACATTTAAGGATAGTGGTCTAAAGTATTCATCAGTGTGTTGATTGTTATCTGTGTCTGACTTCCTCCATCTCTGCCATCAACTGTGTGACTGCTCAGGGCATTCAATCTTTTTGAGTCCCTAACTTTGCAACTATACTATGTTCATGCTTTGGAAGAGTCAATATTGAGATATTAATTCTTCCTAAACTGTACTATAGATGTAATGCTATCCTATTAATATCCCAGCAAGTATTCCTATAGAAACTGACCCGTTGAATAAAAAATGTGAGTGGAAATGCAAAGGACCTAGTATAACCAAAACAACCTTGAAAACAAAGAACAGAGCTAGAGGAATCAAACTACCTGATTTCAAGGCTTAATTGTAATCGGGATAATACTGGTATAATTATATATTAAACAAAGAACAGAACATAGCTTATAAATATATATCCATAAAATATATAAATAGCAAGAACATTTGTACTGTATATGTGTATGTGTACATCCATGAACATGCACCATGATAAATAAGAAAAGGATAATTTCTCAAAAACTGGGGCTGAACAATTAAATATCTATATTTAAAAAGTAAAACTGACCCTTACCTAATGCCATATGTAATAATTAACTAGATATTGATCATATGCCAAAACATCTATTTCTAGAAGAAAATATAGTATAAAATCTTTCTGATCTTGTGGGAGGCAAAGATTTCACAGACAGGACATGAAAGACATGAACCACACAATTAGAAAATTGATAGAGTGGGTTTCATCAGTTTCTGGCACTCCAAAGACACTATTAATAAAATGAAAAGACAAGTCACAGATTAGGTGGGATTATATAACATATATATACACATATATAATACTAAATAAAATATATAAAGTAATACGATTATTTTAAAAACATATTGATACTTGATTAAAAAGTTAGACATGGACTTATCAAATAACCCAGAAGTTCCATTGTTAAATGTTTACCCAAGAAAGCTGAAAGCAATATATTGATATTTGGTATATTCATTAACAAGATATTAGCAAGAAAAAGAAATGAACTATACACACGTGGATGAATCTAAAAAATATTAGGCTTAATAACAGAACCTAGCCACAAGAGAGTTCATATTGTGGCTCCATTTATATAAGGCAAAATTAATCCATACTGATAAAATTAAACAGTGGTTGCCTGGGGCGAGGGGAAAGGAGAGGAACTGGCTGCAAAGGGGTATAAAAGAAACTTCTTGGGTGACAGAAATTTTCTATGTTTTAACTGAGATGGTGGTTACATGGGTATATCTATGTGTCAACTTATAGACCTATACACTTAAATTGGTATATTTTGCTGCATACAAATTTTAATTTATTAAATTTTATGTTTAAAAATGTAGCCACCCTGCATTTCAATCCAGTGAAACACAGGAAATAAACTTATCACTACTAGACTTTCAGTCTTAAAGGTGAGTTGACTATGTCTTACACATTCTTGAACTCACTGTTAGTACCACTCAATGGATATTTGAGCCAGACTCATGCTTAACTCAAGGTATTTCAGAGCAGTTGCCCTTTACTTTTATGGTGTTAAATGATGCTAGAGGAACTAGGATACTAGTTTTTAGTTTTCCAAAATGCCATGGGTTTTTGTAGGTCAAAGATTTTTTTTTCATCATATGTTACGTACATTCTCTGATGGAGTCTCCAGGCTAGACTGTTCTGTTCAAGGTAAACTAACACCATCGTGAGTCTACTGTAATTCTTGGAGAAGCTATTTTCACTAGAAGTGTCAGTGGAGGTTTTACCTTTTACGCTACATACTGTTTACCCTTAAGGATAAAGGAAAAATGTCACTTTTATTTAGAAAATATCCTTCGCAATTTCACAGACTCTGATTATTAAATTCACATTTGCTATCTATATATTCCTTCATTGTATTTTTAGCAAGAGTGAGGAGCCTTAGAGGTGTTTCATTACTTTTGTTACCTTCATATAACTAACAATTTAGGACACTTTCCCACCCAAACAAACTGACAGCTGCTGGCATTGTGGACTTGATTTAAGAAATGTTGTACTTGGTGTAGTTAAAAATTATCCAAACAAGTTATTTTTGCTGAATGGCCATTCCTAATGTTGTGATGAACTATTCAAGCCATCAGCTTCTTTATTGCTATAGTCTATCTGGAGAAAAAAAATTCTTCATTTATCCCTAGGGAAGCTTAACTGACTTGCTAATTTTTATGTAAGGTAGTAAGATGTACCCTATAAATATATATACCTACTATGTATGCACAAAATTTAAAAAATTACAAAAAGAAAGAAAATATCGACAAAAGTTAACAACTTTTTATTGGGAACCCCTTCTATGTCTGATATTCTACTGGATGGCTGATCAAAAAATGGGTACAACATGGCCCCATGTGTAGAAACCAGATCTGGGTCTCTGCAGAGTTTAGGTAAAATATATTTGGATAATGTTGGATATACCCACATGACTTGAAGTCTGTATAGGAAATCTTACAATTAGATTAATTCTGTAATTACTCCTATTTTCTATTCAGGCTATCACAATGATACTGATCTGATATACAAATAACTGAAATGGGAATGAGATATTCCAAACAGTAGTTTGTATCACTTACTTGTCACATCACATACCTATCTCCCAAGCTAGAATGTGGGGTCTGTCATGGCAGAAACTGCATCATTTATTTCTATATCCACAGCCTTTAACAAAGTATCTGGCAAGGAAATAGCATTAAACTAACATTGCTGAATCAATGAGTGCTTGATTTTAATTCTAAGCCATAAAGTTATATATTGTAGTTCTTAATCTTTTCTAATTCATGGACTCCTTTGAGAACTGGAAGAAAACTGTATCTTTACCAGAGACAAATGCACAGAATATAGTATTATTAAGGTTATTTTAGGGGGTACCCTGAATTCCATTTTTGATCTATATGCTTACAATTTTATACAGAAATTTTAAAAGTCAGTATATTCCTGTCTGAGAACTAGTAATCTAACTTTCTAATTTATATATTCATAGTTACCCTTCACCTGTTAAATCTTCAAAAATTTCTTTTGGAATAAAAAAATGCTCTTGAAGACTACTGTCCAAATTATACTAGTTCCATTGCCAGTTCTGCCACTAGCCACCTGTATGACTTTGGATACGTCCCAGAAGTAATCTGGGCTTTAGTTCCAAACCTGTAAATTTAGGAAGCTGAACTAAAATGATTTCTAATGTTCCTTATGGCTCTGATATTCTCAGTTCCAAAGCATCGGAGTTCCTCTGATGGAGAAAGGAGTATGTGTAATGTAAATAATGACTTTCCAATCTGCCATGAGGGGGAGGCATGAAGCATTAGATTTAATGATTCAAAATGACTTAAATCAACTCTTTGCAGATATCTCCAGGAGTCTAAGAATCAGATCTACAGCTTAGACATATACCAATTTTGAGGGCCCCCTAGATTTTCAGTTCTTAAGGAAGCAAACGGTCTTTCTCCCCATAGACCACTGGCTTTTAACATAATATAACTATTCAGAATATCCCATCACCCAAAATTACTTCTGATATCCAAGTGTGAAATAAATTAGCTGTTCCCAGGCAAGAACAGTTGAGCTGAGCTTTTGACATTCACAGCAAAAGAGAATTATGAATTTGAGTTTGGGGCAAGGCATGCAACAGAGAGAGGGAGACACCATTCCAAAAAGGGAGACTAGAAATCAACCCTGTTTTCGAGTTTCTAGAAAATAAAACTTGGGCAAGAACAGACACCAGAACCAAGGATGATATATTCTTTCTGTGAGACTAAATTCTCTTCTTGACCTCAGATATAATATCCTATGACATCAGTGCATGTAGGGAAGTATTCTGTTAATCTTTTAAAAATGCCTCTTAAATCATTTCATTCCTCACTCCAAAATCCCAAGTGTTTTACCACTCACCAAAAGAATAAAGTCTAAGCTTCTGTCTGTGTACATAAGGCCAACCCACCATCTGATCTCAACGGACATTAATTTTTCCTGTTATCCCCATACTGAGTGACCTGTTTTAGACAAGTTAGTCATCCATGTTCTGCCAACATATCCAAACTTGACTTCTTCCATGTCATGTTCAGATCACTGTCCTTTCCTTCAATATCCTCTTAAATGCAGAGTTCCAGTTTCAGTAATGGGAGACAAGGAACCTTCCAGTAATGGGAGACAAGAAACCTTCTAGGTTAAAATGTAGCTAGATAAAAGTATACGGGGACATCCATTTGAAGGTATCACTGATTTTTTTAAAAAAGAGTGAAGAATTACAGGCCAATATCTGGGAGACAAAGAAAAACCAGGTAACTGAACTTGTTTTACCCAGGTTATCTGCCAGTTCTGCAAGACGCTGCTGAGACACTGAGCAGCTTTTCAGAGCTTTTGACAGTCAAAGCAAAAAAGAAATATGAATTTGAGTTCAGGGCATACAACAGAAGGAGAAGAGGAAGACTTACCAAAAGGGGTGGACTAGAAATCAACCCTGAAATCGACCACCTTACAAAAAGGGGTGGACTAGAAATCATGCCCGTTTATGAGCCTAAAGTCCAGGCATATCAATTCCAGTCCTAATTGGGTAAGATGATCTGATGACTGTGAGAAACAAAAATGAATCTTCTGCAAAGAAAGGTAAGACAGAAAACAAAATTTTACGTTTACATCATCTCTAAGTCTTTCATATACTATACCCTGAACCCAATTTAAAAAATTACCAGCTACTGAGGAGCGAGAACATTTTACAAAGCCAAGAAAAACAACATATGATAGAAATAAACCCATAAGAGACCTTCATAATAGACTCATAAGACATAGATTTTAAGTTAACTATCTAAGTTAAAAAGATAGATTGGGATTTTCTCCAAAAATAGGAAAGGAGTACTCATTAAAATCCTAAAAATGAAAAATAAAGCAACTGGTATTAAAGAGATAAAATTAAAAGCAGATTAGACAGAACAAAAGGGCGATTTAATGAATTTCAAGAAAGGTCAGAGAAAATATCAAGAATGAAGGATCAATATTTAAAAAGGGAAAAAAAAGAAAACACAGAAAAAGATGGACAAAAGGAATAGGAGGCAAAGGAGTATAAGAAGAATGCAGTGGGAAAAAAATATAATGTATCTGTAATTACAACCCCAGAGAGACACAAGAAAATGTAATGGAAGCAGTATTTTGAAAATCTAACTGCTGAGAATTCTACAAAACTGAGGAAATGTATCATTACAAATTTACGAAAAGTATGAACTCTAAACATGATTAACGCTATGAAAACCCACTAAAACACATGTAAAAAGTTATCAAAAGAAAAAAACTTAGTGATTTTTTTTTTTGCTTTCAGTTTAGGGGTACATGTGCAGGATGTGCATGTTTGTTACATAGGTAAACTTGTGTCATGGGGGTTTATTGTACAATTATTTCATCACTCAGGTACTAGGCCCCATACCCAGTAGCTATTTTTTCTAATCCTTTCCCTCCTCCTATCCTCCACCCTCCAATAGGCCCCAGTGTCTGTTGTTCCCCTCTTTGAATCCATGTGTTCTAATCATTAGCTTCCACTTATAAGAACATGTGGCATTTGGTTTTCTGTTCCTGCATTCATTTGCTAAGGATAATGGCCTCCAGGTGCATCCACATCCCTGCAAAGGACGTGTTCTCATTCTTTTTCATGGCTGCATAGCATTCCATGGTGTATATGTACTACATTTTCTTTATCCAATCTGCCATTGATGGGCATTTAGGTTGATTCCATGTCTTTGCTATTGTGAATAGTGCTGCAATGAATGTACATGTGCATGTGTCTTTATGGTAGAAAGATTTATCCTTCTTTGGGTATATACCCAGTAATGGTGAGATTGATAGGCCTGAGAGTAGTCCTGTTTGTTGCTCTTTGAGGAATCACCACACTGCATCCACAATGGTTGAATTGATTTATACTCCCATCAACAGTATATAAGCATTTGCTTTCTCTGCAACCTTCACAGCATCTTTTATTTATTTTTTATTTTTTAATAATAGCCATTCTGACTGGTGTGACATGGTATTTCATTGTGGTTTTGTTTTGCATTTCTCTAATGATTAGGGATGCTGAGCTTTTCTTTATATATGCCTTTTGACTGACTGTATGTCTTCTTTTGAAAAGTGTCTGTTCATGTTCAAAGTGATTATTTTTAAAAGCTGAAGGAATAAAAGACAACTCAATTTCAAATAATCAAAAATAGAATTGAAGCTAAGTTAAACAGAATTAATCACAGACGCTATAATTGCCAATCTAATATTCTACAATCAGCAAATATTTTCCCTGAAAAAAAAAATGTAAAAGAAAATATTTTTACACTCTATATGTTGAGAGGGAAATGTATGTATTGCACTAAATGCCCACATCAAAGTTAGAAAAATAAAAACAGAAATGTTATTCTCAAAGAAATAGTACAGGAATTTCCTTAGGCAGAAGAAAAAAATTATCCCAGGGAGAAGCTCAGAGATACAATAAATGAAGAGCAACCTAAGGAATAAGTGTATGGGAAATTGAAATAAATATTCACAGTCACAAATATCAGCAGTAATGGATTGTGAGGCTTAAATATATTTTTAATTAATATACACCCCTAAACAATAGTGTAAGTCAGAAAGGAGGTAAAAAGACTTAAAGAATTTTAGGATTCTTAGTCTCAGGGAAGAGAGAAAAACAGAAACTTATAACAAACATTAAGGCAAGGACACATACCATGACAGCTATTAAAAAAAGTAAAATTATGTACAAATAATAAGCTAATAGAGGATGAAAGCATGTAATGAAAAATTAATCCAGGCAAAGAAAAGAGAGAAAATGCTGAACATCATCAAATATAGATTGAAGATGTGAAATTAAAACCACACATATCAGTATTTAGGTTAAATTTCAAGATGTTAAATTTCCAAATGTTAACACAATCACAATGTTTAAAATATTAAACTCAACTATATGCAGTTTCAAGAGACACCTCAAAGATATAAAGATACAGAACATGAAGGTAGAAGGGTTAAAAAATATCTTGAAGAAAACTAAACAAAAGGAAACAAAAGGAAGCTTGTATAGTTATAGTAAACAGGCAGACTGTTAGATAAAAAGCATTAATAGAGATAAAGAAGATCATATTATACAAGAAGACCTAACTATTCTAAATATATATTCACCTAATGCAAGAACACCCAGATTTAGAAAGCAAGTTCTTAGAGACCTTCAAAGAGATTTAGACTCCCATGCAATAATAGTGGAAGACTGTAACTTTCCATTGACAATATTAGACAAATAATCAAGACAGGAAATTAACAAATATAATCAGGTCCTGAACTCAACACTGGGTCAAATGGACCTGACAGACATCTACAGAACTCTCCACCCAGAAACAACAGAATATAAAATTTTTCTCATCGCCATATGGCACATACTCTAAAATCAATCACATAATCAGAAATAAAACTCTCTTCAGCTAAATGGGAAAAATCGAAATCCTATCAATCTATCTCTTAGACCACAGCATAATCAAATTAGAAATTAAGACTAAGAAATTCACTCAAAACCATACAATTACATGGAAACAAAATAATCTCCTCCTGAATTACTTTTGGGCAAATAATGAAATTAAGGCAAAATCAAGATGTTATTTGAAACTAATGATAACAAAGATAGAACATACCAGAATCTCTGGGACACAGTTAAGGCAATGTTGAGAAGGAAATTTATAGCACTAAATGCCCACATCAAAGTTAGAGAATCTCAATTTAACAACCTAAGGTCATAATGAAAAGAAATAGAGAACCAAGAGCAAACCAACCCCAAGGCTAGAAGAAGACAAGAAATAACCAAAATCAGAGGTGAACTGAAGGAGACTGAGACATGTAAAATCATTCAAAAGATCAATGAATCCAGGAGCTAGTTTTTTTTTTTTTTTAATTAAGAAAATAGACCACTAGCTAGACTAATAAGAAAAAAAAGAAGATTCAAATGAACGCAATCAGAAATGACAAGGGGGGTAATACCACTGACCACATAGAAATACAAACACCAGAGAACATTATGAACACCTTTATGCACATAAACTAGAAAATCTAGAAGCAGTGGATAAATTCCTAGACACATACACCCTCTGACAACTGAAGAAGGAAGAAACTGAATCACGGAACAGACCAATGACAAGTTCTGAAATTGAAGCAGTAATAAATAGCCTACTAACCAAAAAAACTTCAGAACCAGACGACCTCACAACTGTGTTCTACCTGATGTACAATGAAGACATGATACCATTCCTGCTGAAACTATTCCAAAAATGCTAAGGAGAAGGGGCAGGGCCAAGATGGCCTACTAGAAACCGTGGTGATCAGAGGCTCCTATGGAAAAGAACCATAATTAGCATGTGAATCCTTCACTAGCAACCAAGGTGTCCAGGTTCTCTCATCAGAACTGACTAGGTGGTTGGCATGATCCATGGAGAGGAAGGAAAGGCAGTGTGATACAGTGGCCCACCTGAGAGCCACACAGAGCAGGGGAGATCCCACCCCACAGCCCCCAGCCAAGGGAGCTGGTGCGGGAGCATGCTACCCAGCCAGGGAAACCGTGCTTTTTCCACAGAACTTTACAACCCACTCACAAACCCATGCCAGCAGGTCCTAGGATCCCGAACTGAGAGGTCCTGCAGCCTCTCAGCTGGAACCTGCCTAAGCCTCCTGAGCTCCTGAGGGTAGAGAAGACCAGCACCATAGCTGCAGCTGCCTGCTAAGTCCTTTGAGCTCCCTGGGGGAGGGGTAGCAGCCAGCACTTGGACTCATAAATGCCTAACATACTAAGCTCCCTGGGTGGGGGAAGGGCAGCGTCCATCTCTATAGCTCCAGGCCACGCATTTACCCTGCTGGAGCCAGGAAGGCTGGATGGCTTGGTCCCAAGAGGTGTCCCCCACAGTCCAAAACACTGGTTGTGGCAGACTGCGGCCAGACTGCCTCTACAGGCCTGACCCTGACCCATCTTTCCTCACTGGGTGGGGTTTCCCTGCAGGAACTCCAACTCCAGCCACAGGCTTATGGACAGAACCTTGATCTCCAAGGGCCTGAGCCCCTAGAGGGAGGGGTGACTACAGACTCTGTAGACCAGCAGACTTACCCTTCCTCCTGGGAGTTCCAGACAAGTGGGTTTCACCCCCAGTGAAGCACACCCCCCTCCACCAAGAGATAGCCAAGTACTTAATTAAATGGGTCCTGTTCCCCATACCACCCAGCTGAATGAGACTCTCTGATAGGGGTTGTCAGACAGCCTGTACAGGAATGATCCTACTAGCATCAGGTTGGTGCCACTTGAGGTCAGAGATCCCAGAAGGAGGAGGCACCCATCTTTGCTGTTCTCCAACCTCCTTGAGTGACATCTCCAGGCATGGCAGTGAACCAGGTGAATAGGGTCTGAAGTGAATCCTCATAAAACCTTAGCAGTCCTACAGAACAGAGACCTGACCCTTCAAAGAGAAACAAACAAAGCAACAACAACATCAACAAAAAAGTCCACACAAAAAGCCCGTCCAAAGCAGCAGCCTCAAAGATCAAAACTAGACAAACTCATGAAGCTGAGAAAGAATCAATGATTAAATGCTGAAAACCCAAAAGGCCAGCCTGCCTCTTCTCCAAATAATTGCAGTGCCTCTCTAGCAAGGATGCAGAACTGGAGGGAGTATGAGATGGATGAATTGATAGAAGTAAGTTTCAGAAGTTGGGTAATAAAAAACTCTGCTGAGGTAAAGGATCATGTTCTAACCCTATGCAAAGAAGCAAAGAACCTTAATAAAAGGTTAGCGGAGCTACTAACTAGAATAATCAGTTTAGAGAGGAACATAAATAATCTGATATAGCTGAAAAACACAGCATGAGAACTTCATGAAGCATACACAAGTATCAAGAGCTGAACTGATTAAGCAGAAGAAAGTATATCAGAGATTGAAGATCAACTTACTGAAATAAGACATGCAGACAAGAATAGAGAAAAAAGAATAAAAAGAAATGAATAAAGCCTTCATTAAATATGGGACTTCATAAAAAGAACAAATCTCTGATTGGTTAGAGTGCATGGAGGAGATGGGGATATTGGACAGATGGTAGAAAACACACTTCAGGATATTATCCAGGAGAACTTCCCCAACCTAGCAAGACAGGTCAACATGCAAATTCAGAAAATACAGAGAATACCACTGAGATACTCCACAAGAAGATCAACCCATAATCATCACATAATCAACACATAATCCTCAGATTCTCCAATGTCAAAATGAAGAGAAAACTGTTAAAGGCAGCCAGAGAGAAAGGTCAGGTAACCTACAAAGGGAAACCCATCAGGCTAACAGCAGACCTCCCAGCAGAAACTCTACAAGCCAGAAGAGACTGGGGGCCAGAATTGAAAAATCTTAAAGAAAATATTCTTCAACCCAGAATTTCACATCCAGCCAAACTAAGTTTCATTCACAAGCAAAAGAGAAACAAATTCCTTTCCAGACAAACAAATGTTGAGGGATTTTTTTTACCACAAGGTCTGCCTTGCAAGATCTCCTGAATGAAGCACTAATATGGAAAGGAAAAACCAGTACCAACCACTGCAAAAACACACCCAAATATAAAGACCAATAACACTCTGAAGAAACTGCATCAACTAGTATGCAAAATAACCGGACAGCATCATGATGATAGGACCAAATTCAAACATAACAATACTAACATTAAGTATAAATGGGCTAAATATTCCAATTAAGAGACACAGACTGGCAAATTGGAAAGAGTCAAGACACATCAATGTACCGTATTCAGGAGACCCATCTCATGTGCACAGACGTGCATGGGCTCAAAATAAAGGGATGGAGGAAAATTTACCAATCAAACAGAAACCAAAAGAAAACAGGAGCTTCGATACTAGTCTCTGAAAAAAACACACTTTAAACCAACAAAAATCAAAAAAGACAAAGACAGGCATTATATAATGGTAAAGGAACAATTCAACAGGAAAAGCTAATTATTCTAAACATATATGCACCCAATACAGGAGCACCCAGACTCATAAAACAAGTTTTTAGAAACATACATAGACACTTAGACACACAATAATAGTGAGAGACTTTAACACCCCACTATCAGTACTAGACAGATCAGAGAAAAAGAAAAGTAAAAAGGATATTCAGAAATTGAACTCAACTCTTGATCAAGTGGACCTAATAGATATCTACAGAACTCTCCACCCCAAATCAACAGTCTATACATTCTTCTCAGTGCCACATGGCACTTATTTTAAAATTGACCACATAACGGGAAGTAAAATACTTCTTAGCAAATACAAAAGAAGTGAAATCATAACAGACTCTCACATCACAATGCAAACAAATTAGAACCCAGGATTAAGAAACTCACTCAAAATCACACAGTTACATGGAAATTGAACAACCTGCCCTTCAATGACTCCTGGGTAAATAATGAATTTAAGGTAGAATCAAGAATTTCTTTGAAACCAATGAGAACAAAGATACAATGTATCAGAATCTCTAGGACAGCATTAAAGCAGTGTTAAGTGGGAAATTTACACCACTAAATGCCCACATTAGAAAGCTAAAAGATTACAAATATACACCATAACATCACCAATTAAAAGAGCTAGAGAGGCCAGAGCAAACTAATCCAAAAACACCAGAAATAACTAAGATCAAAGCTAAACTGAAGGAGATAGAGACATGAAAAACTCTTCAAAGAAATCAATGAATCCAGGAGCATTTTTTTTGAAAAAATTAATAAAATCAATGGCTAGCTAGGCTAATAAAGAAGAAAAGAGAGAAGAATCAAATAGACACAACAAATAAAAGATGACAAAGGGGATATCATCACTGACCCCACAAAAATACAAGCTACCATCAGAGAATACTATAAATGCCTCTACACAAATAAATTAGAAAATCTAGAAGAAATGGATAAATTCCTAGACACATACACCCTCCCAAGACTAAACCAGGAAGAAGTTGAATTCCTGAATAGATCAATAACAAGTTCTGAAACTGAAGCAGTATTTAATAGCCTGCCAATCAAAAAGAGCACAGATTCAGATGGATTCACAGCCTAATTTTACCAGAAATACAAAGAGTAGCTGGTATCATTTCTTCTAAAACTATTCCAAACAACTGAAAAAGAGGGACTCATTTTATGAAGCCATCATCATCCTGATACCAAAACTGGGAAAAGACAGCAACAACAACAAAAAGAAAACTCCAGGCCAATATCCCTGATGAACATTGATGCCAAAACCCTCAATAAAGTACTGGCAGACTGAATCCAACAGCACAACAAAAACTTCTCCACTACGATCAAGTCAACTTCATCCCTGGGATGCAAAGCTGATTCAACATATGCAAATCAATAAACGTTGTCCGTCACATAAACAGAACCAAAGACAAGAACCACACGATTGTCTCAATAGATGCAGAAAAGGCCTCTGACAAGATTCAACATCCTTCATGTTAAAAACTCTCAATAAACTAGGTATTGATGGAACATATCTCACAATAATGAGAGCTACTTATGAAAAACCCACAGCCAATATAATATTGAATGGGCAAAAGCACTCCCTTTGAAAACCAGCACATCACAAGGATACCCTCTCTCACCACTCTTATTCAACATATTATTGGAAGTTCTGCTTAGGGCAATCAGGCAAGAGAAAGAAATAAAGGGTATTCAAGTAGGAAGAGAGGAATTCAAATTGTCTCTGTTTGCAGATGACATGCTTTTATATTTAGAAAATCCCATCATCTCAGCCTAAAATGCCTTACACTTATAAGCAACTTCAGCAAAGTCTCAGGATACAAAATTAATATGCAAAAATCACGAGCATTGTTTTACACCAACAACAGACATGCAGAGAGCCAAATCATGAATGAACTCCCATTCACAATCACTACAAAGAGAATAAAATATATAGGAACACGGCTAACAAGAGATATGAAGGACCTCTTCAAGGAGAACTACAAACCACTACTCAAGGAAACAAGAGAAGACACAAACAAATGGAAAAACACTCCATCCTCATGGATAGGAAGAATCAATATTGTGAAAGTGGCTATACTGCCCAAAGTAATTTATAGATTCAATACTATTTCCATCACACTACCATTGACATTCTTCAAATAATTAGAAAAACTACTTTAAATTTCATTCAGAATCAAAGACTCCGTATAGCCAAGACAATCCTAAGCAAAAAGAACAAAGCTGGAGGTATCACACTATCTGACTTCAAACTATATTACAAGGCACCAGTAAAAAAAAACAGCATGATACTGGCACCAAAACAGACATATAGACCAATGAAACAGAACAGAGACCTCAGAAATAACACCATACATCTACAACCATCTGATCTTCGACAAACCTGACAAAAGCAATGCGGAAAGAATCTCCTTTTCAACAAATGATGCTGGGAAAACTGGTTAGCCATATGCGGAAAACTGGTTAGCCATATGCAGAAAACTGAAACTGGATCCCCTTCCTTACACTTTATACAAAAATTAACTGAAGATGGAATAAAGACTTAAATGTAAAACCCAAAACTATAAAAACCCTAGAAGAAAACCCAGGCAATGCCATTCAGGACATGGGCATGGGCAAAGACTTCATGACGAAAATGCCCAAAGCAATTGCAACAAATGCCAAAACTGACAAATGAGATCTAATTACACTAAAGAGCTTCGGCACAACAATAGAAACTACCATCAGAGTGAACAGGCAGCATACAGAATGGGAGAAAATTTTTGCAATCTACCCCATCTGACAAAGGGCTAATATCCAGAATCTACAAGGAACTTAAACAAATTTACAAGAAAAAATCTAACAATCTCATCAAAAAGTGAGCAAAAGATATCAACAGACCCTTCTCAAAAGAAGACATTTATGCAGCGAACAAACATATGAAAAAAAAGCTCAATATCACTGATTATTAGAGAAATGCAAATCAAAACCATAATGAGATACCATCTCATTCCAGTCAGAATGGCTATTAAAAAGTCAGTAAATAACAGATGCTGGCGATGCTGTAGAGAAATAGGAATGCTTTTACGCTGTTGATGGGAATGTAAATTAGTTCAACCACTGTGGAAGACAGTATAGGATTCCTCAAGGATCTAGAAACAGAAATACCATTCGACCTAGCAATCTCATTACTGGGTATATGTCCAAAGGAACATAAATCATTCTACTATAAAGGCACATGCACATGTTTGTTTATTCCAATACTGTTAACAGTAGCAAAGTCATGAAACCTACACAAATGCCCATCAATGATAGACTGGATAAAGAAAATGTGGTACACATACATCATGGAATACTACAAAGCCATAAAAAGGCCTGAGATCATGTCCTTTGCAGGGACATGGATGAAGCTGGAAGCCATCATCCTCAGCAAACTAACACAGGAACAGAAAACCAACCACCAGATGTTCTCATTCATAAGTGGGAGTTGAAAAATGAGAACACATGGACACAGGAAGGGGAACGACACACCAGGACCTGTTGGGGGTTGGGGAGCAAGGGAAGGGAAGCTGAAGAATGGGTCAATAGGTGCAGCAAACCACCATGGCACACGCATACCTATGTAACAAATCTGCATGTTCTGCACATGTATCCCAGAACTTAAAGTTAAAAAACAAAAACAAAAACAAAAAAAAAACTAGGAAGCCCTCCCTAACTCATTCTGTGTGGCCAGAATCATCCTGATACCAAAGCCTGGCAAACACACACACACGCGCGTGCACGTATACACACACAAACACACACAACTTCAGGTCAATATCCTCAATGAACATCAATGCAAAAATCATCAACAAAATACTGGCAAACCAAACCTAACAGCATATCAAAAACTTATCTACCACGATCAAATAGGCTTTATCCTTGGGATGAAATGTTGGTTAAACATACACAAAGCAATAAATGTGATTTATCACATAAACAGAACTAAAGACAGAAAGCACATAATTATCTTAATAGTTGCAGAAAAGACTTTACATTAAATTGAACACTTCTTCATGTTAAAAACTCTTTAAAACTCATGATAAACTAGGTATTGAAGGAACGTGCCTCAAAATAATAAGAGCCATATATGGCAAACCCACAGCCAATATCACACTGAATGGGCAAAACCTGGAAGCATTCCCCTTGAAAACTGATGCAAGACAAGAATGCACTCTCTCACTCCTACTATTCACATAGTATTAGAACCTAGAGAGAGCCATCAGACAAGAGAAAAAAATAATGGGCATCCAAACAGGAAGAGAGGAAGTCAAACTATTCCTGTTTGTAGTTGACACGATCCTATATCTAGAAAATCCCATAGTCTTGGCTCAAAAGATTCTTAAGCTAATAAACAACTTCTCCAAAGTCTCAGGATATAAAATCAATGCAAAAATCACTAGCACTCTTATACCCCCAAAACAGTAAAGCCAAGAGCCAAATCAGAAATGCAATCCCATTTGCAATTGCCAACAATAAAACAAGAAGAACAACAGCAACAACAACAAACACAAAAACCTTATGAACACGTCCAAGTAGGGAAATGAAATATCTCCACAAGGAGAGCTATGAAACACTGCTAAAAGAAATCAGAGATGATCTAAACAAACGGAAAAACATTCCATGCTCATGGATAGGAAGAATCAATATTGTAAAAATGGCTATACTGCCCAAAACTATTTATAGATTTAATGATATGCCTATTAAACTACCAATGACATTTTTAAAGGACTAGACAAAACTATTTTAAAATTCATGTGGAACCAAAAAAGAGCCCAAGGTAACCAAGACAATCCTAAGCAAAAAGAACAAAGTTGGAGGCATCATGCTACCCAACTTAAAACCGTAATACAGGAATATAGTAACCAAAAAAGCATGGTACTGGTACAAGAACAGACACATAGACTAATGGAACAGAATACAGAATAGAAAACCCAGACATAAGATCACACACCTAAAACCATAAGATATCTGACACATGAGACAAAAACAAGCAATGGGGAAAGGATAACCTATTTAATAAACGGTGCTTGGAAAACTGGCTAGCCATATGTAGGAAACTGAAACTGGACCCCTTCTTTTAGACCTTATAAAAAATTTACTGAAGAGGGATTAAAGACTTCACAGAACTAGGAAAAACTCTTCTAAAATTCTGATGGAACTAAAAAAGAGCCCAAATATCCAAGGCAATCCTACGCAGAAAGAACAAAGCTAGAGGCAGCATGCTACTCAACAACAAACTATACTACAGGGCTACAGTAATCAAAACAGCATGGTACTACTACCAGAACAGACACATAGACCAATGTAATGGAATTGATAACCCAGGAAAAGACCACACATTGACAACTACCTGATTTTTGACAAACCTTACAAAAAGAAGCAGTGAAAAAAAGATTCCCCATTCAATACATGGTGCTGGGATAACTGGCTAGCCATACACAGAAGATTGAAACACTAGACCCCTTCCTTACACAACATACAAAAATTAAGTCAAGATAGATTAAAGGCTTAAATGCAAAACCCAAAACTATAAAAACCCTGGAAGACAACCTAGGCAATACCATTAGGGACATAGGCATGAGCAAATATTCCATGATAAAGATGCCAAGAGCAATTGTAACAATCAAAAATTGACAAATGGGATCTAATTAAACTAAAGAGCTTCTGTAAAACTATGAACTATGAACAGCAAAAGAAACTATGAACAGAGTGAACAGACAACCTACAGAATGAGAGAAATGTATTTCAAATTATGCATCAGACAAAGTCCTAATATCCAGCATCTCTAAGTAGCTTAAACAAATATACAAGAAAAAAAAACCCCATTAAAAATTAGGCAGAAGACATGAAGAGCCACTTTTCAAAAAATGACACACATGCAGGCAACAATCATATAAAAGCAAACTCAGCATCACTGATCATCAGCGAAATGCAAATCAAAAAGACAGTGAGATACCATCAGTCAGAATGGCTACTATTAAGTCTAAAAATGACAGATCCTGGTAAGGCTGTGGAGAAAAAGAAATGCTTATACACTGTTGGTGGGAGTGTAAATTAGTTCAGCCATTATTTAAGATAGTGTGGTGATTACCTAAAGGCTTAAAAAGAGAAATACCATTCGACCCACAATCTTATTACTGGATATACACCCAAAGGAATATAAACTGTTCTACCATAAAGACACATGCACACATATGTTCACTGCAGCACTATTCACAATAGCAATGACATGGAATCAACCTAAATGCCCATTAATGATAGACTGGATAAAGAAAATGTGGTACATATACATCATGGAATACTATGCAGCTATAAAAAAGGAAGAGATCATGTCCATTGCAGGAAGATGGATGGAGCTGGAGTCCACTATCCTTAGCAAACCAACACGAGAACAGAAAATGAAATACTGCATGTTCTCACTTACAAATGGGAGCTAAATGATGAGAACACATGAACACAGAGGTTAACAACACATGCTGTGGCCAATTTGAGGGTTGGTGGTGGGTAGGAAGAGGGAGATGATCAGGAAAAATAACAAATGGGTACTATGCTTAATACCTGGGTGACAAAATAATCTGTACAACAAACCCCCATGATTCAAGTTTAACTACATAACAAACCCGCTGTATTAGTCTGTTTTCACACTCTTATAGAGATACTACACAAGACTGGATAATTTATAAAGGAAAAATGTTTAATTGACTCCCAGTTACACATAACTGGGGAGGCCTCAGAAAACTTACAATCATGGCAGAAAGGAAAGCAGGTACCTTCTTCATAAGGCAGCAAGAGACAGAAGTGCCAGCAGGAGAAATGCCAGACACTTATAAAACCATCAGATCTTGTGAGAACTCACTCACTATTATGACAACAGTGGGGGGTAAAGTGCCCCCATGATCTAATCACCTCCCTCCATCAACACGTGGGGGCATTACAGATCCCTCCCTTACACACGTGGATTAAAATTCAAGATGAGATTTGGGTGGGCTCACAGAGCCAAATCATATCATTCTGCACCCAGCCTCTCCTGAATCTCATGTCCTTTATACATTTCAAAACCAATCATGCCTTCTCAACAGTCCTCCAAAGTCTTAACTCATTCCAACATTAACTAAAAAGTCCAAAGCAAAGTCTCATCCAAGACAAGGGAAGTTTCAAAACCAATCACTCCTTCCCAACAATTCCTCAAGTCTTAACTCATTCCAGCATTAACTCAAAAGTCCAAGTTCAAAGTCTCAGCTGAGACAAGGCAGCCCCTTCCACCTATGACCCTTTAAATAGAAAACAAGTTAGTTACTTCCAAGATACAATGGGAGTACAGGCATTGGATAAGTGTTCCCATTCCAAAAGGGAGAAAGTGGCCCAAAACAGGGGACAGGCCCCATGCAAGTCTGAAATCCAGTGGAAAAGTTATTAAATATTAAAACTCCAAAATGACCTCCTTTGCCTCGATGTCTCACATCCAGGACATGCTGATGTAAAGGGGTGGGCTCCCACTGCCTTGGGCAGCTTTTTCAAGGGCTGGCATTGAGTTCTTTCACCTTTTCCAGGGGCACAATGCAAGCTGTTCACGAATCTACCATTCTGGGGTCTGGAGGACGGTGGCCCTCTTCTCACAACTCCACTAGGCAGTACCCCAGGGGTATTCTGTGTTGGGGTTCCAACCCCACATTTCCCTTCTGCACTGCCCTACTAGAGGTGCTCCATGGGGGCTCCACTTCTGCAGCAAACTTCTGCCTGGACATCCAAGTGTTTCCATACATCCTCTTAAATCTAGGTGGAGGTTCCCAGACCTCAATTTTTCACTTCTGTGCGACCACAGGCTCAACACCACATGGAAACCACCAAAGCTTGGGACTTGCACTCTCTGAAGCAATGGTCTGAGCTGTACCTTGGCCCCTTTTAGCCACAGCTGGAGTTGAAACCGCTGGGACACAGGGCACCACGTTCTAAGGCTACACAGAGCAGGGGGCTGGGCCCTAGGCCAGTGATAGGAGGGGTTACTACCAAGATCTCTGACATGCCCTGGAGACATTTTCCCCCTTTGACTTGGCTATTAACATTCAGGTCATTACTTATGCAAATTTCTGTAGCAGTTTTCAATTTCTCCCTAGAAAATGGGTTTTCTTTTCTATTACATCTTCAGGCTGCAAATTTTCCACAATGTTTTGCTCTACGTCTCTTTTGAACATAAGCTCCAATTTCAGATCATCTCTCTGAAGTTCAAAGTTCCACAGATCTCTAGGGCAAAGGCAAAATCCTTCCAGTCTCTTTGCTAAAGCATAGCAACAGTGACCTTTACTCCAGTTCCCAAGAAGTTCCTCATCTCCATCTGAGACCTCCTCAGCCTAGACTTCATTGTTTATACCACTATCAGAATTTTGGTCAAAACCATTCAACAAGTCTTTACCAGAGATTCTAACACACTTCTCTCAGTAGTTTCTAAGATCAAGCAGACCAAAAAATAGTAATTCAACAATGTTTTAAAAGATTTAACCAACAAAATGAATAAGCTAGACACAATTGAGTATATTAATCACTGAAAAATATGTATCATTTGTAAGTACAAACAGAACATTTACAAAAAAATGACCTTATGCTATCTACAAAGAGGGTCTCTAAAATTGGTAAATGATACAAATCAGACAGACTCTGCTCTGACCACAGCGGAATAAAGCTAGAAATAGCTCTTTAAAATGTAACTGGAAAAAAATATCTAAATCTTTGGAGGTTAACCAGAACCCTGTTAAACAAACCAGGATTCAAAAAAGAAATGATGATAGAAACCAAACATATGTGAAATGAATTAAGATTAGAAAAAGAACAAAATTTGTGGGATGCAGCTAAAGTTTCTTAGAAATGGAATCATAACTTATTTAGTGCCTTACATTGTTTTCATATATTAATAGCTATTATTCAAAAAGAAAAAAGTCCATAAAATGAACACTACCAGCAATTATCCTATTAAGTTAGACAAAGGAATGCAAATCATACTTAAGGATTAAGGATAAAAAAAGGCAAGAATATAGATAGGAATAGAGAGAAATAGGAACCAAAATTACAATGATGAGAATCAGTTAAAGATTTTTTAAAAAACTAATCAAATTGATAAACCCATGGTAAAAATGATTTAAGGAATATGAGCAAAAGAAAAGATAAGCAATATCCAGAATGATAAGGGAGGTTCTAGGTCAGATATTACAAACATCAAAAAGATAATAAAGATAATATTATGAGGATTTTCCTGTGAAAAATACACATCAGTGTTCAAAGAAGAAATTACTTGAAAAAATACTTTATCAAAACTGATATAAGATGTAAAAACACTAAATGCCCTATAACTATTAGAAAATTAGAGTTAAATTGAACAGCATATCAATGAAAAAAAATCCAGATCAAGATGGCTTTATCAGTTAGTTCACCAAATAAGAAAAAAATTATCACCAGGTTTAAATTTTTCTGCACACCAAAGGAAAAACATCCATGTTCATTTTATGAGATTTGCATAACTTTGATACCAAAACCTGTCAAGCATATTAAAGGGAAAGAAAATCATAGGATGATATAATAATCATAGGTGGAAAACATTTTAATGTTGAATTCAGCTATATATAAAAAAGATAATGTATCATGAAGAGTCTGGGCTTATTCTAGGAAAAAGAATGGTTCAAGGTTTGAAAACAGTCACTGAAATTCACGCCTCATTAACAGAATAAAGGAGAAAAACCATGATCATCTCAACTGATACAGACAAAGCATTTAATAAAATTCAATATTCATTCACATTAATTTTTAAAATAACTAATAGAAAGCTGGGAACAAAGGTAGATTTCTTGATTTGTCAAAGGAGAAAGCATGCACACACAGAAACCTATAGCAAAATTATACTTGATAGAAAATGTTAAAATTTTTCCTTGAAACATCAGGAATGCTATAGGAATGCCCACTAATGCTATTTGTATTAAATACTACACTGGAGGTTATGCTCAGTGTAATAAGGGAAGAAACAACCCATAAAAGGAACGTTGGCTAAATTAAACCATACTAGAAAAATTCTATTCATTAAAACATACCATTGAAATGAAATGAAAAGACAAGAGAGGGTGGAGAATGAACATTTTTTGTAACTATAAACAACAAAGAATGTTTTGAATTTTTGGATTTTTTTACCAATGAATAACAAAGACTAACATTGCAATACAAAAAATAAAGAAGACCTACACATAGACACTCCACAAAAGAGAATATTCAAATGAACAATATATATTTGGAAAGCTCCTAAACCTTATGATTCAACATGCAATAATATTACCACTACACACCAACAATAGTGGCAATAGTAAAAATTATTGACAACACCCAATGTTTTAGAACATGTACATCAATAGAACATTTATTCTTGGGAATATAAACTGGTACAACCACCTCAGAAAAGACACCATTATCTACGTAAGTTAAACATGATTGTTGCTTCAGGACCAAGTTATTTCTTTCCTAAGCATATGCGCAACAGAAATACACGCACATATGTACCAAAAAACGTTTGCAAGAATATGCATAGCAAAATTATTTATTCCAGTTTTAAGTTAGAAACAATCCAAATATCAACAGTAGAATGAATAAATTGTGCTATACCCATGCAATGAAATACTATAAAAAAAAACCCATAGCTACATGCAATGACATTGATAAAGCTCTAAAATTTGAGCAAAAGATGGCAACCAAAACATAGTATGCAGTATGTTACTGTTTTACATAAACTTTAAAAATAACCTATGGAAGTCACGATACTGCTTACCAGGAGGAGCTGTGTTTTAATGAGAAAGGGCATGAGGAGGGCTTCTGGGGTCAATATTCTATTCTTTATAACATCAACTGCGAAGACAGAAAAGGTTTCTCAGGGCCTGCTACATATTGAACACTGGTGTATGAATGGCCATTAGAATTGCTCACTGTATAACTCACAATTTAAAGGCAAAAGAATAGGGATACACAGCAAGGTATCCCTGGTTTGGTTGCTTTCCTGTGCTGATATGATCCATTTGTGTCACCCTTTCATCAAATTTGTAACCACAATGCCACGATGTGTGGTGATTTGGGTCATCAGAAGCTGCATCCGTGCACCTGAAGTAACTGTGATGATGTTGCAGTTAGTCCTTGATCTGCATCTTTTTTTTAAAGCTAAATACATTTGGTGCTGCATAAGCCTAATTGCGTTTTGAGAGTTTGATCGGGGATTCAAACCTACACGCCCCCTCCAGAAGCCTTGTAGATTGGGAAGTTGCATGCTTATGTATCCTTTGTGGTAATTAATTGATTTGTGTACTTTTCTATGTGTGTTTTCACTTCAATGTAAAAGTGTATGAAAATTAAGTAGTCTGCAGGTCCCAGGCTGAACCTTTCCATTTCCATCTAGTGCTGTCTGATTACCACAAGAAAATCGGGGGTAGAGGAGTAAGAGTTTATGATGCAAGGTACATAGATATATATACACCCACTCAATATATACAGACATACATGTCTATGTATCGCCACTGCTTAGAACAGTAGTTAGTCCCAAGAGATTAACCTCAAAATGTGTAACTAAAGATTTCTACAGTTTCTGCCTTTTTCTTTTCAGAGTTTTATATCTCCTTTGTCTATAACTACACTACAAGTTAGCCACTTTTTCAGATTTTCATTATGGAACTTTTGTCACTTGATGGACACTGTTTTATTGCAATGAAGCATTTTCCCAATTCACAGGAGTTAGAAATTAAAAAAGAAAAGATAATGGAGGCCGAGTTAAGTAGGAGATGCAAGACAGTTGGCAAGTCCCCCTCACTAAGTTATTAATTAAGGCAGACCAGACTTAAGACATAAGAAAGTCCAAGTCATGCCCCTACAGAATTTTAAATTTCTACCTGAAACAAACATGGTTGCCATAACAATTTATAACACCGATTATAAAATCTACAAATGTCAATAGTCTAGACAATGATGACAGTTTTATCCATTTCTTGTCTTGCCTAAGCAAGTGCAAGTCACCTAAGGTCAGCTTTGTTCCTACCAAGCATTGAATAAATTGCAACAAAATAAGTAAACTGAATGAAAATGGGCTGTTTATTTATTTTTAACTTATTTAATTCTGGAACATCAAGAATTCTGCCAGGATGAACAGATGCTTAAGATAACACTTGTAAACTGGGACTGTCCTGTCTAAGCCAGAATGTATGGTCACTCTATACCCGACCCATGTAATTTTTAATAGTATCTCTTTTCCTTCCAAAATGTTCCAGATTGAACAGAAGTTTAGCTGGTTATTCTATTCAAAGAAATGCTTTCCCATCAGTTAGCTATAACTATAATAATATCACACTTAACAAGCAACCATAATTTGTCAGTGGCGTACAATGAGTATTTGTTTAGCTCACAAGCATGTATATTGATTTGTAGGTAGCTAATTTAAGCTGGAGTGACTCAACTGCATCTCATTCTCATCCTCCTTAGACTCAGTGGTCTAAAATGGGCTGTTTCTTCTTATGGTGATGGCAGAGAGCAAGACCAAATGCACAACACTTCCCAAGCTTTTTGATCACGTCTCACCCACTAATGTTCTGTTGACTAAAGCAAACCACATGGGACTTTCAAATTAAGAGACAGAAAAATACACCACACCTCTTTTGTGGAAGGAATTGCAGTCATACAGAAAAGAAACTACACCCAGGGAAGATGCAATCTACCACTGCACTTCTTAATTGCAAACAATTACCAACGTGTCTGAGAAGTCTATGAATGACACCACCCTCACTGCAAGCTGGTAAGATGATTTCACTTGTCACTTCATACTCCAGTGTCTTTCACAGATCCACGTGAGAGGAAGTTTATTACCAGCTGAGGCTATCTGACTCTTAAAAAGCAGTTAAGCCCAATAGATAACAAGTGGAATCCCAATAGATAATGGTGGGAGGTTGTGTGATGTTTTCTGCTGAGAACCCTGTCTCAAATGCTGTCCACTGACTACTCACGAGTGCACCTGAGAAGTCCTTGAACTAAGTGCAGGACAATTTTTCTTCTGATGTCTGTTACAGGACATTCACTCTCCGCCCTGCCCCTCGGTGGACAGAAACAACAGAAACAAAGGCAGAAGCCACAGAGCACAGCCTGGGGTACACAAAGAAACACCCTGTCTTCTAAACTCAACTAAACAGAACTGGACAGTTAGCAAATTTCTCCAAAGCTTTATGAATCATGCTCCTTTGATAACTGAGCAAAACCCAATGTTCACCTAACTGACATATACCAGAGATCAGCAACATGCCATCAGGACCTTGTACTCTTCATTCCCAATGTAAGGAGCTGGATTTACATGGTATTCCTATGCTCACAGGCTGTATGATTCTTCCTTGGCCTTTCAAGGTAGAAACTGCCTGACAGAGAGGAGCCTCTCTAGAAATGACTATCATCTTTTGCTCTTCTTATTTCTTATCCATGGGAAAGGTGAAAGGATGTATGTTTACATCTAAGAAGGTATCACTTTTCAAGGCTCCGGTACTTTAGACATGTACATACCGGGCCTCATAGCTGATCACTGTACTTTAATAGGCAGAAATAACTAACCAGAAATTGCCAGGTCAAATCAGATGGGATAATTGGAGCAAACAGATGAGTAATCAAGTTAGGTTCTACCATGGGGTTGAGTGAGACATGAGCCCACTGGGTTGTGTGTCTGTTTTCTCATCTGTATTAGATTATATTAGAGTCTTCATGACTCCTTTCAATAATTTCTGTATTTATGAAGTCAATAGTAATAAACTCGCAATGCACTGCCAAATGTGAATGCCCTAGTTTCACTGGGAAACAAATATTCAGTTTCCATACAATCCTGGACAAGGAGAATGGTACTAATATTTCTTAGAATATTTTCTTCCTTCTTACCATCTTCCTATTAATGTCCTAAAGCCTGCTTACAACTCCCTGATTATGAACTTGTTTTCTGTCACCAAGGTGAAAATAGTAGCTCATCTTACATAAGCCCTTTTTGGAGCATGGAGAATGTAACAGAATGAATAAATGAGCAACATTATCTCAGTGCCATGGCAGAAACAAGAATATTGCACCAGACATCCTCCATCCTCTACTTTAACATTAACATATTCAAACATTTATGGAGCTAGGCGTTCAAGTACAAGTTTCAGAGAATGCCAAGATGAATACAGAAAAAGAAATACTTGTTTCAAACAGTTCTGAATCTAATAGGCAGATACAGTCACACAAAAGACCATTCAGCTATAGTAGTGTCATACATGTTGTAGTAAAGATTCATTCAAAGGTCACAAAGACCCAAAGAATGGGAGACCTAACTGTAAATAACTTTTTGAACAATAATTAACACTCCTATATTGGGTAATGCTTTACAAAATCATTGATGTTAATTATTTGATTTTCCAAAGTCTTGTGATGAAGATATGCATTGTTTCATTACCATCCTCCTTTTGTAGAAAAACAAAGGCTGAGAGATATTTAATACCCCACTTTCAGATGTTATTGGGATTATACAGATGATATACTATAAAAAACCCATAGAGACCTTCTTAACCTTTAACCCAGCAATTCCACTCCTAGGAATTCAGCTTACCTGGCCTCCTGAGTATATAGTATAATATCCTGGGTCAAGTGTATCAAACATTGGAGTGAAATTTCTAATGATCAGACTAATGACATATAAACATGGAAATATCCTTGATTGCTTAAAAACTACAATCAGTTATCTCAATTCTGTTAACATATTAAACTCCCTGTAGACCAAAAAAAAGGTATGTTATGTGTAATACAAATATTTTCCAACAAAGATAAACATAGGAATGGTTCCTTGTCAGTAAGAAATGATTGCTGGGTGCAGTGGCTCACGCCTGAAATCCCAGCACTTTGGGAGGCCAATGTGGGTGGACCACGAGGTCAGGAGATTGAGACCACGGTGAAACTCCGTCTCTACTAAAAATACAAAAAATTAAACGGGCGCGGTGTCGGGCGCCTGTAGTCCCAGCTACTCAGGAGGCCAAGGCAGGAGAATGGCCTGAACCCGGGAGGCGGAGCTTGCAGTGAGCCGAGATCGAGCCACTGCACTCCAGCCTGGGCGACCAAATAAATAAATAAATAAATAAATAAATAAAAGAAATGATTGTGCTACTAAAAATAATGAACATAAAATGTCCTTATAAAAATGTATATTCCCTAACAGCCATTTTAATCACTCAATTACAAACAAAAATTAATATTTTAGATAACACTGTTTTCCACCTGTATATATATTTTTTCCAACTTGTGTTTATGTTTTTTTTCAGATTCTTAGAAATTCATCTTCTACATATTTCACATGAGGAGCAATCACTTTATTGATCGTTTCCCATAAAATCATATTTAATTCCTTCCAGTTTATACTCCTCACTTTCCTACTCCAGGTTTTAATAATAATTTTTAAAATCTTTGAGAGAAAATTCACAACATTTGAAGGGAAGAAAGAAAAATATTATCTCCCTCACCTAAATGATATCATGCTAAGAAAACTATAAAAATTATTTTAAACACATTAATGTTCAATGCCACTGCTTTAATCATAACCTACAATAAAAGAAACATTACTTTGTGACATGCAGTGCTGTGCTCTAGTAAATCTGGCAGATATAAAATAATAGTTTGCATTACAATAAAATTCTCTACTCTCAGTGAAAACTTCCTTATTTCACTGAAATGTTGGTACTCTGGATAATTAAGCACCAGACCAAAAAGGGGAGAAATGAGAAGATAAAAGCCACATTTTAATTAGTAAAAAAGATAAATATTCTTTAAAATTACACCATAAGTCAGTAATACCAAATTTACACATGCACACAGAAAAAACTTGCTTTACCTCAAATTTTCAAATCTTTACTATATGAAATAAATTATAATTTTGTAAATATGTTAGTATTATTGTGTATTTTTCAGTAATTTCACAGAAATATTAATTTTAATTGAGTACTTATTTTATGCCATCTATAGTACCAAATATTTTATGTATCATCTGATTTAATTTTCACAATTCTTACTATAACAGAAGAGGAAATAATCACAAGTTAGTTGATATGTCCAAGATTATATAGCCAATAAGAAAAGGAGTGAGGATTTCAAGTCAGTCTTAACTAATTCTAAGTAGTGTGTCATTTTCACCACACCGAACAACTCCTATGTATGCAGGTACCGTATACAAGTGTCTGTGTGTGTTTTAAGTATTTTTCCTTCATTTCTTTTATCAGAGGCTACAATTTTAGACTTGTGATTATTTAATTAATTTGTTATATTTCTAGAAGATTACAGGGGCAGGAATATTTTGCTTACTATTGTACTATTGTTTCCACCATCTAGGAAATGAGCACATAGCACATAGTAAGTGCTCAATAAGTATTCTTTCATGATTTGTCCAAAAGATGCAGATGCAGGCCGGTATTCTTTTTCTTTCTTTCTTTTTTTTTTTTTTTAAACACAGTCTCACTCTGTCTTCCAGGCTAGAGTGCAGTGGTTTGATCAGGTCTTGTTGCAGTTTCAGCCTCGACTTCCAAGACGCAGGTGATCCTCTCACCTGAGCACCCCCGCCCCCTTGGTGAGCCACCTCGCCTAGCCACAGGCCAGTATTCTATCAACTATATTATGATCCTGCTGTTGGAATATCACTAAGCATTTAAGACCTTACAAAACTGCTAATTTACCTTCCGAAGGACCCAAAAGTTGCAAGAACAATGACAAAATAAATTACCACCATCATGCATTAGAGAGATAATTTGACTGGTTTCAGAGGAACCACATGGGAAAACACAGTTCCAGTACTTTTGCCATTTTGAGAAATAACATACTGACTTCTGAGTAAGCAAATTACTCCCCAGATTTCTAGACTGGAGAATTAACATTCACTAGACATATTAAAACCTGAAAAATTAGAGTTTACAAGTTCAATGTGGCAGTTTCCCTGATGCATGTCCCCCTTTGGCATAACACAGCATTAGCTTCATGCTTTTCTCTTTTCTAGTCAGATTGGAAAGAAAAATGATCTTTTATTTAGCCATTAAATATAATGTCCACTGTCAGAGCAAGGGAAGCAACAAATGAGCACATGATTAAGTACTGGCAGCCCTTTTAACTCTGAAAGCCTCTTTCCAGGGGCTCATGTGGCCATAACTCTCCCAGTCTGGAACCACTTTGGCAATGATGATTTTTAAAGAGGGTTATTAATAATTCCTCAACTTTTGATGGTTTACCTCTTTGAAAAACCATATGTAAACTTACTGGCCCTGACATAGTGAATAGCATGTTGGAAACTATCTGGCAATGCTCTCTGCAGGCACAAATGAACATCTCTAGGAAAATGATTTGCATTCTGCTTACAGAGGTACTGGGTGATGGTGATAATTCTGTACAAAACTTATCTTCACTATGATATGACCATATTATATTCAATAATATGTATTTATTACTTTAATTCCTCCAACCATCCTGACAGGCAAATAGAATAGGATCCTCTTTTATAGGTGAGGAAATGATGATTCAGAGAAGTGAAATAAATTTTCCAGGACACAGAGCTATGTATCAGGAGAGCCCATATTCAAACAAATCATGGTTCTTTCCATGATTCTGCCTACTCACTCTTCTGAATTGGGTTTGCAAACAGTATGATCCTGCCATCACATGGTACCCTTTGCTGTTGTCACTTTCATAGAAAGTTGTATTTTCTCAGACTCCATTCTGCCAGGCTGGAAGAATGTAAACTGCTTTTACAGGGCACATGGCAGGGTTTTTTTTCCATAAAAATCTTTATAGGGAGCATGAAACTCGGCAAACACGTTTACCACATTCTGTAGACACACGTAGTCAAATTGTGATGCTTTGGGAAGCTCTAACAGGATGTATTAGTCTGTTTTCACATTGCTTTAAAGAAATACCAGAGATTGGGTAATTTATAAGGGAAAGAAGCTTAACTTACTCATAGTTCCATATGGTTGAGAAGGCCTCAGGAAACTTACAATCATGGTGGAAAATGAAGCAGGCACATCTTACATGGTGGCAGGTGAGAGAGAGCATGTGAAAGTGCAGGAAAAACTCCTCTTTATGAAACCATCAGATCTGGTGAGAATTCACCATCACGAGAACAGCATGGAGACCACCCCCACGTTCCAATCACTTCCCTCCCTCCACACGTGGGGATTACAATTCAAGATGAGATTTGGGTGGGGACACAGAGCCAAAACATATCACAGGAATAACTGCAGTCTTAATTAGAAAAGAGGATCAGTTTGGGTGAGTTGCGACAGTATTGTTCATAATTGTAAAAAAATAAATAAATAAAACCAAACAGATATCCATCAATAGTAGAATGAATAAATTGTTTGAAGTGCATTCATTTAATATAATAGAGGAATTTACGTGAAATTGCATTAAAATATTGCATTAAATTTATATGAAATTGCGTTAAAATATTCCAATGGCCTGAATATGTGATAATGCTAAGAAATAGTCCAAAATGCCACTGGGGTACCCAGATATTATTTTGTATCTGTCTGTGAGGGTGTTTTTGGATGAAATTCACATTTGAATTGTGTCTGTGTTGCCATGAAGAAATACCCAAGGGGCTGGGTATTTTATAAAGAAAAGAGGTTTATTTGGGTCACAGTTCTGCAGGCTGTACAAGAAGCATAGTGCCAGCATCTGCATCTGGTGAGAGCCTGGGAAGATTACCCTCATGGCAGAAGGAGAAGGGGAGCGTTACAAGGCGAGAGAAACAGCACAACATGAGGGAGGAGGTGCCAGGCTTCTCTAAACAACTAGATCTCACGTAAACTCACAGAGTGAGAATTCACTCATTACCACAAGGAGAGCACCAAGCCATTCATGAGGGATCTGCCCCATGACCCAAACACCTCCTATTAGGCACACTTCCAACAGTGGAAGTCACATTTCAACATGAAATTTGGAGGGTACAAAACATCCAAACCACAGGTATACTGACTAAAGCAGATTGCCCTCCCTAGTGTGGGGTGGGCCTTGTCCAATCCATTGAAAGCCTAAATAAAACAAAAAGGTAAGTGCAAGATAATTCATTTTTTTCTATTTCTCTGACTGACTGTCTTTGAGCCAGGACATTAGTCTTCTCCTGCCTTTGGACTCGTACTATAACTTACAACATCGGCTCTTCTGCTTCTCAGGCCTTCGAACATGGACTGGAACTATATCATCTGCACTTGATCTTAGCCAAAAGGACGAGAAGCGATGAACTTATATCATCTGCTTTCCTGAGTGTCTCGCCTGCCAGCTGCAGATCTTGGGGTATCTCAGTCTCTATAATCACATTAGCCCATTTCTTATGATAAATCATACACACACACACACACACATTTATGATTTATGTCTGTATGTATGTGTGTGTCTCCTATTGTCCTCACATAGAAATTCTCTGGACAACTGTCAAAAGCACTAACTAGAGAAGGAAGTAGGTTTTGAGCCCTGAGTCGGGGGAAATCACAGAGCTTTGAAGCACCTAATATCTAATCCCAGAAAAAAAAAAAAAAAAAAAAAAGGTCCAGAGGGGAAGCTTTCAGAAACAAGTGAAACAATCTCCAACAAGTAAGCTAAAATGAAATCAGCAAAGATACTAAATCAGTGACCACAAAAAAGGTAATAAAGAGTCAACCCCAGGAAATCAATCAAGCAAAAGTAGACTAACTGCAAAATCTTATTTCCTTCACTATAATGTTCAGTTTGAATGAACCATGAGCATGTTGCTATATTAGCAGATAAATGGAAGTTATGAAGGCCTTAATAAAGCATTCATTTGTCCACTCAACACACATTGAGTGTACATTAAGCAGAAGACTTCACTGATCCTGGAAATGTACCAGTGAATGAGAACAAACTGGAATTTGCTCTCAGACTTTGAACAAGATGGTCAGTGTGGTTTGAGATATATTTAATTTAAGATCAATAATAGCATTCAGGGTAAAGTGTCCAGTATGTAGTTTGTAATTGTGATTGACATCTGGGAGAAAGGGAAAGTATACACATTTAGTTTAGAGTCTCAAAGAGATGAAAGTTGAAACTGAAACAGAAAAGATGAAGGATTCTGTGAAACAGGAGAATAAGGTAGAAATGAGAACTAAACATTAGGAACAGAAACAGAAAGAAGAAAAGGAGTCAAGAAGAAAAGAATCTACCAAAGACACAGAAGACCAGGGTGGGGAGGGCGGAATGGCAAATGAAGCAAAACAAGGAAAACTTTCAAAGGTCGGGGGAGGAAGACAGAGAGCTTCCTAAGAGGTAGATAAGGAGAGGAGATGGAAACAACAAGCAATAGATGCCACAGGGTCTTTGAAAGGCAGTGTTGCCCTCGTCATGATCTAAGTGGTGAGAAAGCCAACAAGCTAGCAGTTAAGTTTAGAAAATCCAGAGTGAAGGGAAACCTGTGCAGCAGTTCCTCTGAGGAGTCTGGAAGATAGCCAGCCCAGCAGAGTTGTCCAAGGTCTGCGCAGTGCAGAACAATAAAATGGAGGTGGGTATGAGAGGATTACACAGACTTAGACCCCTGAGCCTCAGCAGCAGACTGCTCCAAGGATGAGACACTGACAAGTGGCAGCCCGGAGTGACAGGATGCGGTGTAGATAGCAGTGTAGAGGGATAATAATGACTACAAACGTTCAGGATAATGTCCAACACGGGCATTAATTAGTGAAAATGAGAACCAGATGCTCACATTTCCCTTTGTGCCTTATTTTATGTAGGATCCCGTGGAACTTACTTGAAACCTAGAAGAGAAAGAGAAGATGGGGGAAAAGGTGTGTCTTGATTAAGAAATTATGAATTAACTTACCATAACTTACCTTTGATTCAATTTCCTTGACTGAGCAGAATTTGACACAAAATAGAAATGAAGAAAAGAATCAGCGTAATATAGAGGATGAGAACACAGAATGTAAATAGTGACTGCACCAGTTCAAAGATCAGTCATGCTGTATGACTTTTTTCTGCTTTTTATTTTTTTTTTTATTTTTCCGTAAGTTATTGGGGAACAGGAGGTATTTGGTTACATGAGTAAGTCCGTTAGTGGTGATTTGTGAGATTTTGGTGCACCCATCACCCAAACAGTATACACTGCACCATATTTGTAGTCTTTTATCCCTCACCCCACTCCCACTCTTTCCCCCAAGTCCCCAAAGTCCATTGTATCATGCTTACGCGTTTGTGTCCTCATAACTTAGATCCCACGTATCAGTGAGAACATATGATGTCTGGTTTTCCATTCCTGAATTACTTCACTTAGAATAATAGTCTCCAATCTCATCAAGGTCACTGCAAATGGGGTTCATTTATTTTATGGCTGCATGGTATTTCATTGTGTATATATACCATGGTTTCTTTATCCATTCATTGACTGATGGGCATTTGAGTTGGTTCCATGATGTTGCAATTGTGAATGGTGCTGCTATAAAAATGCGTGTGCAAGTATCTTTTTCAAATAGTGACTTATTTTCCTCTGAGTAGATACCCAGTAGTGGGATTTCTGGATCAAGTGGTAGTTCTACTTTTGGTTCTTTAAGGAATCTCCACACTGTTTTTCATAGTGGCTGTACTAGTTTGCATTCCCACCAGCAGTGTAGAAGTCTTCCCTGTTCACTGTATCCATGCCAACATCTACTGTTTTACAATTTCTTAATTTTGGACTTTTTAAATATTATATTTTAAGTTCTATGATACATGTGCAGAATGTGAAGGTTTGTTACATAGGTATACACACGCCATGGTGGTTTGCTGCACCCACCAACCAGTCATCTACATTAGGTATTTCTCCTAATGCTATCCCTTCTCTAGCTCCCCAACAAGCCCCAGTGTGTGATGTTCCCCTCCCTGTGTCCATATGTTCTCATTGTTCAACTCCCACTTATGAGTGAGAACATGTGATGTTTGGTTTTCTATTCCTGTGTTAGTTTGCTGAGAATGATGGTTTCCAGCTTCATCCATATCCTTGCAAAGGATATGAACTCATGCTTCTTTATGGCTGCATAGTATTTATGCCTGCAGAGTATATATGCCACATTTTCTTTATCCAGTCTGTCATTGATGGGCACTTGGGTTGGTTCCAAGTCTTTGCTATTGTAAATAGTGCCACAATAAACATACGTGCGCATGTGTCTTTATAGTAGAAAGATTTCTAATCCTTTGGGTATATACCCTGTAATGGGATTGCTGGGTCAAATGGTATTTTTGGCTCTAGATCCTTGAGGAATCACCACACTGTCTTCCACAATGGCTGAACTAATTTATATTCCTGCCAACAGTGTAAAAGCGTTCCTATTTCTCCACATCCTCTCTAGCATCTGTTGTTTCTGGACTTTTTAATGATTGCCATTCTAACTGGCATGAGATGGTATCTCATTGGGGTTTTGATTTGCATTTCTCTAATGACCAGTGATTTATGAGCTTTTTTCATGTTTGTTGGTTGCATAAATGTCTTCTTTTGAGAAATGTCTGCTCATATCATTCACCCACTTTTTGATGTTTTTTTTTTCTTGTAAATTTGTTTAAGTTCTTCATAGATTCTGGATATTAGCCCTTTCTCAGGTGGATAGAATGCAAAAATATTCTCCTACTCTCTAGGTTGCCTGCCCCGGACCAGATGGATTCACAGCTGAATTCTATCAGAGGTACAAGGAGGAGCTGGTACCATTCCTTCTGAAACTATTCCAAAGAATAGAAAAAGAGGGTCTGTTCTCTAACTCATTTTATGAGGCCAGAATCATACTGATATCAAAACTTGGCAGAGACACAACAAAAAAGAAAATTTCAGGCCAATATCCCTGATGAACATCAATGTGAAAATTCTAAATAAAATACTGGCAAACCAAACCTAGCAGCACAGCAAAAAGCTTATCCACCATGATCAAGTCAGCTTCATCCCTGGGATGCAAGGCTGGTTCAATATATGCAAATCAATAAACATAATCTATCACATAAACAGAATCAGTGACAATTGGTTATCAATAGATGATTATCTCAATAGATGCAGAAAAGGAATTCAATAAAATTCAACACCCCTTCATGCTAAAAATTCTCAATAAACTAGGTATTGATGGAACGTATATCAAAATAATAAGTTATTTATGACAAACCCAAAGCCAATATCATACTGAATGGGCAAAAGCTGGAAGCATTCACTTTGAAAACAGGCATAAGACAAGGATGCCCTCTCCCACCACACCTATTCAACATAGTATTGGAAGTTCTGGCCAGGGCAATCAAGCAAGAGAAAGCAATAAAGGGTATTCAAATAGGAAGAGAGGAAGTCAAATTATCTCTGTTGCAGATGACATGATTGTATATTTAGAAAACTCCATCATCTCAGAGCAAAATCTCCTTAAGCTGATAAGCAACTTCAGCAAAGTCTCAGGATACAAAATCAATGTGCAAAAATCACAAGCATTCCCATACACCATAATAGACAAACAAATCATAAGTGAACTCCCATTCACAACTGCTACAAAGAAAATAAAATACCTAGAAATCCAACTTACAAGGACCTCTTCAAGGAGAACTACAAACCACTGCTCAAGGAAATAAGAGGACACAAACAAATGGAAAAACATTCCATGCTCATGAATAGGAAAAATCAGTGTCGTGAAAATGGCCATACTGCCCAAAGTAATGTAGAGATTCAATGGTATCCCCATCAAGCTACCATTATCTTTCTTCACAAATTAGAAAAAAACTACTTTAAATTTCATATGGAACCAAAAAAGAGCCTGTATAGCCAAGATAATCCTAAACAAAAAGAACAAAGCCGAGTGCATGACACTACCTGACTTCAAACTATACTACAAGGCTACAGTAAACAAAACAGCATGGTACTGGTACCAAAACAGATTATATAGACCAATGGAATAGAACAGAGGCCTCAGAAATAACACCACACATGTACAACTATCTAATCTTTGACAAACCTGACAAAAATGAGTAATGGAGAAAGGATTCCCTAGTTAATAAATGGTGTTGGGAAAACTGGCTAGCCACATGCAGAAAACTGAAACTGGACCCCTTCCTTACACCTCACACAAAAATTAACCCAAGATGGATTCAAGACTTAAACGTAATACCTAAACCCATAAAAACCCTAGAAGAAAACCTAGGTGATACCATTCAGACATAGGCATGGGCAAAGACTTCATGACAAAAACACCAAAAGCAATGGTAATAAAAGCCAAAATTGACAAATGGGATCTAATTAAAGAGGTTCTGCACAGCAAAAGATTATGGCTATTCTTGCAGGAATGAGGGAGTATTGCATTGTGGTTTTCATTTGCATTTCCCTGATCATTAGTGATGTTGAACATTTTTTCATATGTTTGTTGGCCATTTGTATATCTTCTTCGGAAAATTGTTTATTCATGTCCTTAGCCCACTTTTTGAAGGGATTGTTTTTTTCTTGATGCCTTGTTTGAGTTCGTTGTAGTTTCTGGATATTAGTCCTTTGTCATGTGTTTTGATTGTGAAGATTTCTCCTACTCTTCTGGGTTGTCTGTTTACTCTGCTGAGTCTGTTCCTTTTTCCATGCAAAAGCTCTTTAGATTAACTAAGTCCCAACTAGTTATCTTTGTTTTTATTACATTTGCTTTCACACAACAAAATTGTCCAATGATGCATTTATCTGAATATATCCCTGTCACTAAGCAGTGCATGACTGAATATATAAAATGGCTTTGATACTGTTTTTCTCTAATTCATATGAAAATGAAATTCTAGTACAATTAAAACTAAGAATTTCTTCACACACAATGTGGTGATAGAGTTCACTCCCAGAGAATTAACTACCAGAAATATACCCAGTGAATTCCTTAGCATGACACCACCTACTTGCTAATAATGTATTTAGGTGTCCTACATAGTATTTTGGAATCAGGTGCAACATTTACTATTTTGTAATTAGTTTACTAAATTTTATGAAGCTGAATCTTATTTTTGTATAAATTTATGGAGTAGAAGTGGAATTTTATTACATGCATAGATTTCCTAGTGGTGAAGTCAGGGCTTTTAGTGTATCCATCACCTAAATAATGTACATTGTACTCTTTAAGTAAATTCTCATCATCCAGTCCCCTCCCACACTTTCACCCTTCCGAGTCTCCATAGTCTATCTTTCCACACTCTGTGTATTTGCATACACATTATTTAGCTTCCACTTATGAGTGAGAACATACAATATTTGTCTTTCTGTATCTGGTTTGTTTCACTGAAGATAATAGCCTCCAGTTCCATCCATGCTGCTGTGAAAGACATAATTTCATTCTTTTTTATGGCTGAATAGTATCCCGTTGTGTATATATACCACATTTTCGTTATTCAAGCGTCCAATGATAGACACATGTTGATTTCATATCTTTGTTATTGTGAAAAGTGCTGTGATAACACAGAAGTGCAGATATCTATGTAATATAATAATTTATTTTACTGTGAGTAGATACCCAGTAGTGAGATTGCTGGATCAAATGGTAGTTCTATTTTTAGTTCTTTGAGAAATCTCCATACTGTGTTCCACAGCAGTTGGACTAATTTACATTCTCACCAACACTGTATGAGTTCCCTTATCTCTGCATCCTCACCAACATCTGTTATTTACTTTTTTATAATAGCCATTCTGACTGGGATGATATCTCACTGTGGTTTTAATTTGCCTCAGAGGATTAGTGATGTTAAGTATTATTTTTTCATATAACTATTAGTCATTTGTATGTCTTCTTTTGAAAACTGTCTATTCATATATTTTGTCCAATTTTTAATGGTGTTCTTTGAGGTTATTTTGTTGAGTTCTTTGAATTACTTGTATATTCTGGATATTAGATCCTTGCCAGGTACATAGTTTGCAAATATTTTCTCCCATTCTGCAGGTTGTCTGTTCGCTCTGGTATTTCCTTTGCTGTACAGAAGTTTTTTAGTTTAATTAAGTCCCATTTGTCTATTTTTGTTTTTGTTACTTGTGCTTTTGAGGTCTTAGCCATGAATTATTTGCCTAGACCAATGTCCAGAAGAGTTCTTTCCCTAGGTTTTCTCCCAGTAATTTTATAGTTTCAAGTCTTATATTTAAGTCTTTAATCCATCTTGAGATGATTTTCATATATGATGAAGGATGGTGGTTCAATTTTATTCTTCTATATGTGGCAATCCAATTTTCCCAGCACCATCATTTATTAAAGAAACTGTACTTTCCCCAGTGTATGTTCTTGTCAACTTTGTCAAAGATCAGTTTGCTGTAGATAGGTGGATTTATTTTTGGAGTCGCTATTCTTCCATTGTTCTATGTGTCTATTTTTATATCAGTACCATGCTGTTTTGATTATTACAACTTTGTAGTATAATTTGTCATCAGCTAATGTGATGCCTCTGGTTTTGTTCTTTTTGCTTAGGAATGCTTTGGCTAATCAGGTTCTTTTATGGTTCCATATGAATTTTAGAATAGTTATTTCTAGTTCTGTGAAAAATGACATTAGTATTTTAATAGAGATAGCTCTCAATCTTTAGATTGCTTTGGGCAGTATGGTCCTTTTTACAATATTAATTCTTGTAATCCACGAGCACGGGATGTTTTTACATTTGTGCCCTGTTCAATTTCTTTCATCAACATTATGTAGTTTTCCTTGTATGCAATGTTCACCTTGTTGGTTAAATATATTCCCAGATATTTTTTGTAGCTATTGTAAGTAAGATTGCCTCCTTGATTTTGTTCTCAGATAGACTGTTATTGGTCTATGGAAATGCTACTGATTTTTATACATTGATTTGTATCCTGAAACTTTACTGAATTCATTTATCAAATTTAAGAGTTTTTTGGTGCAGTCTTTAGGTTTTATAGATATAAGATCATATCCTTAGGGAACAGAGATTTATTTTTCTCAGATATTCCACTTCAGACCTTCTTACAGGCTAAAAACAGTGTCAGCATATAAAGAAAGGGTATTTATTGAATCACTGTTCACAGTGGTGAACAATCTGAATAGTCAATAACAAGTAAATGGTTACATAAATTATGATATATTTATTCTGCAGAATATAATACAGACATAGAAAAAGAACAAATTAGATGTATGTTCACTCTCTAGATGGCTCTCTATTTTATATGAATAAATGAAGAATGCAAGCTTGAGAAAAACATACACTAAATATCATTTTTTATAAACAATCCTATATCAGAATTTAGGCTTAAATGAGTCAAATTAACAGTACAAAGTGCACACTGGATTATCTTGAGGAGGTCAAACAGAAGTTTATGTAATTCTTCATACTTTTTTTATCATTTTATATTATAAATAACCATGTGTCTTTTGTACTTAAAAAATTGCCATGAAACATAATTATCTTTCGAAGAACAAGAAATAGCATAGTTATTACTTTAGGGTATGCCGTTTTACCTTTTTACTTGCTTTAAAATTTTTTAATGAATACAATTTTTATGCTAATCATATGCACATACCTATTTAGTATTTAATGTGTAATTTTTAAACACACTGATTTTTTAAATGCCACCATTTATAGGTGTACAACAAAAGGTGATAGACCTTTTGAGCAAATGTAGATTTATACTCAAACTCATAACCCAGTTTAGAAAGACAGCCAACATACTGCCCATGAGTTCACTTCATCAAAGCTTCTCTTGTTGACTCCTAATCAATCTTGTTGAAACTAATTAAAACAACACAAGCTTTAATTGGTCTAAGGGGACCATAATTGGTGTTCTAGCAACCTAGCATTTTAAGACAGAAACTCGAGGCCAACTTGGATCAGTTTTTAACAATGCCAGAAGCCAGTTCAAGTTACGGCATTTGTTGTAGATGGGTTGTTGCCCTGGCAATGTGATAAACATGAAAAAAGCAAACAAACAAACAAAAGGCAACGTTTGAGATGAGGTAACTCTATTAGCCACACTCAGAAGTGCAGAAAACTATAAATGGGTCTGTGCACTTATAGCCACTTGGAGAAATAAGTATTCAGAAGGAGGACACGTTTGATAGATTTGGAATGCTATAGAAAAAAGCATACCTTCATTTGATTTGAACATCACATATCGAGAGCACAATATGTTCATTCATCTATTTATCCTACAAACATTTTTTTTTTTTCAAATTTCATTTTCATTGCCAAGCTCTGTACTGTCTCTAAGGACCAAGCAATAAAGAAGATTAACCCTGTCAGCAGCCCTAATGCTGACATTTTAAGAAACAAAGTGCTTCCTCTCCCTCAAGCTGTTTTACTGCCATCCACCTGAAAAGTGTTGTGAGACATACACAAATTTAAGGTAACTACAAATGTGAATGGTTACCCTGGAGTTTTGCAGTGCCTGAAGATCACAAAATCCTAGGGACTGTGATATAATTTTGCTGTGTCTCTACCCAAATCTCATCTCAAATTGTAGTTCCCCTTATCCCAATGTGTTGTGTGAGGGACCTGGTGGGAGGTAATTGAATCATGGGGCCAGTTACCTACATTCTGTTCCCACGATAATGAGTGAGTGCTCACAAGATCTGATGGTTTTATAAGCGGCTTTTCCCCCAACCTCGCTCTGCACTTCTCCTTGCTGTCACCATGTGTAGAAGGACACATTTGCTTCCCCTTCCACCATGATTATAAGTTTCCTGAGGCCTCCCCTGCCCTGTGGAACTGTGAGTCAATTAAAGCTCTTTCCTTTACAGATTACTCAGTCTTGGGTATGTCCTTATAGCAGCATGAGAACGAACTAATACAGACTGGGAATACAGAGATTGTAAACATATCAGATCATTTCAATAACACTATATCATCTAAGGCAGAGGTATGTATTAGAGACTAGGGTGCCCAAAGAAGGGCCTGGCTAGAAAGTTTGACAAATGTTTTCTCAAAGAGATGACGGCCAAACTGTGTCTGGGCCACATTTTTCAGGTGTGATAATGCTTTTATCTGAATATGAAGAAAAGGTGGATCTTGGATAGATCCTCACCAAGGCAGTGAAAGATCCTTGTAGAGGGCCTTTAGGTAGATAAATGAGAGAGGGAGTTACCATCACATCACCAAGATGTTATTTTCTCCAGTATAAAGAAAAAGACTCAATTACTTCTTCCTCTCTGTTCTCTTTCATAGCTATTCTCAGCTCTTTGGAGGCTACCTCGTGAAGACTCCCCTGATCTAAATTATTAAGACCATCGTCTTTGGGAATGACAGAGAGAAGATGAAGAGGAAAGCAGTGTACAAAGAATGAGAATTCTATGTGCCTCCAAAAAGAAAAAACTGCAACTACACATCAGCATTATGCAAATGACCTCTATTCTTAAAAGTTGGCTGAGAATGAGGAAATCCATTGCATTCACAGAGATATTCTGTGGGAGCAAAAAGGGAGAGAACAACAGTACTACTTTAAAAAGAAATGTACTATGTAATTTTCCCTAGCATTATCCAAATCAAACATTTTTGAAGCACCAAGCCTCTATCCACAGATCAGAAACTGAAAAAATATATATTACATTTTTCTTATACAGGCATACCTTGGATATATTGGAAGGTCAGTTTCAGATTATGGCAGTAATGCAAAATACCCTATTAAGCAAGTCACACCATAATTTTTGGTTTACCAGTGCATATAAAGTTATGTTTATACTGTAGTCTTTTCAGTGTGCAATAGAATTATGTCTCTAAAAATGCACATACCTTAATTAAAAATTTTTTGTTGCTAAAAAATTCTAACAATCATCGGAACCTTCAAAGAGTCATGATCTTTTTGCTGGTGGACGGCCTTGTCTCACTGTTGATGGCTGCTGCCTAATCAGGTTGGTGTTTCCTGAGGTTTGGGGTGGCTGTGGCAATTTATTAAAAGTAAGACAATCAAGTCTGCATCTTCAATTAACTCTTCCTTTTACAAAAAAAAAAACTCTGTAGCATTTTTTATAGTATTTACTTACCATAAAACTTCTTTCAAAATTGGAGTCCTTTCAAAAATTGTCCTTGCTTTATTAACTAAACTTATGTAATACTCTAAATCCTTTGTTGACATTTTGACAATGTTCACAGTATCTTCAGCAGGAGTGCAGTCCAGCTCGTGAAACTTTTTTCTATTTTCATCCATGAGAAACAACTGTTCATCAGTTCAAGTTTTACCATGAGATTGCAGCAATTCAATCGCATCTTCAGAACCCAATTTTAATTCTAGTTCTCTTGCTATTTCTACCACATCTGCAGTTGCTTCCTTAACTCAAGTTTCTAGGAACTAATGCAGCTGGTGACTTTACATTGAACCCTTCAAAGTAAGGGGTTGGAATCCATTTCTTCCACACTCCTGTTAAGGTTGCTATTTTGACCTCCTGCCACGAATTATGAATATTCTTTATGTCATCTAGAATGGTGAATCATTTCCAGGAGGTTTTTAATTGCCATTAAAGGAATTGTTGTCTATATATATGGGAACTATAGTCTTACAAAGTATATATTTCAAATAATAAGACTTGAAAATCAAAATTTCTCCTTGATCCATGGGCTGCAGAATGGATATTGTGTTAGCAGCCATGAAAACAACATTAATCTCCTTGTACCCCTCCATCAGAGCTCTTGGGTGAACAGGTGCATTGTCAATGCACAGTAATATTTTGAAAGGAATCTCTTTTTCTGAGCAGGTCTTAACAGTGGACTTAAAATGTTCAATAACTGTACTATAAACAGATGAGTTGTCATCTAGGCTTTGTAGTTCCACTTATAAAGCACAGGCAGAGTCCATATAGCATTATTCTTAAGGGTTATAGGATTTTTGGTCCATGAGCATTGGCTTCAACTTAGTGTCTAATGCAGTTGATGACTTTAACAAGAGTCAGCCTGTCCTTTGAAGCTTCTAAGTCAGGTATCGACTTCCCCTCTCTAGCTATGAAAGCCTTAGATGATCATCTTACAATATAAGGCTGTTTCTTCTCCAGTGAAAGTCTACTATTTAGCATAGCCACCTTCATCAATCATTTTAGCTAGATCTTCTACATAACTTGCTGCAGCTTCTATATTAGAACTTCCTGCATCACCTTGAACTTTTATTTTATGGAGATGACTTCTTTCCTTAAGTCTCATGAACACATCTCTGCTAGATTCCCATTTTTCTTCTTCAGCTTCCCGACCTGTCTCAGCCTTCATAGAATTAAAGAGAGTTAGGGCTTTCTCTGGATTTAACTTTGGCTTAAGGAAACATTGTGGCTGGCTTGATCTTCTATCCAGACCACTAAAAATTTTTCTACTTTAGCAATAAAGCTGCTGTTTTCTTATCACTTGGGTGTTCAGTGTGGTAGAAATTTAATTTTTTTTCAAGAATTTTCCTTTGCATTTACACATTGGTTAACTGGCACAATACGTCTAGGTTTTCTGCATGCCTTCCTTGCTAAACAATCATTTCTAGCTTTTGATTTAAAGTGAGAGACATATGACTCTTCCTTTCACTTAAATGCTTAGAGGCCATTGTAGGATTATTATGTTACCTACTTTCAATATTATTCTGTTTCATGTAATAGCCAGGCTTGAGGAGAGAGAGAGAGAGAGAGAGGGAGAGAGAGAGAGAAAGAGAGATAGAGAGAGGGAGAGAGAGAGAGAGAGAGAGAGAGAAAGAGAGAGAGAGAGACAGTCAGGAAATAGCCAGTTGGTAGAGTAGTCAGAACACATGCCTTTGTCCTTTAAACACTGTCATCTTATAAGGGCAAAGCTGGTGGCATCCCCCCAAAATTACAATCATTACATCAAAGATCATTGATCACAGATCACCATAGCAAACATAATAATGATGGAAACATTGTAAATATTGTGAGAATTACCAAAATGTGACCTAGAGACGTGAAGTGAGCACATGCTGTTGGAAAAATGGCTCCAATAGACTTGTTCAACATAGGGCTGCTACCATTCTTGATCCATAAAAATACAGTATCTATGAAGTCCAATGAAGCCACGCATAATGAAATGATATATGATATATACTTTCTAACTCAGGAGCATTTAAAATAATATGGTCCTCATTTTAATTACATCATTTATTTCTGCTACTCAGCAGCACACATATAAACAAGGGGAAGAAAGGGGAGCAACTGCCTTGAGTGGGCTCAACCATACATAAATTGGTCAATGGCAAACACATTTAAGCAGAATGTTGGGGTAGGGGGTATTTCCTTGGATTTTAGGCACTTAGGGCAAGAGTCTAACCAGGAACCAAGATAAAAATATTAAGGGTTGGGAAAGGAGCTAAGGTTTTGTTTCTACATCACTTTTCAAGTTACTCAAAGTGTTTGATTCAAAATACAGGATGATTCGGTGACATGCATGGAAGGATACTTCAGATGCTAAAAATGAATTACTCGAAAATAATTTAGTTTATTCACGGAGTGAAGAACTAACAAAAATATGTCTTTTTTCACCATAAAACCCCTTACATTCCTCCTCCCTCTTCTAGTCCCTGGATGATTCTATTTAAACATTTTTAAATTTTAAACATTTTATAAACAGTTTTAAATATTGGTGCAGGACTGAGTTGCTAGGAAAATGGGAGTCCTAATATGCTTTGTAGCTAGTAAACGTTTGGCCACCTTTTCCTCTTGTGAGCTAGGTAAACATTTCCATGTATTTTTCCAGCTCTTATCTATTCCATGGATGATCGTCAGCAACTGTATATATCAAGTCATAGATGAACAAAGATACTCAACATACTAAGGAAGTCATTTATCCAAGATTTTCTGTAGTTATTTTGATAAGCAGATTTTGGCCATAACACTACCAATTGTAAAATCTTGTACCATTCCAGGGAGAGGCCAAAAAACTCTCATGAAAGCACCAGTATCTGAGTGCTGACCACTGCAGGCTTCTGCGCTTACAGAGGAGCTGCCTCACAGATGAGAGAAATACAACCAAGACTTCAACTACGATTGAGCAGAAAGCTTCCCATAAACATGAAGACAATTCGTAACCAGAGTTTAAGTTTTCTAAAGTTTGAAACTTTAGAAACCATGCAACTTTGAACCATGCAAAAGTGATCCAATATGGAAGCATTGTAAAAATAGTGCTTCCTTCCCAGTCTGGGTACAGTTTGTAAAACCCTAGAGGCTAGAATTTTCCCAAGCCTGTTTTATCCTCTTTATTCTGGAGAAGAAAACACATCAAGACATCAAAACATTTGACCTTGGAATGGATCTCATCCTTTGTTACAGACTGGCTGACTCTGAATATATCAGGAATGTACTTCCCAGACCCCAGGACTCAAATATAACCAGAGTGACAGATAGGGCAGGTCTGAGAGAAGTAGCAAACATACTTCATCCTAGAGTCAGAAAGAAACACGCTGGTATAATTCTAACTTAGAAAATAATGAGGTAAGGGGTTGTGTAAACTTCATACAACGCTGCTGCCTCTGAGTTATTAAAAAAATTACTAACAGGCTTCTGATCAACTAAAGGAATGAAATTAGGTGTTCAAAGGAGATTTTTTAATGTCCTCATCTAGAATTATTTTCCCATTGTGATAGCACTGAATATAACCTGAAGCTGGACATATTTTTAAAAAACTTTTAGATAGGCAGGTCTAAACCTTGAAAACATCAGTGATATAGAGAACCCACCATTGAGTGTGAGGTTTGAGAAATTGATCCTAAAGATTTAATTAATTGTCCCACATCAGTCTACCAATAGATTAATGCTTTTGTTCTTGGCTCCACTACCTTTATAAAAAATACATGGATGGAAAATGTGAAGAAATAAAAGAGAATGATGAATGCACTCACATTTAAAGATGGAAAGAAGAGGAACCTTTTCAAATACCACATGGGAGAAGAACTTTGTGTCTTTAGCATTCAGAATATGCTCATAATTCCTGCCCATTTGCTCGACTATGTTTACTATTTTAGTTTTCACTGAACCTTAACACAAATCAATTTGGAACAAAGATACAAACAAGTTTTTTGATAATTTTTGCAATCTTGATAATTTCCTTTAAAAAATTTAACATAACAACATGGCCTTGTGCTACACATCAAGCTGTTTTTTTTTAAATAGGCTTTTTAGAGCAGTTTTAAGTCCACAGCACAATTGAGCAGAAAGTACAGTTTCCATATACCTCCGACCTAACCCCTTCCCAAAGCCTCCCCACTATCCCACTATCAATGTCCCCCACCAGAATGGTACATTCGTTATAGCTGATGAGCCTATACTGACATCATTATCACCCAAAGTTCATTGTTTACATTAGGGTTCACTCTCAGTGATGTACATTGTATGGATTTAAACAAATTTATAATGACATGTATCTACAATAGTAACATACGCACTAGTTTCACTGCCCTAAAAATCTTCTGTGCTCCGCCTATTCATTCCTCCCTCCCTTTAAACCCTAGATCTTTTTAATGTCTCCATAGTTTGCCTTTTCTAGAAGTCATACAGTTGGAATTATACAATATGCAGTTGTTTTGAATTGGCTTCTTTCACTTAGTAATATACATTTAAGATTACTCTATGCCTTTCCATGCCTTGACAGCTCATTTCTTTTTAATACTGAATAATATTCAATTGCCTGGATGTACCACAGTTTATTTATCAATTCACCTACTAAGAGACATCTTGGTTGCTTCTAAGTTTTGGCAAATATGAACAAATCTGCTATACACAATCATGTGCAAAGTTTTAGTAAGAATTTTCAACTTCTGTGGATATATATCAAGAAGTACAACGGATGAATTGTGTGTTAAAAGTATAGCTAGTTTTGTTTTGTTTTAAGAAACTGCCAATCTTCCGAAGTACCACTTTACATTCCTACCAGCAATGAATGAGCTTTCCTGTTGGGTACTTCCAAGGCATCATTTTGCATTCCTAGCAGCACTGAATGAGAGTTCCTGTTATTCCACATTCTTGTCAGCATTGGGTAATGTGAGTTCCAGATTTGGGCCATCCTAATAGGTATGTAGTGGTATCTCACTGTTGTTTTAATTTGCAATTCCCTAATGATATAGGATGTTGTGCATATTTTAATAAACTTATATACCATCTGTATATTTTCTTTGGTGAGTTTTCTGTTTAGGTTTTTGTGCAGTTTAAAATAAGGTTGTTCATGTTTTTATTGTTGAGTTTTAAGAGTTCTCTGTATATTTTGGATAACAATTCTTTATCAAATGTGCCATTTGCAAATATTTTCTCCCAGTCTGTGGCTTGTCTTCACACTCACTTGACACATTGAGTTACTCACTTGACACATTGAGTTTTCTCATAGAAAATGGTGCTTATTTGGGAGAATAAGATATTTCTTTGTTAGCCTGTCTCTTTCAGATATCCAATTTATAATTCTAGAAGTTAGAAAATTTTCTGGCTCCTCTCACATTCAGAAAGGCAGATATTTTATCTAACCTATAATTATCCCGTTCACAAATTAAATAGATATTTTTGTTCCTCAAACTCACTCTTTTATTCCTCGAACATTTCATTTTCTCTTTTCCTACCAATTTCAAAATCAATAGATATTAACATCCAACTGATCTTTGCCAGTGAGTACTAGGAGAGAACTAAGTTGAAAAATAAATTTCTCTCTGCTCTTTCAGAATGGGTGCATATGTGCTGCACTGCCAAGCTATATTTGACTTTCTGGCAATATATTTTCTTAGGGCTTAATTCTGGGCCAGCCAGAGAGAAATGTTACTTTAGCATTAAAGCTATACATTCTGGAGAGAAAAGCATAAGTTTCTGATGAAGAAAATAACTGGGAGTAATTTCCATTTTATAATGCCTTATTAGAGCATTAGAGAAGATTTGACAAAGAACAATGGTACAGACCACAGGAAGGAAAAACACAATTAAAAAAGATTTATGCACAAGGATTCCCTACCCTAGGCAAGGTAGGCTAAACATAACCTCATGTTAAGTTTGCCCAGAATGTAAAAAAAAAAAAAAATGATACTTATCTTTACAGAACACTTACAAAGTTTCAGGGCAAATTGCCATTTTTGAGTTAGGCAAACAAAGCACAAAGTTTCTCATACTCTACAATGAGCAACTGAGAGGGGCCCAGAAAACATTTCTGTCAGGTTTAAGATGGTTTAAATGTTTGAAGATGAAAAAAAATTCTGATCCTCCCTGCTAATTGTATTGTACTTTGCAACAGACATGGGCCTTTGTTATGTCTGCAGTTGAAAACTGAATATTTCCAAAAGGAGACCTTTGCCTGAAAATGGCAGAGAACTACAAAAACCTCATACTCAAGACCTCTTCAGAATCAGATCAACTTTTTCCATTTGCTAACCTCTTGCAGATTTATATCCCGTAAAATTTTGGTTGATGAAGACACACAGAATCTTGCCCAAGACCACACATCCAAATAGTATTGAGAGACCTGGAGATAGAAGTGGGGAAGAGGAAGTTATCTAGAAGCAATTCATGCCTCCTGTCAGAAAGCTCCAGAAGGATAGATTGCTTCTTATTCAAAATGAGCTAGAAACAAAAATATTATGAGGTTTATAACAAAGCTTCCTCACATTACAAAGGAAGGCAGTTATGAAGAAAATCATGTGACTTACTATTTTCTACAGAAAACAAACAAAAAAAATCAGAGACAATGTCTAGTATGTATTATCACCAAATTTTAATAAGGAACACAATACCAAGGACCTGCTGGTGAAGTCCGGCCCACAGGAGTGTGCTATTTTGCTTCACCAATGCAGAAAAATTGCCCACATTTTCTTTTTATAAAAATCTAGATTTCTTTTGATAAACTGTAATATCTGGCAGTATTTGGTTCCTGTTTCCAAATGGAGACTAGTGGGCTAGACCTGAAGAGGAGGCGTTCCCCAAAATGGACCCATGGTACCCACAAGCACATCCTAGATCCTTACCAAAGGCCCAGTTTTCTCGTCTGTGTCACACACTTGACTCTCATTGAAATTTAGATTCATAATCCCTGATATATAAGTAATATGAATGCAGTGAAGTCACAGATATCTTGAGGAGTGATTTATATGGGTTAGATAAAAATGCAACAGCTGGGACTTCTGGAATGGTGGAATGAAGGCTTTCATAAACCCTGCCTCAATAATAAGTAATAATAATATAACAGTATGATTTAGGGAATGAGCTGTCCACAGATGGCTTTGAGAAGCTTTGACATATTCCTAAGGATCTTGAAGACCACAGAAATGTGCAGAGACATGCACATGACCAGAAAAGAACTGAGAGATTGCTCATTGCTCAGCTCTCTCTTTTGGCTGACCCTGAGGACCTGTGCAAGCAGGAAGTAAAGGCTAAGGCCAACATGCAGGCTGCTTTAATGTTGAAGATATGCCCCAGCAAACACACAAAACCCTACACCACAAAGACTAAAATACTTCATCCATTCATCTATTGATAGACACTTAGGTTGACTGTGCTAAAATAATCATGGGACTGCATATATCTCTATGATATACTGATTTCCTTTCTTTTGGATATATACCCAGCAGTGGGATTACTGAATCGTCTCGTAGCTGTATTTTCACTTTTTTTTGAGGAACCTCCATACTGTTTTCCTTAAGGGCTGTACTCATCTACATTTCCACCAACAGTGTATGAGTGTTCTCATTTTCTGGCATCCTTGCTAACTTTTGCTGCTACTTTGCCTTTTGGACAACAGCCATTCTAACTTGGGTGAGATGGTATCTCCATGGGATTTTGATTTGCATTTCCTTGATGATTAACGATGTCTGACATTTTTAAAATATAGCTGTTGGCCATTTGTATGCCTTATTTTGAGAAATGTATATTCAGGTATTTTGCCCATTTTTAATTAGATTGCTGCTATTATTTGCTATTGTTTGAGTTCCTTATATATTCTGGGTATTAGTCCTTTGTAAGATGGACAGTTTACAAATATTCTCCCACATTCTGTACATTCTCTCTTCACTTTGATTTTTTTCTTTCCTGCAAAGAAGAGCAAAAAAGGATGGTTTCTTTTGCTGTGCAGAAGAGTAAGCAAACAATTTCATTCTTTCACAATATTGGTTATGTTCTTGTTTTGAGTTTGATGTAATCCTATGTGCCTACTTTTGATTTTGTTGCCTGTGCTTTTGAGGTGTTACCCAAAACAACTTTTTGTCCAGACAAATGTCCTGTAGTACTTCCTCAATGCTTTTTTCTAGTATTTTAACAGTTTAGGGCTTAAATTTAAGTCTTTCATCTATTTTGAATTGATTTTTTAATATGGTGAAAGATGGGGATCTACTTTCATTCATGGGCATATGGATATCCAGGTTCCCAGCACCATTTATTAAAGAGACTGCCTTTTCTTTCATACATGATCTTGAAACTTTGTGATAAGCTTTGCGCAGTGGCAGTATCGTAGCCAATGAGGTTTATCCGAGGCGCGATTATTGCTAATTGAAAACTTTTCCCAATACCCCGCCGTGACGACTTGCAACATTGAAATAAAAGAGGACACAAACAAATGGAAGAACATACCATGCTCATGGATAGGAAGAATCAATATCGTGAAAATGGCCATACTGCCCAAGGTAATTTATAGATTCAATGCCATCCCCATCAAGCTACCAATGAGTTTCTTCACAGAATTGGAAAAAACTGCTTTAAAGTTCATATGGAACCAAAAAAGAGCCCGCATCTCCAAGACAATCCTAAGTCAAAAGAACAAAGCTGGAGGCATCACGCTACCTGACTTCAAACTATACTACAAGGCTACAGTAACCAAAACAGCATGGTACTGGTACCAAAACAGAGATATAGACCAATGGAACAGAACAGAGTCCTCAGAAATAATACCACACATCTACAGCCATCTGATCTTTGACAAACCTGAGAAAAACAAGAAATGGGGAAAGGATTCCCTATTTAATAAATGGTGCTGGGAAAATTGGCTAGCCATAAGTAGAAAGCTGAAACTGGATCCTTTCCTTACTCCTTATACGAAAATTAATTCAAGATGGATTAGAGACTTAAATGTTAGACCTAATACCATAAAAATCCTAGAGGAAAACCTAGGTAGTACCATTCAGGACATAGGCATGGGCAAAGACTTCATGTCTAAAACACCAAAAGCAACGGCAGCAAAAGCTAAAATTGACAAATGGGATCTCATTAAACTAAAGAGCTTCTGCACAGCAAAAGAAACTACCATCAGAGTGAACAGGCAACCTACAGAATGGGAGAAAATTTTTGCAATCTACTCATCTGACAAAGGGCTAATATCCAGAACCTACAAAGAACTCAAACAAATTTACAAGAAAAAAACAAACAACCCCATCAAAAAGTGGGCAAAGGATATGAACAGACATTTCTCAAAAGAAGACATTCATACAGCCAACAGACATATGAAAAAATGCTCATCATCACTGGCCATCAGAGAAATGCAAATCAAAACCACAATGAGATACCATCTCACACCAGTTAGAATGGCGATCATTAAAAAGTCAGGAAACAACAGGTGCTGGAGAGGATGTGGAGAAATAGGAACACTTTTACACTGTTGGTGGGATTGTAAACTAGTTCAACCATTATGGAAAACAGTATGGCGATTCCTCAAGGATCTAGAACTAGATGTACCATATGACCCAGCCATCCCATTACTGGGGATATACCCAAAGGATTATAAATTATGCTGCTATAAAGACACATGCACACGTATGTTTATTGCAGCACTATTCACAATAGCAAAGACTTGGAATCAACCCAAATGTCCATCAGTGACAGATTGGATTAAGAAAATGTGGCACATATACACCATGGAATACTATGCAGCCATAAAAAAGGATGAGTTTGCGTCCTTTGTAGGGACATGGATGCAGCTGGAAACCATCATTCTTAGCAAACTATCACAAGAACAGAAAACCAAACACCGCATGTTCTCACTCATAGGTGGGAACTGAACAATGAGATCACTTGGACTCAGGAAGGGGAACATCACACACCGGGGCCTATCATGGGGAGGGGGGAGGGGGGAGGGATTGCATTGGGAGTTATACCTGATATAAATGACGAGTTGATGGGTGCAGCAGACCAACATGGCACAAGTATACATATGTAACAAACCTGCATGTTATGCACATGTACCCTACAACTTAAAGTATAATAATAATAAATAAATTAAAAAAAAAAAAAAAAGAAACTTTGTGATAAATGAGTTAGGTATAAGCATGTAGATATATTTCTGGATTCTCTATTCTGATCCATTGGTCTATATGTCTGTTTTTATGCCAGCACCATGATGTTTTGATTACTATACCTTTGTAGTATAATTTGAAGTCAATTAATGTGATTCCTCCAGATTTGTTCTTTTTGCTCAGGACTGCTTTAGTTATTTAGGTCTTTTGTGGTTCCATATACATTTTAGAATCTTTTTCTATTTCTGTAAAGAACGTTATTGGTATTTTAATAGAGAATGCATTGACTCTTTAGGTTACTTTGAGTAGTATAGACATTCTAACAATAATTCTTTTAACCCATGAACATGGGATATCTTTGTTTCTGTGTGTAGGTCCTCTTTGATATCTTTCTTCACTATTATATAGTTTTGTTCATAAAGATCTTTAACTATTTTGGCCAAATTTATTCCTAGGTATTCTATTTTTTTCATGCTATTGTAAATGGGATTCCTTTCTTGATTTCTTTTTCAGATTGATTACTATTAATTTATAGAGATGCTACTAATTTTTGTTTGATTTTATATCCTGCAACTTTACTGAATTTATCAGTTCTACAGTTTTGCTGTTGTTGTTGTTGTTGTTGTTGTTTTTTGTTTGTTTGTTTTTGGTGGGATCTGTAGGTTTTTCTAAATGTAAGATTATGTTGTCTTCAAACACAGATAATTTGACTTCTTCCTTTCTAATTTAGATGCTCTTTCTTTCTTTCTCTTGACCAATTGCTCTGGCGGGGACTTACAACACAATGTTGAATAGAAGTGGTGAAATTAGGTATTTTTGTCTTATTTCAGATCTTAGCGGAACGGCTGTCAATTTTTTTCCTATTCAGTATATTAGCTGTGAGTTTGTCATATATGGCCTTTGAGGTATTTTCCTTCTATACTCAATTTGTTGAGAGTTTTTAGCATGAAGGGATGTTAAATTTTATGGAACGTTTTTCAGCATCTTTTAAAAATGATCATATGGATTTTGTCCATAATTCTGTAATATATCATATTTGTTGATTTACATAAGTTGAACCATCCTTGCATCTATGGGATGAATCCCATTTCATCACAGTGAATGATCTTTTTAATATGCTGTTGAACTTGGTTTGCTAGTATGTTGTTGAAGACTTTTGCTTCCATGTACATAAATGATATTAGCCCGCAGTTTTCTTTTTTCCATTTTGTTTGTATCTGGTTTTGACATCAGGGCAATGCAAGCCTTGTGGAATGAATTCAGAAGCATTCTCTCCTCTTCAATTTTAATAGTTTGAGTCAGATTGCTATTAATTATTTACATGTTTGGTAGAATTCAGCAATGAGTCCATTGGTTCCTGGGCTTTTCCTTGCTGAGAGACTTAAAAAAATTTTTTAGACAGGGTCTTGCTCTGACACCCATGCTAGAGTGCAGTGGTGCAATCTCACTGCAACTTTTGTCTACTGGGCTCAAGTAAATCTCCCAACTCAGCCTTCCAAGTACCTGGGGCCACAGACATGCACTACCTTACCCAGCTATTGTTTTGCAATTTTAGTAGAGACAGAGTCTCACCACATTGCCCAGGCTGGTCTCGAACTCCTGAGCTCAAGTGATCCACCTGCCTCAGCCTCCCAAAGTTCTGGGATTACAGGTATGAGGCACCTTGCCCAACTGATCCTTTATATTACAGCTTCAATCTTGTTGCTCATTATCGGTCCATTTGGGTTTTCTATTTCTTCCTGACTCTATCTTGGTAGGTTCCATGTGTCCAGAAATATACCCACTTTTTCTAGGAATTCCAACTATTAAGTTAGAGGCACAGCAGAACTATCTTTCAAAGAGTAATAGGTTCAGTAAATTAAAATGAAGTTAGTAGGTTAGGCTGGAAATAGCAGACAAGCTAAGCTGGGGTCTAGGAGAAGGGAAATATTTAATAAATAGAAAATTTAGACTTATGTAGTCTCCACAGACTATAGATAAAAGAAAAGGTCAAGATTTGAGAATCTTCAGAAGTGGTTGATTAGAGTGGACAATTTGGGCCACAGTACAGATTGCTAATTATAAGTCATACAGAATAAACCAACCACCTTGGTAGAGAGTAGATTAAAGCCGATAAAAAGCAAAACAAGAAGCACTTTGTAAGTACATATTAGGTACTGAGCATCACTGTAACTTATGTTTTCCAAAAGTCAGAGCTTAGTTTGATATTTTCTCACAACTATATATAGATGTTTTATCCTTGAGGAAGACTTTATTTCTTTGTAGTTAGCAAAATTACCACAGCCTACTAACAGTTCCATGCATATATTAGATACTCAGTTGGTACTGTTTGAGTTCTGGAATAAATTTATTACATTTTACTAAATTAAAATTTCTCAGCTAAATACTGAATACATTCCCTAGGCCAAGGCCTCTTTAAACATCATAAGAGTGGACCCAGTTACTCTTTATATCTCTAAACCATCATCAGAGACTTTTTAGAGCAGCAGAAACAGAAAGTATTTCTGACACAAAAATAGAAATTCCAAATTCTATGTTTGTTTTATGCCCATTCCTTATTCTGCCTAGATATTTTACAGTTGCATCACCAAGCTACAGCATGCATCCTAATCTGATGTCTGTTGGTGAGTATAAATCCATTTCTGAATAATGCTATTATTTTAGAAAATAGCTGCTCAATACATTTGTGAGATGAAGCAATTATGCTCTCTGAACTAATTAAAAATACATACATGTTACATATGTATATGTACATGTGTGTATAGACACACATGCTCACACATACATAAAGAGACAGAGAGAAAAATTGTATGCACCTATTCTAGGTGTAACCATGAGCTTAATGAAATAAACCCTAAAAAAGAAACTTGCAATATCTACATTTAGACCTTGAATAAAATGAGAAGTATGAGCATGGGCAACACTCAACCATACTAAGAGGCAAGTTTGTCTAGTTGGGTATCATTAAGGTGACAGGAATAGCCTTTATTTCACAAGTTGTGGCAATGATGTGGAAGGGTGGACATAAGGAAAGAAAGAAAGAAGAAAGGAAGCTACTTCTGTGAAAATAGCCTACCTCATCCACAGTAAAAGCAATTCTAAATCGTCTTCCTACTGCCAGCTGTTTTCTTGGTTCTCTGTCATATACTACTTATGCTAGTTTAACTTAAATTATATTAGCTTATAAAAGAGACAAAAGATAGTAGAGTAGAAAGCACAGACAGAGAAACGTGGTTCTAATCTTTGCTTTATATAAGAGACCCAGGTCACTTTGTCTTTTGGGGTCTCAGTTTCTTTATCTGTGAAGTGAAGCAGTTATCCTGGATAATAATCTCTCAAGTTCACTGTGGCTCCAAAATTCTTTGTTTTAGTTAACAGAAATTCTGGGATGATGAGAAAATTCTTAAAAAGTATTTCATTAGAATTTCTGGAATTGATTTTATAGATGTCAGTGAATATTGATGGTAGAAAAAAACGACAGTAAAACAAATTCCTGTACACACAGATTAAATGCATTCATAGTGGTTTGGTCTGAATAAGAGAAAAACAAATCAAAAATTCCTTTAAAAACACAAGTAGTAGGAGGAGAACAAGTTGTTCTTAGACAATCAGGATATTGAAGTCTAGCGTCTTGTGTATTTCTCATTTAAGTCAATTTATTTTTCTCAAAAACAAACTTCTAGGCTTCTAAGCAAAGATATGAAGACTTCCCTGATGGCTTCCACTTGAAGAGTCCTTTCCATCCTCCCACACTTCTGTTGGCCTTCACACCTCTTCCACGGCCCATATCACATTCCACACAACATTGTACTTACAAATACAAATGTTATTTTTCTAAGTAGACCATGGGCTTCTTGAGTTTATTTATCTTTGATGGCACAGATCCTGGTACCTTACAAATAGGAGACACTCGATAAAAATGAATGAGGAGTGAAGGAATGGGAAGGAAGGAAGAAAAGGGAAGGATAAAGGGAGAGAAGGAGGGAGGAACTAAAAACACACTTATGTAGCAATATATTCAATGGCATCTAGTTCCTTAAAAGATTTAATGAACCCTAACTAAAGGAATTGTATACAAAGTAAAGAGAAATGCATCCAACAGGATACTCGGCATGATCAAGCTAAGGCTTGATTCTCTTTCAAGAAGAGATGATCAGGCACATTATCAAAGAGAATAAAAAATCTGTTAAGCCCAACCAAGTTCACTTAAGGTGCTAGAGATGCCATGACACTCCCCACAGACCCTAGTTATGAATATTAAAGATAAATATTTCCTATTCTTTTTTTCTCAACTCACAATCATTTTCCATAAATCTTCTTTAAAGATAGTGTTTAATTAGAACAGGACAAGATGTGGACTAGAGACAAGCTGAACATTTCCCCTCCCACCATATCACCTGGTATCAGAAGCTGCAAAAGGAAACTGACTAAAATACAAAGCAATTTTTTTAAAAATTTGTATTTTATATTTCTCTAAATAAGTATTAGTACAATTATAGAAAATCAGTAGCTTAACATTCACAAGAAATAAAAAAAATTAAGATTTAATTCTTAAAGACAAACCATTCAACTCATTCTCATTTATAGCTAGAACCAAATAATTGCAACCTTCATCTCAGGGAACAGGAAAGAAACAATACAATGTGGAACTTTCTTGTCTTCCTCTGTCCTACCAATGTCTTTACCACATAACTACGAAAGAAAGAGGAAAACACTATTAGCCATCAAAGTCAAAGGGCATTTTTTTAACCTTACATCAAAATAAACTCAAATTATTAAGGTCTACTTTGACCAAATAACACATGGTGATATGTTTCATTACAAATTATTGAAAGATTATTTTGTGGAGGAAAATTGCAGTTCTAGACAATAAACATTCCAAACGGGGTTACATCTCAGAAGCCAGAACCACTACTTCGTACTCCAACTCCCCCTCCAATACTCCACGTTCATTAGTTTTGGTCATCAAGCTGTCACAACAGTTGGCAAGATGGGATTCAACACAGACATCTCTAGACGACGAAATTGAACCTCTGGTGAAATTCAAAGAACCTCTTGAAACTTAATGAACATCCTATCCGTTCGAACAAATGAAAGCTTAAATTAGGTTGCTCTAGGATCTCAATGTTAAATATGTGTACGATTTAATTAACTGATACTCACATTGTCCCCCATAACCTTTTTTTTCACCTCACTCCTTTTAAAGAAAACTGAACCCTAGGCAAATGAGGTAATGATGGAATGTTACGTGGGTTTTTAGATGGAGTAATTAATCAGTAGATCAGAGGAAGAGATCATAGAAGGTCAGAAGTAAACCTCTTTCTTTTCTGAGTGCTGCAGCTGCTTCTAAGGGCTGACTGGGACCTCCATGAAACCTGAACTGGTGGAGAATCAAACTGAAACTGAATAGCCCAGGCTCAAGAGTTGTGCCTGGAGCTCAGCAATCACATTGCCGGACCCTGTTTCCTGTGCCATACACTAACCCTAACCTGGCTAATGTCCTCAGACTTTTGCTCAATTTCAAAAGGACCCCAAAAATGGTTCTTCCAGGAAGATTTGAGCACACCCCTAAATCCAGGACTACATTAACACATGACACTGAAGGTGAAAACAAAAACTCTAGGTCTCTGATATCAAAAAACATGAAAAACCCAGATATATTTTTTGGCTTAAATTTATCTGGATAAATGCTTAGGTTTGCTACTTCACTTATAAGCATAAACTAGGCAAAACTAAATGCAGCAATCTTCTTTAACTCTGTGGTGCTAGTACTTGGCCTTTACTCAGAGTACTTCGGCTGTCACTTTTCAAAAATACAAAAGGCTTTGCATGAGGTCAAACACATTTACATGTCTGCATTCTTAGTGTCATGGTAACTGACACTGGCCATCTGCAAGTACTTAAGGAAAAGCAGAATGAGTGGACCCTTTCTGATTTAAAACACAGTTACCCATAGGGTGACTCAATATTTAAAGGAATGAGTGAAACAAAGTGGACATAAAAGTAGAGAATGAAGAAGAAATTTGGGTGTTTGACCCTAGGTTTGCTACTGTGGTGAGATCCTTAGCAAGTCACTTATACAGGGCTCTCTGGGACCTATTTCTTAATGTGCAAAAATAAAGAAGTTGACCTGTTGGTAATGTGTTGGAGAAGAGTTCCTCTCACCTCACAATCATTTTCCATAAATCTTCTTTAAAGATAGTGTTTAATCAGAACAGGACAAGATTTGGACTAGATACAAGCTGAACATTTCCCCTCCCACCATATCGCCTGGTATCAAAAGCTGCAAAAGGAAACTAACTAAAATACAAAGCAATTTTTTTTTAAATTTGCAATTTATATTTCTCTAAATAAGTATTAGCCCAACTATAGAAAACCAGTAGCTTAACAATCACAAGAAATAAAAAAAAATTAACATTTAATTCTTAAAGACAAACCACGCAACTCATTCTCATTTATAGCTAGAACCACACAATTTCTGGGGGAAAAAAAAAGTTGACATTGTTAGAGATAGGACATCTACATTTAGTTTGAGCGCCTACATCCTCTATGATTTTTAAACTTTAAAAAAATCAAACAAAATGAGAAGAATAATTGTTGACAAAGTCTTCTATGATGAGAAGTAAGAGTCTCAGTCACGGAGAAAATGTCACAATGGCAAAGTGTCTTGGGATATTAGTTAATATGAGTTTTTCCTCAAGAAAAATGCTCAACTCAATTGAATTAAATAAGAGGGAATTTCTGTGTGTGTGTGTGTGTGTGTTTGTGTGTGTGTGTGTGTGTGTGTATGTCTCTGTCTCTTTCTCATTACATGATTTTTAGAAGTTAAGCAACTAAAAATGTTATCCAAGACCTAGGTTTTTAATATTTTTTCAACGCTGTTACTTCTAGAAAATGTGCCTTTTCTTATAACCAGCTCTTCTCATGCTTACAAGATAGCTGCAGCAGCTCCAGGAATCGTATCTTCATAACAGTGTCCAGCAGATAAACAGGAGCTATGTCACCCCGTTTCTGTGTGTCTCATTGTATCAAAAAAAAAAAAAAAAAAAAAGAAAAGAAAATTTCCTGGAACTTCCTAGCATATTTCTAGTCATGTCTCAGAACATTTTGACTTATGTGTGTTTCTGTATCAATCTTTGAAAATGAAAAAGATGACCAGAATTGGATTAGCTCAATTGTAGATTCATGCCCTGACCCTGGCAACATGGATAACTTTTCCTGAAGTATGTGGCTGTGTGGAAAATGAATGCTATTAGGAAAGTACCCACTTATGGGAATATCCTTTGAGAGGAAACCAGATTTGCTACACCAGCAAAACCGTCATAATATACTATTGTAAAGGAATTAGCCAGATCAATAATCACAGCAAAATTGGACACTGCTCAAATTTTCCACTTAAGGGCATACTGAGCAAATTAAATACAATACCAAGGGAAATTGCTACGTCTTTACAGTTTCTGATGGATTTGTAGGAAAAGTTTAAAAAAATCATTTAGTAGATGTCAAGCTGACCTTTCCTGTATAACCCTCTTGCATCTTACTGGAAGAGTAGTGTAAAGAGAACAAGAGAAGGTCTAAAGTCCCAAACCCCTCACAGTCATCTATGAGGATTAGAATAAACTTTTTCCAAACTCCTGTTAAGGCTGCTATTTTGGCCTCCTTCCATGAATAATGAATGTTCTTAATGATATCTAGAATGGCAAATCCTTTCCAGAATGTTTTCAATTTACTTTGTTCAGATGTATCAGAAGAATCATTATTTATAGTAGCTATTGCCTTAGAAAATGTATATCTTAAATATTAAAATTTGAACATAAAAGTTACTTCTTGATCCACGGGCTATAAAAACAATGTGATGTTAGCAGGCATGAAAACTACATCAATATCCTTGAGCACATCCATCAGAATTCTTGGGTTAACAGGTACATTGTCAACGAACAGTAATATTTTGAAAAGAATCTTTTTTCCTGAGAAGTAGGTCTCAACCGTAGGCTTAAAATATTTACTAAACCGTGCTGTAAACATATGTGCTGTCCTCCAGGCTTTGTTGTCTCATATATAGAGTAGAGTTAGTGTTGATTTAGCATAATTTTTAATAGTGCTAAGGTTTTCAGAATGGTCAATGAGCACTGGCTTCAACTTAGAGTCTTCACTTGCATTAGCCCCTAAGAAGAGGGTCAGCCTGTCCTTTGAAGTCAGGTATTGACTTCTCTCTCGTTACAAATGTTCTCAATGGCATCTTTCCCAAATAGAAAGTTGTTTTATTTCCACTGAAAATCTACTGCTTAGCATAGCCATCTTCATCAATAATCTTATCTCAATCTTCTGGATAACGTGCTACAGTTTCTACATCATTACTTCCGGCATCACTTTGAACTTTTATGCTATAGAGACAGCTTTTTTTATTATTATTATACTTCAAGTTCTAGGGTACATGTGCACAACATGCAGGTTTGTTACATATGTATACATGTGCCATGTTGGTGTGCTGTACCCATTAACTCATCATTTACATTAGGTATAGCTCCTAACGCCATCACTCCCCCCACCCCCTCCCCACAATAGGACCCAGTGTGTGATGCTCCACTTCCTGTGTCCAAGTGATCTCATTGTTCAGTTCCCACCTATGAGTGAGAACATGCGGTATTTGGTTTTCTGTTCTTGCGATAGTTTGCTGAGAATGATGGTTTCAAGTTGCATCCATGTCCCCACAAAGGACACGAACTCATCCTTTTTTATGGCTGCATAGTATTCCATGGTGTATATGTGTCACATTTTCTTAATCTAGTCTGTCAATGATGGACATTTGGGTTGATTCCAAGTCATTGCTATTGTGAATAGTGCCACAATAAACATACATATGCATGTGTCTTTATAGCAGCATGACTTACAATCCCTTGGGTATATCCCCAGGAATGGGATGGCTGGGTCAAATAGTATTTCTAGTTCTAGATCCTTGAGGAATCGCCACACTGTTATCCACAATGGTTGAACTAGTTTACAGTCCCACCAACAGTGTAAAAGTGTTCCTATTTCTCCACATCCTCTCCAGCACCTGTTGTTTCCTGACTTTTTAATGATCGCCATTCTAACTGGTGTGAGATGGTATCTCATTGTGGTTTTCATTTGCATTTCTCTGATGGCCAGTGATGATGAACATTTTTTCATGTGTCTGTTGGCTGTATGAATGTCTTCTTTTGAGAAGTGTCTGTTCATATCCTTTGCCCACTTTTTTGATAGGGTTGTTTGTTTTTTTCTTGTAAATTTGATTGAGTTCTTTATAGGTTCTGAATATTGGCCCTTTGTCAGATGAGTAGATTGCAAAAATTTTCTCCCATTCTGTAGGTTGCCTGTTCACTCTGATGGTAGTTTCTTTTGCTGTGCAGAAACTCTTTAGTTTAATCAGATCCCATTTGTCAATTTTGGCTTTTGTTGCCATCGCTTTTGGTGTTTTAGACATGAAGTCCTTGCCCACGCCTATGTCCTGAATGGTATTACCTAGGTTTTCTTCTAGAGTTTTTGTGGTTTTAGGTCTAACATTTAAGACTCTAATCCATCTTGAATTAGTTTTTGTATAAGGAGTAAAGAAAGGATCCAGTTTCAGCTTTCTACTTATGGCTAGCCAATTTTCCCAGCACCATTTATTAAATAGAGAATCCTTTCCCCATTTCTTGTTTTTCTCAGGTTTGTCAAAGATCAGATGGCTGTAGATGTGTGGTATTATTTCTGAGGGCTCTGTTCTGTTCATTGGTCTATATCTCTGTTTTGGTACCAGTACCATGCTGTTTTGTTTACTGTAGTCTTGTAGTATAGTTTGAAGTCAGGTAGCGTGATGCTTCCAGCTTTGTTCTTTTGGCTTAGGATAGTCTTGGCAATGCGAGGTCTTTTTTGGTTCCGTATGAACTTTAAAGCAGTTTTTTCCAATTCTGTGAAGAAAGTCATTGATAGCTTAATGGGGATGGCATTGAATCTATAAATTACCTTGGGCACTATGGCAATTTTCACAATATTGATTCTTCCTATCCATGAGCATGGTATGTTCTTCCATTTGTTTGTGTCCTCTTTTATTTCGCTGAGCAGTGGTTTGTAGTTCTCTTTCAAGAGATCCTTTACACCCCTTGTAAGTTGGATTCCTAGGTATTTTGTTCTCTTTGAAGCTATTGTGAATGAGAATTCATTCATGTTTTGGCTCTCTGTTTGTCTGTTACTGGTGTATAAGAATGCTTGTGATTTTTGCACATTGATTTTGTATCCTGAGACTTTGCTGAAGTTGCTTATCAGCTTAAGGAGATTTTACGCTGAGACTATGGGGTATTCTAAATATACAATCATGTCATCTGCAAACAGGGACAATTTGACTTCTTTTCCTAACTGAATACCCTTGATTTCTTTCTCTTGCCTGATTGCCCTAGCCAGAACTTCCAACACTATGTTGAATAGGAGTGGTGAGAAGGGCATCCCTGTCTTGTGCCACTTTTCAAAGGGAATGTTTCCAGTTTTTGCCCATTCAGTATGATATTGGCTGTGGGTTTGTCATAAATAGCTCTTAGTATTTTGTGATACGTTCCATCAGTACTGAATTTATTGAGAGTTTTTAGCATGAAGGGCTGTTGAATTTTGTCAAAGACCTTTTCTGCATCTATTGAGATAATCATGTGGTTTTTGTCTTTGGTTCTGTTTATATGCTGGATTACAGTTATTGATTTGCTTCTGTTGAACCAGCCTTGCATCCCAGGGATGAAGCCCACTTGACCGTGGTGGATAAACTTTTTGATGTGCTGCTGGATTTGGTTTGCTAGTATTTTATTGAGGATTTTTGCATCAATGTTCATCAGGGATATTGGTCTAAAATTCTCTTTCTGTGTTGCATCTCTATCAGGCTTTGGTATCAGGATGATGTTGGCCTCGTAAAATGAGTTAGGGAGGATTCCCTCTTTTTCTATTGATTGGAATAGTTTCAGAAGGAATGGTACCAACTCCTCCTTGAACCTCTGGTAGAATTCGGCTGTGAATCTGTCTGGCCCTGGACTTTTTTTGGTTGGTAGGCTATTAATGATTGCCTCAATTTCAGAGCCTGCTATTGGTCTATTCAGGGTTTCAACTTCTTTCTGGTTTAGTCCTGGGAGAGTGTAAGTGTCCAGGAAATTATGCATTTCTTCTAGGTTTTCTAGTTTATTTGCATAGAGGTGTTTATAGTATTCTCTGGTGATAGTTTGTATTTCTCTGGGGTCGGTGGTGATATCCCCTTTATCATTTTTTATTGTATCTATTTGATTCTTTTCTCTTTTCTTCTTTATTAGTCTTGCTAGCAGCCTATCAATTTTGTTGACCTTTTCAAAAACCAGCTCCTGGATTCATTGATTTTTTTTTTTTTTTTTTTTTTTTTGAGATGGAGTCTCACTCTGTTGCACAGACTCCTGTCTCTCTGTTACTCTCCCCCACTTTTAAATGCAGACTTTATAGTCTTTTATTTTAACTCTGTTTGTGGAGACACAGGTAAAGAATATTTCTCTATGCAAGATAAACAACACTGCAGTGATAAATAAAAGCGACCCTAAGTGTTAGTGTTAGGAGTTAGTGGGGAGTGATAGAGACTACTCAGAAATGGGAGTGCCCTTTCTAAATGAGAGGAAGCCATCACATAGAAAACAACTCTGGCACTACCATACCTGTTCATTTCCTAAAAGAATATGAATATTAATTTTTATGTGAGATTTCCCAACATTTAAATTTTGATTTACATTTAATAAGGGAAACAGAAAAAAATAAGAAAGAGAAGGGAAAAAAGAAAACAAAGAAGGCCAGGTGCAATGGCTCATGTCTGTAATCCTAGCAACTTTGGGAGGCTGAGGCAGGAGGACTGCTTGAGCCCAGGAATTTGAGAGTAGCCTGGGCAACATAATGAGACCCCTGCCTCTAAAAAAAGTTTTTTAAAAATAATTAGCAAGGCATGGTGACACATACCTGTGGTCCCAGCTACTTGGGAGGCTGAGAGGGGAGGATTGCTTGAGCTCCAGAGTTTGAGGCTGCATTGAGCTGTAATCATGCCATTGAACTCCAGCATAGGTGACATAGGTAGACCTTGTCTTAAAAAAAAAGAAAAGAAAGGGAAGGGAAGAAAGCAGCACTGTGAAAGCCATTAAAATGTGTCTGAGGACAACCAATTTCCACACTTGCTCTATTCTGCATACCACTTGTACCGATGTAGAAATTTACATCAAGAGAGGAAATGTGACTGGTAAGGATCAAGGAACTAGATAGAATCCAGGTGGTTTCATTGCTATGGCTCTCCTCTTCTTAGCACATCTTCATTGCCTTGCTAGTCATATAACCATAATCTCATCCACACAAGCATTTTCTCATGGCTCTTTAAAATCTGTCTCCTGGAAATGTAGTGCATTGACAGAGTAACAACACTCTCATTGCTTAAGGAAAGAAGAGCATGAGGGAGAGCACACTTCTCTTCCCCAGAAAGTACTCAGTGAGCCTTTGGCTTCTAGGAGGCCCACTTCCCGAATCCTTTACAACATGGCCCAAGGGGCCAGAGAGTGCTCAAAGGAAGTAATTTTTATTATTACATCTTGCCATCAAGCTTAGTTTGGTACAGTAATTTTCTTCTCAGGCTCTTAAAGCATTTTAGAAATATCCATATCATCTCATAAGCTCACTAAATAAGGTTGCACAGGAAAACATTAGTCATACTGATGAGGATGAGGTATGGATAGCAGAAAACTTTAGACCTGGTAAATAGAAATAAAAGCTAAGAGAGAAACAACAACAAGAGCAAATCCTGGTGTCTTAGGCCCTCTCTCCTTTTATTTTCTAAAAAAATTATTATTCATAAAGCTACTTCTGAGACCTATTTACTGAGCTGTCTTTAAACAGAGTGAGTTAAAAGAATCTTAAGAAAGGCTGTGATTTCTTTGGTTCCAAGTTGGCCAAATAGGAACAGCTCCAGACTGCAGCTCCCAGTGTGATTGATGCAGAAGACAGGTGATTTCTGCATTTCCAACTGGTTTATCTCACTGGGACAGATTGGACAGTGGGTGCAGCCCATGGAGTATGAACCAAAGCAGGGTAGGGCATTGCCTTACCCAGGAAGCACAAGGATTCAGGAAATTTCCCTTTCCTAGCCAAGGGAAGCCGTGACAGACTACCTGGAAAAACAGGGCACTCCCACCCAAATACTGCTTTTCCCAAGGTCTTAGCAACTGGCAGACAAGGTGAATCTCTCTGTGCCTGGCTCCACAGGTCCCATGCCCACGGAACCTTGCTCACTGCTAGTGCAGCAGTCTGAGATCGATCTGTGAGGTGACAGCCTGGCTTGGGGAGGGGTGTCTGCCATTGCTGAGGCTTGAGTAGGTAAACAAAGTGGCCATGAAGCTGAAACTCAGCTCAACAAGACCTGCTGCCTTTAGACTCCCAGATTCCACCTCTGTGGGCAAGACATAGCTGAACAAAAGGCAGCAGACAACTTCTGCAGACTTAAACATCCCTGTCTGACAGTTCTGAAGAGAGTAGTAGTTTTCCCCACATGGCGTTTGAACTCTGAGAATGGACAGACTGCCTTCTAAAGTAGGTCCCTGAACCCTGTGTAGCTGAACTGGGAGATACCTCCCAGTAGGGGCCAACTGACATCTCATACAGGCAGCTGCCCTCTGGGACGAAGCTTCCAGAGGAAGGATCAGGCAGCAATATTTGCTGTTCTGCAATACTTGCCGTTCTACAGCCTCCATTGGTGATACCCAGGCAAACAGGGTCTAGAGTGGAACTCCAGCAAACTCCAACAGACCTGCAGCTGAGGGGCCTGTTAGAAGGAAAACTAACAAACAGAAAGGAATAGCATCAACATCAACAAAAAGGTCATCTACAACAAAACCCCATCTGTAGGTCACCAACATCAAAGACCAAAGGTAGATAAAACCACAAAGACAAGGAGAAAGCAGAGCAGAAAAGCTGAAAATTCTAAAAAATCAGAGCGCCTCTTTTCCTCCAAAAAAATCGCAGCTCCTCGACAGCAATGGAACAAAGCTGGATGGAGAATGACTTTGAGGAGTTGACAGAAGCAGGCTTCAGAAGGTCGGCAATAACAAATTTCTCCAAGCTAAAGAGGCATGTTCTAACCCATCACAAGGAAGCTAAAAACCTTGAAAAAACATTAGACAAATGGCTAGGTAGGATAAACAGTGTAGAGAAGAACTTAAATGACCTGATGGAGCTGAAAACCATGGCATGAGAACTTTGTGACATGTGCACAAGCTTCAATAGCCAATTCAGTCAAGTGGAAGACAGGGTATCGGTGATTGAAGATCAAATTAATGAAATAAAGCAAGAAGACAAGGTTAGAGAAAAAAGAGTAAAAAGAAATGAACAAAGCCACCAAGAAGTATGGGACTATGTGAAAAGATCAAATCTACATTTGATTGGTGTACCTGAAAGTGACAAGGAGAATGAAACCAAGTTGGAAAACACTCTGCAGGATATTATCCAGGATAACTTCCCCAACCTAGCAAGGCAGGCCAACATTCAAATTCAGGAAACACAGAGACCACGACAAAGATACTCCTTGAGAAGAGCAACCCCAAGACTCATAATTGCCAGAGTCACCAAAGTTGAAATGAAGGAAAAAGTGTTAAGGGCAGCTCGAGAGAAAGGTCAGGTTACCCACAAAGAGAAGCCCATCAGACTAACAGCCAATCTCTTGGCAGAAACCCTACAAGCCAGAAGAGAGTGGGGGCCAATATTCAACCTTCTTAAAGAAAAGAATTTTCAAACCAGAATTTCATACCCAGCCAAACTAAGCTTCATAAGTGAAGGAGAAATAAAATCCTTTACAGGCAAGCAAATGCTTAGAGATTTTGTCACCACCAGGCCTGCCTTACAAGAGCTCCTGAAGGAAGCATTAAACATGGAAAGAAACAACTGGTACCAACAACTGCAAAAACATGCCAAATTCTAAAGACCATTGATGCTATGAAGAAACTGCATCAATTAATGGGCAAAATAACCAGTTAATATCATAATGACAGGATCAAATTAACACATTACAATATTAACCTTAAATGTAAATGGCCTAATGCCCAAATAAAAAGACACAGCCTGGCAAACTGGATAAAGAGTTAAGACCCATCAGTGTGCTGTATTCAGGAGACCCATCTCATGTGCAAAGACACACATAGGCTCAAAATAAAAGGATGAAGGAAGATCTACCAAGCAAATGGGAAGAAAAAAAGAAAGAAAGAAAGAAAAAGCAGCATTGCAACCCTAGTCTCTGATAAAAGAGACTTTAAACCAAGAAACATCAAAAGAGACAAAGAAGGCCATTACATAATGGTAAAGGGATCAACTCAACAAGAACAGCTAAATATCCTAAATATATATGCACCCAATACAGGAGCACCCAGATTCATAAAGCAAGTCCTTAGAGACCTACAAAGAAACTTAGACTCCCACACAATAATAATGGGAGACTTTAACACCCCACTGTCAATATCAGACAGATCAATGAGACAGAAGGTTAACAAGGATATCCAGGACTTGAACTCTGCAACAAACAGACCTAATGGTTTCAGTTAATGGTTTCCTTCTGAAACTACTCCAATCAACAGAAAAAGAAGGAATCCTCCCTAACTCATTTTATGAGGCCAACATTATTCACTGATGGGTCTTAACTCTTTATCCAATGTGCCAGTCTGTGTCTTTTAATTCAGGCATTAGGCCATTTATATTTAAGGTTAATATTGTTATGTGTGAATTTCATCCTGTCATTATGATGTTAGCTGGTTATTTGGCCCATTAATTGATGCAGTTTCTTCATAGCATCAATGGTCTTTACAATTTGGCATGTTTTTGCAGTGGCTGGTACCGGTCAGTTCTGCAACAAACAGACCTAATAGACATCTACAGAACTCTCCAACCCAAATCAACAAAATATACATTCTCCTCAGCACCAGATCACACTTATTCTAAAATTGACCCCATAATTGTAAGTAAAGCACTCCTCAGAAAATGTAAAAGAACACAAATTGTAACAAACTGTCTCTCAGACCAGAATGCAATCAAATTAGAACTCAGAATTAAGAAAGTCTCTCAAAACCACCCAACTACATGGAAACTGAACAACTTACTCCTAAATGATGACTGGGTAAACAATGAAATGAAGGCAGAAATAAAGATGTTCTTTGAAACCAATGAGAACAAAGACATAACATACCAGAATCTCTGGGACACATTTAAAGCAATGTGTACAGGGAAATTTATAGCACTAAATGTCCACAAGAGAAAGCAGGAAGGTCTAAAACTGACACTCTAACATCACAATTAAAAGAACTAGAGAAGCAAGAGCAAACAAATTCAAAAGCTAGCAGAAGGCAGGAAATAAGTAAGATCGGAGCAGAACTGAAAGAGATAGAGACATAAAAAAAACCTTCAAAAAATCAGTGAATCCAGGAGCTGGTTTTTTTGAAAAGATCAACAAAATTAATAGACCTCTAGCAAGACAAATAAAGAAGAAAAGAGAGAAGAATCAAACAGACACAATAAAAAACGATAAAGGGGTTATTACCACTGATCCCACAGAAATACAAACTACCATCAGAGAATATTATAAACACCTCTATGCAAATAAACTAGAAAATCTAGAAGAAATGGGTAAATTTCTGGACATAAACATCCTCCCAAGACTAAACCAGGGAAGAAGTTGAATCTCTAAATAGACCAATAGCAGGTTCTGAAATTGAGGCAATAAGAGCCTACCAACCAAAAAAAGTCCAGGATCAGAGGGATTCACAGCCGAATTCTACCAGAGGTACAAAGAGGAGCTGGTACCATTCCTTCTGAAACTATTCCAATCAACAGAAAAAGAAGGAGTCCTCCCTAACTCATTTTATGAGGCCAACATCATCCTGATACCAAAGCCTGGCAGAGACACAACAACAAAAAAGAGAATTTTAGACCAATATCCCTGATGAACATCGATGCAAAAATCCTCAATAAAATACTAGCAAACCAAATCCAGCAGCACATCAAAAAGCTTATCCACCATGATCAAGTTGGTTTCATCCTAGGATGCAAGGCTGGTTCACATATGCAAATCAATAAATGTAATTCATCATATAAACAGATCTAACAACAAAAACCACATTATTATCTCAATATATGCAAAAGACTTTTGACAAAATTCAACAGCCCTTCATGCTAAAAACTCTCAATAAATTCGGTATTGATGGAACGTATCTCAAAATACTAAGAGCTATTTATGATAAACCCATAGCCAATATCATACTGCATGGACAAAAACTGGAACCATTCCCTCTGAAAACCAGCACAAGGCAAGGATGCCCTCTCTCACCACTCCTATTCAACATAGTGTTGGAAGTTCTGGCCAGGGCAATCAGGCAAGAGAAAGAAATAAAGGGTATTCTATTAGGAAAAGAGGAAATCAAATTGTCCCTGTTTGCAGATAATATGATTGTATATTTAGAAAACCCTATAGTCTCAGCCCAAAATCTCCTTAAGGTGATAAGCATCTTCACCAAAGTCTCAGGATACAATATCAATGTGCAAAAATCATAAGCATTCTTATACACCATTAACAGACAAACAGAGAGCCAAGTCATGAGTGAACTCCCATTCACAATTGCTTCAAAGAGAAAAAAATAACTAGGAATACAACTTACAAGGGATGTGAAGGACCTTTTCAAGGAGAACTACAAACTACTGATCAACAAAATAGAAGAGGACACAAACAAATGGAAGAATATTCCATGCTCATGGATACAAGAATCAATATCGTGAAAATGGCCATACTGCCCAAAGTTATTTATAGATTCAATGCCATCCCCATCAAGCTATCAATGACTTTCTTCACAGAATTGGAAAAAAACTACTTTAAAGTTCATATGGAACCAAAAAAGAGCCCGTATTGCCAAGTCAATGCTAAGCAAAAAGAATAAAGCTGGAGGCATCACGCTACCTGACTTCAAACTATACTACAAGGCTACAGTAACCAAAACAGCATGGTACTGGTACCAAAACAGATATAGAGACCAATAGAACAGAACAGAGCCCTCAGAAATAACAACATACATTTACAACTATCTGATCTTTGACAAACCTGAGAAAAACAAGAAATGGGGAAAGGATTCCCTATTTAATAAATGGTGCTGGGAAAACAGGTTAGCCAAATGTAGAAAGCTGAAGCTGGATCCCTTCCTTATACCTTATACAAAAATAAATTCAAGATGGATCAAAGACTTAAATGTTAGACAAAAAACCATAAAAACTCTAGAAGAAAACCTAGGTAATACCATTCAGAACATAGGCATGGGCAAGGACTTCATGACTAAAACACCAAAAGCAATGACAACAAAAGCCAAAATAGACAAATGGGATCTAATTAAACTAAAGAGCTTCTGCACAGCAAAAGAAACTACCACCAGAGTGAACAGGCAACCTACAGAATGGGAGAAAATATTTGCAATCTACTCATCTGACAAAGGGCTAATATCCAGAATCTACAAAGAACTCAAACAAATGTACAAGAAACAATTAAACAATCCCATCAAAAAGTGAGCAAAGAATATGAACAGACACTTCTCAAAAGAAGACATCTATGCAGCCAACAGACACATGAAAAAATGTTCATCATCACTGGTCATCAGAGAAAGGCAAATCAAAACCACAATGAGATACCATCTCACGTCAGTTAGAATGGCAATCATTAAAAAGTCAGGAAACAACAGATACTGGAGAGGATGTGGAGAAATAGGAATGCTTTTACACTGATGGTGGGAGTGTAAATTAGTTCAACCATTGTGGAAGATAGTGTGGCGATTCCTCAAGGATCTAGAAGTAGAATTAGCATTTGACCCAGCAATCCTATTACTGGGTATATACCCAAAGGATTATAAATCATGCTGTTATAAAGACACATGCACACGTATGTTTATTGTGGCACTATTCACAATAGCAAAGACTTGGAACCAACCCAAATGTCCATCAGTGATGACTGGATTAAGAAAATGTGGCACGTATACACCATGGAATACTATGCAGCCATAAAAAAGGATGAGTTCATGTCCTTTGCAGTGACATGGATGAAGCTGGAAACCATAATTCACAGCAAACTATCACAAGGACATCACATGTTCTCACTCATAGGTGGGAATTGAACAATGAGATCAGTTGGACACAGGGTGTGGAACATCACACACCAGGGCCTGTCAGGGGTAGGGGCCTGTGGTAGGGATAGCATTAGGAGAAATACGTAACGTAAATGATGAGTTGATGGCTGCAGCAAACCAACGTGACATATGTATACGAATGTATCAAATGTGCACGTTGTGCACGTGTACCCTAGAACTTAAAGTATAATTTTAAAAAAATTGCACAAATTTAAAAAGTAAAACTTTGAACAACAAAAAGCCCTGTCATCTCCGATTCAAGGTACTTAAGATAATAATCTACATGAAATACACTATTGTTGGTTAAAAAAAGAAGAGGTTGTGATTGTATGGCTCACATGAAAACAGGTGAGTTAGAACACAGCAGGTACCGATCTGGAGCCAAAATGTTCTCAACAGGACTTATATAAATAAAAAGATAAATTTATATTTCCAGTACATTTCTTATTTCTCTCTTATTAGATTAGACAACCATCAGTGGATTGTAATTAACACCTAAATATTTCTCAATATTATAAAAATCATCTGAGGGTATGTTAAGAATATAAATTTGTGGATCTTACTTCAGATGTTGTGAATTGGAATTCTCCCTATATGATTCTGATATATGTAGACATTGAAAACAATGAAACTGGGGGTAAAAAAAGCTTCATATGCTAAGAAAAAAATAGGGTCAGTGTTCTTACAGGGTGACTCTGTTTAATAGATCAGAAAGTGCTGCACTCTGAGGGAGCAATAGGGAAATACATTAACAACAGCAACTTGGACTCCAGCTCCTAATTATCAAGAGTAGAATCCCAAATACTTCATGAATTTCAACTGAAGCCACACAAACAGGGTGAGCACCCATGGATCTGCCTTTCAGGTCTGCTGCATGACTCTGAGCAAGTCATGTAACCTCTCTGCACACTTCTAGAGTGATCATGAAGAAAGGTATTGCCTCTATGCAAAAGCATGGGGTCAGGCCAAGCATGAATGCCACAGTGCTACTTATGTATCAATATGCAAAATTATATTTACATGTGGCACTGAAAATGCCTTTCCATAGTTTCCATTTGAGCAATAAACTGATAACCACAAGGTTATCAAGATAGATCAAATCTAATATTGTAGATCACTTGATTAATTATGCAGAGTTCAAAACAAGAACTGGAAAATAGTTGACTGAAGACAAGTAAATTAAAGTCAGAAAAAATATTGTTGCTTATAATTTAAAAGCCCAATTATATGACAAAACTATATTTAATTTTAAGGGTAGACTTACCTTGAGTGATGTATGAGCAGAGACAAAACGATATTTACCCTATCTTCAAATTTCTATCTTGCCTTACCTAGGCTCTCTTTAGCATAACAATGTCTCATCATAACCAAAAATTGATAGCCTGAACCAAGTTCTATTGTCCAGCCTTAAACATATTGTAGTTTTATGGATTTCCCACTACAGGTTTCTTCTGTATCACAAAGTTACTTGTTTTGGGAGATCATTATGTTGCCGTTTCTCGATAATATTAAATCTGGTATATCTATTTCAAGCATTAAAGGAAACTATCATTAAAAGAAAAAATGGTACTTGAGAAGAATTTGGGATGTGATATCCATGGATTACATCTATCAGCTCATTCATTTGGTAACACATATGTGTTAATTACCTACTGTGCTTTGGTCATTACCCTGGGAAATAAAATATAGTCAAGAACAAGAATACCAAGTTCTCTACTCACATAGAGCTTCCGTTTTACTGGAGGTGGATGATATATGAACAAATTGAGTATCAACTAGTAAAAGGCACTTTGCAGAGAATTAGAATTTTAAAAAGTAAGAGTAATTGGATGCTTCTATCAGGTGATCAGGGGAGATCCCTCTGAAGAGGTAATATGTAAACCAAGACTAAAATCACTGTAAGGAGACAACTCCACTACATTGAGAAAAATAAGACTTCAGGTAGAAAAGCCAGCCAGTGCAAAGCCCCTAAGGCCAGAATGAGCATGGCACGCTAGAAAGAAGGCAAGTGTGGCTAGAGCAAGATATGGTCAAAGTAGGCTGCTTTGGAAATCAGAGTAAAGATTTTGGATATAAAGAGCAATTGTGTGACAATTCATGGAATCTCAATAGTGTGTATAGATAACAATACTGTATAAATGTTAATGTTTTGAGTTGTCATCACTATACTATGGTTATGTAAAAGAAAGTCTTTGTATTTAGGAAATAAACACTGATATATATGTATAAATTTATATAAGCATATATAAATATATATATGTAAAGTGACAAATAATAATTGTATATATTCATGGGATACATAGTGATGTTTTGAGATATGTCATGTACAGTGATCCAGTCAGGATTAGCATATCCATCATGTCAACTATTTATCATTTCTCAGTCTTGGGAACATTCAATACCCTCCTTCTAGCTATTTGAAACAATATATTAGTGTGAATTATAGTCGCCTTATAGTGCAGTACAACACTAGAACTAATTCCTCCCATCTAGCTGTAATTTTGTATCCTTTAACAAATCTGTCCTTATCCTTCCCCTCCCCTATCCTTTACAGATTCTAGTATCCTCTGTTCTACTTTTTACTTCTATGAGATCAACTTAGCTTCCACATGTAAGAACACGTGGGGTTTAACTTCATTTTCTTGGCTTATTGCACTTAACATAATGTCTTCTAGTTCCATTTATGCTACTGTGAATTACAGGATTTCATTTTTTATGGCTAAATAGTATTCCTTGGTGTAGATAAAAATCACATTTTCTTTATCCTTTTATCTGCTGTTGGACACCTAGATTGGTTCCATATCTTGGCTACTGTGAATAGTGCTGCAATAAACATGTGGGTGCAGATTTCTCTTCAACATAACGATTTCCTTTCCTTTGGATAAATTCTCAGTAGTGAGATTGCTGGATCATATGGCAGTTCTATTTTTAATTTTTTGAGGAACCTCCATACTGTTTTCTATAATGGCTCTCCTACTCTACATTCCTACCAATAGTGTACAAGCATTCCTCTTTCTCTGCATCCTCACCAGAATTTATTTTCTGTCTTTTTAACCATAGGCATCCTAACTGGGGTGAGATGATACTACATGGTGGTTTTGGTTTGTATTTCTCTGATGATTAGTGATGTTAGCATTTTTCATATACATTTTGGCCATTTGTATGTCTTTTTTATACATTTCTATTCAGGTCTTTTATTTTTAAATGGGATTTGTTTTCTTGCTGTTGAGTTCCTTATATATTCTAGATATTAACCACTTGTCATATGAACAGGATGTAAACATTTTCTCCCTTTCCATAGGTTGTCTCTTTGCTCTGTTGATTGTTTTGCTTGCCATGGAGAGGCTTCTTCATTTCATGTAACACTATTTGTCTGTTTTTGCTTTTGTTACCTGTGCTTTTCAGGTCTTATCCAAAAAACTCTTTGCACAGACCAAAGTTATGATGTACTTCTCCTATTTTTTTCTGGTAGTTTCATAGTTTCAGGTTTTAGATTTAAGTCCTTAATTCATTTTGAGTTGATGTTTGTACATGGTGAGAGGTAGGGGTCTAATCTCATTCTTCTTCATGTGGATATCTAATTTTTCCAGCACCATTTATTAAAGAAACTGTCCTTTCTCAATGTATGCTCTTGGCAGTTTTGTCAAAAATGAGTTGACTTTAGATATGTGAATTTATTTCTGTGTTCTCTATTCTGATTCTGTTCCACTGGTCTATGTGTCTGTTTTTATGTCAATACCATGCTGCTTTGATTGCTATGACTTTGTGGTATAATATGACGTTAGGTAGTGTGATGCCTCTAATTTTGTTCTTTTTACTCAAAATTGCCTTGAATCTTCAGGATCTTTCATGGTTCCATATGAACTGTGGGATTTTTTTTTTCTATTTCTGTGAAAAATATTACTGGTATTTTGATAGCAATTGCATTTAATTTATAAATCACTTGATTAAGATGGATATTTTAACAATATTAATCCTTCCAATCCATGAACACAGGTTATATTTCCATTAATTTGTGTTTTTTAATTTTTTTTCATAAATCTTAAAGTATCGGTATGGAGATCTTTTATTTCCTTTGTTAAATTTATTCCTGGGTCTCTCATTTTTTGTACCATCATAAATGTCATTGTTTTCTTGATATCTTCTTTAGATATTCTATTAGTATATAGAAACACTACTGATTTTTGAATGTTGGTTTTGTATCCTACAAGTTTACTAACTTTATCATTTCTAACAGTTTTTTGTGGAATCTGTAGGATTATCTATACAGAAGATCATATTATCTCTTAACAGAGGCAGTTTTACTTCCTTCTTTCTGAGTTGGATGCTTTTATTTCTTTCTCTTGCCTAACTGCCCAGGGTAAGACTTCTAGTATTATCTTGAATAGAAGTAGTGAAAGTGGGAATTCTTGTCTTGTTCCAGATCTAGGGGAAAAGCTCAAAGCTTTTACTGTGGATTTCTCATGCACTGCTGTTATTATACTCAGGTACTTATCTTCTATGCCTTATTTGTTCAGAGTTTTTTTTATCATGTGGGATGTTGAATTTTGTCAAATGCTTCTTCTGTACCTACTAAAATAATCATATAAGTTTTGTCCTTTATTTTATTAATGTGATAAAAGAATGTTATTGATTTGTGTATGTTGAATCACACTTTCATCCTGGGATGAATGGTACTTAATTATGGTCAATTATCTTTTTAATGTTCTGTTAAACTGGGTTTGATAGTATTTTGTTAATGATTTCTGCATCTCCACTTATTAGGGATACTGACTTGTAGTTTTCTTTTGTTGTGACCTTGTCTGTTTAGGGTATCAGGATAATGCCAGCCTAGCAAATAAGTTTGGAAGAATTCATTGTTTTCCTGATTTTCTTTAATTGTCCATCTTTATTCTTTTGTATCTCACTGAAGTTCACTAAAATTTTTTATTTTGAATTCATTTTCAATTTAAAGAGTTTATTTTCTTTGGGGTCAGCTACTGAAGAGTAATTATTTTCCCCTGGTGGTGTAGTATTTCCCTGCTCTTTCATGTTTCCTGTATCCCTGCATTAATGTCTGCACATCTATTGGAACAATCACCTATTCAAAGCTTTATAGAGTGGCTTTTGTAGAGAAAAACTTTCACTTGCAGATGGATCTTAGTGTCCTGGTTGTGAAAAGTATGGTAGTTCTAAGTCTGAGTGATGTAATGATGCAACTTATCCACAGCTTCTTCAGCTGCTGTGATCAATATTAGCAATGGCTGTGGGTGCCACAGTGTCCTAGGCTATAGGCATTTTTGGCAGCAGGAGTGGCAGAATCCATTGTTAGGATTCTCAGAAGCAAGGGTTTTTAAGGTCCTCTTGTTCTTGTTTTCTTCACAATGGGGAGACTTAGCTGAGGGGATCCCTCTTGGTGTTGGATATGACATGCCCTCCAAGCAGCTGCAACAGTGCTGGGTTCCAGAGCACAGTTTCCTAGAGCAGCTGTGAAGCCAGGGTCCTAGGCTCAAGGTCTCAATAATGTATTATGGCATCTGGGCCTTGAAATGTAGGTTTACTCTCTGAGGACGGTTGGATGCAGATTGCCCACAGAGCCAGGTTATCTAAGGCACTCTGTAGTAGCTTAAACCCAGAGGGCCAGATTAGAGCTATGACTCTTACCATGGGGAGCAGGGTAAAGCACTGGCCTGGCTCTGGGGAAGAAAGGGAACTCTGGAGGTTTGGGCTTCGGGAGCCAAGTACAGCTGCAATTTTGGAACCAGAGCCAGTTAGGCTCAGTGGCAATTCAGGTCCCAGGGGATGAGGCACTGTGTAATGTTGACCCTGGACCCTGTGATGATGGGACTTAGCAGTATCCCAGACTCTTTGAGGTCAGGCATAGCAGAAGCAAGAACCCTGGAGTGGCAGGGTACAGCTGTTGTTTGGGCCCTGAGGACAGGGAGCAGCAAAATCATAATTCTACTGCCTAGGCAGAGGGATGTCTCAGCAGCTCAGACTGTAGGGGCTAGTCCAGTTCCAGAAAAGTAGAGTATTAGAGGTTGTTTGGCTTTTAGTTCAGATGTCTCAGCTTGGTCAATGGTCTGTTTCCCTAGGACATGGGGTACCATGTCAACTCAGCCCTGGGATATTTGTACTGCTTGTTCCCCAGGAGGTAGGTAGTTACATTAGCTCAGATGCAAGCCATATAACTGCTCTGGGTGGCCAAGGTGGTATTTTCCCAATAGACAGGATACCACTTTAGCTTTAGTACTGGGGGGCATGACTGCTCTGGGCAGCCAAGGCACCATTTCCCCAGAATGCAGGGTGCCACTTCAGCTGTGGCATAGGGGTGCAGGGTGGAACAGTAACTGTGAAGGGTAAATGCAATGACTCCCCCAAGGCACCATTTCCTTGAGAGGGAGCTTGTAGCTTTAGCTTGGGCCCTCTGGGGCATCAGATTTCTTTCTAATAGGTGAATACTTAAACAAATCGTGGTATATCCATACCATGGACTACTACTTAAAAACAAATAAATTAGTGACATACACAACAACTTGGATGGCTCTCAAGGGAATTATGCTGAATGAATGGAAAAAAGGTAATCTTAAAAATGTACATACTATATGATTCAATTTATATAGCATTCTTAAAATGAAAAAATAATAGAGATGGAAATTAGTGGTTACCAATGGTTAAAGAAAAGCCCTAAAGCTTATAGTGTAGTTTAAAAAAAAAAAACTCTCTTTTGAAAAAAAATTCCAAAACAGATTAACAGAATTCCCATAAGTTATACTGAAAATATTTGTCTAGTTCTGAAGAATAATGGTTTTTGTCCTAAAATACCACACCTATAAAGAATTATTCAGTAGTGAGGGAAAAATAGACTTTCAAATATACAAAGAAGCAAAATAAAAATTACTAGCAGGATCTTCTCAAGGACTAAGATTTTAGACTCTTGTATATATGACAAAGATTTTATCAACACAGTTAATTTGTGCTCTGGTAATTGTGTAGTCACTAGTACAATCAGTAGAAGAGAAAAATACAATGAGTTTAAAAGGTTAAACTTAGTTTTAAAAAAGATAGTATTATAGTATAAAGAGTTTATTTGTAAATAAGAATAACCATACTCTGAAACAAAAATTCCAAAGTATATTAACATAAAAGATGATTTGGAGGTGAGGGGAGAAGATGAAGAGGAAGCTGGAGGAAAGGGGACAAGAAGAAGAGGAAGGGGAGGGACGTTAAAAATGCTCAAGTATTGACTTAAAGAAGATAAATATCGAGGTGTTGTTAAAAATGTTTATTAATGTGTACGTTAATAACAATAGGATGTACATTTCATGAGAGTACAATCATGTCTATCTTATTTTATATAGAGTCTCATGGTCCAGAATAACTAGCACTTAATATTTTTTGAATAAATAAGTGAATAAATGAGTATATGAATGAATTAATGAATGAGTGAATTAGCTAATTAATTTTATAGTAATTCTTAATTGATTGAAAATTTTCCAAACATTAGTAACCAGAATAAATGTCAATGGGTTAAAATGCCTACTATGTTGCTATATCTAACATTCATATGAATTGTGAATGTATTACTGCTTTATAAGTACATTCTCTAATCCTCATATCAACCTTATGGAGTACACTACAATATAGTACTCTATAAGCATATTATAAGAATACTTTATAATATATAGTACTTTACACATGAAGAAACTGAGGTTCAAATAATTTAATTAATTTCAACAATATTTTAAGAGTGAAAATACAAATCTGGGAAATCTAACACTAAGGCACGTTGTATTAGTCTGTTTTCATGCTGCTTATAAAGACATACCTGAGACTGGGCTATATATAAAAGAAAGAGTTTATTAAACTTACAGTTCCACATGGCTGGGGAGGCTTAACAATCATGGTGAAAGGCAAGGAAAAGCAAGTCACATTTTATGTGGATGGCAGCAGGCAAAGAGAGCTTGTGCAGGGGAACTCTGTCTTATAAAGCCATCAGATCTCATGAGACTTATTCACTATCATAAGAAGAGGATGAGAAAGACTTGCTCCCATGATTTCAATTACCTGCCACTGGGTTCCTCCCACAACATGTGGGAATTCAAGATGAGATTTTGGTAGGGACACAGCCAAATCGTCTCATATATTCTATAAAAAGAGATATTTTGATTAATGAGATTGGATTTAAAATATTAAAAGATATAACAATTATGAATCTTCCATGCCTAACAACTGATGTGAAATAGATGAAAAACTGCATTAAAAGACTAAACAGTGTAATATACACATGCTGGCAGAAATCTATCATCATAAAGAAAAGACAAAAGAGGATTTCAGTGAGATAATTTAAAAGCCTGACACTTTAAAGATTTGGCAAAATGTGTCCTTGAAACTATCTATAGCTGTATATTTTCAGGGGGTTAAAAAGTTTACTATCTTTTTCACTTATTTTATGGTTGTAGGTTGTGTGAGTCATAAGAAGTACAATATTCAGTGATTCACTAGTAGGACTCAGCATGCAGCTGTTTTCACAGCTAAGACTTACTACAGCAAAAGGGTATCAGCAGGGAAAATGGCACGGTTGGAGTCTGGAGAAATTCATACATAGACTTCCTTAAGCTCTCTTCTTCCTGTGAAGGTACTCATGGGAATTTAGCATGTTCTTTTCTCAGCAATGAAAAATGCAGTAACAAACGTGCAGTGTGTCTGCCCAGTGAAGCCCATTAGAGACTCAACACCCAAAGTTTTAACTAGAGTCTCATCACATTGACAACCTTTCCCTTGCCCAAAATTCCAGATTCCATGAAGGAAAGCAAGTGTTTAGCATAAATCAAAGTGATTCCACAAACAATCTAAAGCACAGTGAACAACCCTGATCAGTAGGGAAAGTCTCATGTCAGTTCATGGAATGGGTCAAGTGCTAAGATTTCAGATATGTGCGAAGAAGCAGTCTGTAAGCAGGTACTTATAAAAAGAAAAGCTTCAGGCCTGCTATGTTAACTGTTTTCTGCACATTGATTTATTTAGTTTTCTACTTTTTGATCTGGTTTTTATATACGTAGAAAACACTCACTTGCTTAGGATTTCAAATTAAATGTTATATTGTTGACCATCGAATTGTGTCTTTGTTCCCAATGTTGTGTGTCATTAAAAAAAAAAAAAATCAGTCCTGTGTACAATTTACTTTACTATTAGTTTATCCAAAAATCAAGATCTAACTTTTATTGATCAATTTAATTTTTCCTTTCTTTTTAAAGAATTATGCTTTTGTTTATACGGATTTCTTTGAAATTTTTTTGCTCTTTTTAATCTACTACAGTTAAGAACTTCATTCAAATGAATATGAAAATATAAAACTGATTAACAACTTTTACAACAAAACTAAATAAGTAGCAATGTATTCCCAGGAATCCCCAAATACAAATGGTTGGGAACAAATTACCAACAGACACAGACTGCCATGAAATCACCAACTATGTGAGAGAAGATAGAGGGGGAAAAACAGATATAAATGAAGAGAAGCCCCAAATGAATTTCAGGATAGGAAACAGAAAAAAGACATAAGAAACACAATAGCATACTTATAACTAAAGTACATCCAAAAGACACACTTGCAAAAATAAAACTGTGGCACACTATTTTAAAATGAGATTTAAAAAATGAAGAAAATGAATCAGGATTTGAAACAGAGTGTGAATCTTAATTAGTAACATTTAGAAATGAGACAACAGAATATGGAAAAAAAATACACATAAGCAAAAATCATTTTAGAAATGTATAAACTAGAAGGAACAGAAGAGCAAATAAAGACAATACATAAGTTTAAGATATGTAAGAGGAAGAAAATTTTTTAAATCAAAATAAAGAAATAGAGATATTAAAGAATTTGAAAGAAAGTGAAAATATCAAAGATAGGTAAAGAAGATCCAATATATGGGTAACAGGAATCCCTAAAGAAAAAAAAAAATGCATTGGAAGAGAATACTAAAAAGCATAATTCAAGAAAATCTTGGAACATGTATATTTATACACACACACATACATACAAACATACACATTTTCATACTCAGAAGAGCACACTATATAGTAGAAAACAGACTCAAAATAATTAATAACATTTCATCTTGGTAAAACTAAAGAAAAAATTTAAAAATCCTTTTGTTAACTGGGCTAAAAAACCAAGATACTTATAGGTAAATAAAAATGATAGTTCACAATCAGACATTGATAGCAATTCTTTATCAACATTATAAACACAGGTAACATTATAACCATGAAGATGATTTTATTCCCACAAACCATTCCTGAGTAATCAACCAGAGAAAGAGTTTCCGACAGCCAATCTAGCGACACACTAACATAAAGACTTGTGATGAGCATTAAATGTATTACTAATTCTAAATTAAAGTTAATAATGAAAGTACAGTATATATCTAATAAAATATGTACATAATTGACATGAAGAAAACTACAAAACTTTGATGAACAAAATCAAAGAACTAAATAAATGGAGCAATAGTCCATGTTTATGGATATGAAGATTCAATATTGTCAGGATATCAGTTCTTCCCAACATGATCTATAGATTCTGTTCAATCTCAGTCAAAATCCCAGCAAGTTACTTTGTGGACATCAACAAACTGATTCTGAAGTTTATATGGAGAGGCACAAAACCAAGAAGAGCCAACACAATACTGAATTTTAAAAAGTTGGAGGATTGACACTATTCAATGTCAAGACTTACTATGAAACTGTAATAATCAGGACAACATGGTATTGGTGACAGAATAAATAAGTAGATCAATGGAACAAAATAGAAAGCCAGAAATAGGTCCTCTATAAATTTGGTCAACTAATCTATGAGAAAAGAACAAATGCAATACACGGGAGAAAATACTGTCTTTTCAACAAATGGTGCCAGAACAGTGGGACAACCATTCAAAAATAAATCTAGATACAGACCCCATATCTATTACACAAATCAACTCAAAACAGATTATAGATCTAAATGTAAAGTGCTAGAATATTAAACTCCTAGAAGATAACGTAAGAGAAAACAGGTGGCGGAGGGCAAGATGACTGACAAGAAGGAGCAAGGTAGAACAGCTCCCACTGAGGGACTGAGACAACTGGCATGTTTCTAATAAATCTTCAGAGGGAAGGCACTGAGAGTGGACAGAGGGAAGACCCAGAAGTTGGAGTGATGGGGGAGAAAGCTGGGAATCCTATACAGGGCTATAGTACACCCAGACTTGTTTCTGGCCCTCAGTGACTCTTGGGAAACAGATGAGCTGAATCATATAATTACGTTGGTTTAGACCAACAAAGATAAAAAATACAAAGAAGGGCTTTACACAATGGTAAAACATTCAATTCAACAAGATTTGACTATCCTAGATGCACACGCAACCAACAAAGAGCACATACAAGGAACACCCAGATTCATAAAGCAAGTTCTTAGAGACCTTCATAAAGATAGACTCCTACATAATAATACCGGGAGGCTTTAACACCTAACTGACAATATTAGATAATTAAAACATAAATTTAACAAAGGTATTCAGGACCCAAACCCAGAACTGCATCAAATGGACCTGATAGACATCTACAGACATCTACAGAACTCTCCACCCCAAAACAGAATATACATTCTTCTCATTGCCACATGGCACATACTCTAAAATTGATTACATAATTGCAAGTAAAAATCTCCTCAGAAAATGTAAAGAAACTGAAATCATAACAATCTGTCAGACCACAGGACAATCAAATTAGAAATCAAGACTAAGAAATTCACTCAAAACTGTACAATTACATGGAAATTGAATAACCTGCTCCTGAATGACTTTTGAGTAAATAATGAAATTAAAGTAGAAATCAAGAAATTATTTGAAACAAATGAGAATAAAGATACAAAATACAAGAATCTCTGGGACCCAGCTAAGGCAGTGGTAAGAGGGAAATTTATAGCACTAAATGGCCACATTAAAAGGTTAGAAAGACAGCAATTTAAGAAACTAACATCACAAATAAAAGAACTAGAGAACCAAGAGCAAAACAATCCCAAAGCTAGCAGAAGACAAGAAATAACCAAAACCAGAGCAGAACTGAAGGATACTGAGATATGTAAAACCATTCAAAAGATCAAAGAATACAGGAGCTGGCTTTTTGAAAAAAAAAATAATAAAAATAGACCACTAGCTAGAATAAAAAAAGAAAAAAGTGAAGCTCCAAATAAACACAATCAGAAACAAGGAGGATATTACCACTGACCCCACAGAAACACAAATAACTATCAGATAATATTACAAATACATCTATGCACATAAACTAGAACATCTAGAAGAAATGGATACATTCCTGGACACATACACTCAAGAGTGAACCAGGAAGAAACTGAATCCTTGAACAGACCAATAATGAGCTCTATAAATGAGTAATAAATAGCCTACCAATCAAAAAACCAAACAAACAAACAAACCAAAAAAACCCAAGACCAAGCAGATTCACAGATGAATTCTACCAGATGTACAAAAAAGAGCTGCTACTATTCCTATGGAAAGTATTCCAAAAAATTGAGGAGAAAGGAATCCTCCCTAAATCATTCTATGAGACCAGCATTTTACCAAAACCTGGCAAGAAAACAACAGAGAAAGAAAACCTCAGACCAATATCTTTGACAAACATCATGACAAAAATCCTCAACCAAATACCAAACCTTAACCAAATACTTCAAGCCAAATCCAGCACTACATAAAAAAAGCGAATCCACCACAATCAAGTAGGCCTCATCCTCAGGATGCATGGTTGTTTCAACATGTGCATTCCTTTGGGTATATACTCAAAGAAATATAAATCATTCTATTATAAAGACACATTAATGCCTATGTTCATCACAACAGTAGTCACAATAGCTTGGCCAAGACATGGAATCAACCTAAATGCCCATCAATGGTAGACTGCATAAAGAAAATGTGGTATATATACACCATGGAATACTATGCAGCCATAAAAAAGAATGAGATCATGTCCTTTGCAGGAACATGGATGAAAAAGTCATTATCTTCAGCAAACTAATGCAGGAACAGAAAACCAAATACTGTATGTTCTTACTTATAAGTGGTAGGTAAACAAAGAGAACACACGGACATGTACAGGGGAACAACACAACTGGGGCCTATTGGAGGGCAGAGGATGGTAGGAAGGAGAGGATCAGGAAAAATAACCAATGGGCACTAGGTTTAATACCTGAGTGATAAAATAAGCTGTAGAGCAATCCCCCATGACACAAGTTAACTAGATAACAAAAGAGAAAACCTAGATGATCTTGAGTATGATGATGACCATTGGATTATAACACCAAAGGCATGATCCATGACAAAAATAATTGATAAACTAGACTTCATCAAAATGAAAAACTTCTATTCTGTGGAAGACAATCTCAGGAGAATGACAAGACAAGCCAAAGACGAGCCACAGTCTGGGAAAAAATATTTACAAAAACCACATCTGATAAAGATTGCTACCCAAAATACACAAAGAACTCTTAAAAATCAACAACAAATAACTCAATTAAAAAATTAGCCATAGTCCCTAACAGATACCTCACCTGAGAAGCACAGGTAGAAAATAAGTATATAGAAAGATTCTTCATGTCGGGTGTCATCAGGGAATTGCAGATTAAAACAATGAGATATTACTGCATATCTATTAGAATAGTTAAAATCTGGAACACTGATAACACCAAACCTTGGCAAAGATTTAAAGAAAGAGAAATTCTCATTTATTGCTGATGTGAATGCAAATGGGATAGGTACTTTGGAAGGCAGTTTGGTAATTTGTTACAAAATCTAAATATACTGTTACCCTATAGTCCAGTGATTGCTATTCTTGGTATTTACCCAAAGGAAATGAAAACTTCTACTATCCACATAAAAACCTGCACGCAGATGTTTATAGCAGTTTTAATCATATTTGCCAAAACTTGGAAGCAACCAAGATGTCCTTCAGTAGGTAAATTAATAAAGTGTAGTATATTCAGAAAACAAACGATCATTTAGTACTAAAAAGGAATGAGTTATTCAGCCATGACAAGACATAGAGGAACATTAAATAAATATTATTAAAAGCAAGAAGCCAATAATAAAAGGCTACATACTGTATGCTTATATATATATGACATTCCAAAATATAACAGATGCTGGCGAGGTTGTGGAGAAAAACAAATACTTATACACTGTTGCTGCAAGTGTAAATTAGTTCAACCATTGTAGAAAGCAATGTGGCAATTCCTCAAAGAGCTGAAAACAGAACTACCATTTGACCCAGCAATCCATTACTGGATATGTACCCAAAGGAATATAAATTGTTCTACCATAAAGACACAGGCACTCATATGTTTATTGCAACAATATTCACAAAAGCAAAGATATGGCATAAATTTAAATGCCCATCAATGGTAGACAAGATAAAGAAAATACGGTACATATATATACCATGGAATACAATGCAGCCATAAAAAAGAATGACCTCATGTCATTTGCAGGAACATGGACGGAGCTGGATTTCATTATCCTTAGCAAACTAACGCAGGAACAGAAAACCAAATACTGCATGTTCTCACTTATAAGTGGGAGCTAAATGATGAAAACACATGGACACAAAGAGGAAAACAACAGACACTGGGGCCTATATGAGGATGGAGGGTAGGAGGACAGAGAGGATCAGAAAAAAATAACTATTGGGTACCAAGCTTAGTACCTGGGTGATGAAATAATCTGTACAACTAACCCCTGTGACATAAGTTTACCTATGTGACGAACCTGCACGTGTACTTCTGAACCTAAAAGTTATAAAAATACAGAAACCAAATATATGGCATTCTAGCAAAGGCAAAACTATGGAGACAGTAAAAAGATCAGTGGTTGTCAAGGGATCGGGGTTGTGGAAGGGGTGAATAGGCAGAGGATAGATTTTTTTTTAGGGCAGTGAAAATACTCTGTGTGATACTCTAATGATGGATACACTTTATTATATATTTGTTCAAACTTATAGAATATGCAACATTAAGAGTGAACCCTAAAGTAAACTATGGAATTTGGGTGATTATGATGTGTCAATATAGGTTCATCAATTGCAATGATTGTACCACTCTGGTGGAGGATACTGATAATCAGGAGATACTAGGCATGTGTGGGACTAGGGAATAAATGGGAAATATCTTTACCTTTCTCTCATTTGACTGTGAGCCTAAAACTGCTCTAAAAAATAGTCTTAAAAATTTGAAAGTATAATATATAATGGTTATATTCTCAGAGAGTGTATATATAGTACAACTATATAAAACAGAGGGTGAATAAGGAGAACATATGCATATGTTTTTATTAATCATATTGATTTTTGTAACATTTGTATTGTTATTCTGAGACTATAGTGCATGTAACAAGAAATAAAACAACTGAGTATTTCTGGAATATTTTAAGACATACATCTGTAACATAGAAAAGAAGAGATAAAAATCCTGTAGTCTAAAATTTGAGTTAGAAGAATCAGTATGATTTCATGAGCTGTTTTATACAGGTAGACACATACACTGGTCAGAAATACACTGTAGTTCTAACCACTGGAAAAGCCTAGACAAAAAGGACCAACTCAGTAGCATTGAACATCTTTAGTGCACATATTAATATTCATATCCTAGTTTCTAAGAAACCAGAGCTTCTTGGATAATTGCTGACTCCAGGTCAAAGGCAGAAAATGAACAAGATGATCCTGTAACACCTTGCCATTTCAGGTAGTCACAAAGCTCTCAAGGACAATTTGAGCCATGTCAGAAGACTCAAGAACCAACTTGAAAAAGTTACTATGGGCCAAATATAGGGAAATTTGAATTTCAATAAGGATAATAAATGTGATGAGTTAAAACCCGTGAAATATGTTTAAATCTATGAGTTCAACATAGCATTAAAATAAACTAATTTGTCACTTTCAGATGATGCTAAAAAAATCAGTTCATTATTTTAAACATCAGTAAATAGAAGGAGAGGATCAAATATTTATCTTGGTTAACCAGCCAATAGTGAGCACCACTTACTGATTCATTCTTCACCTCTATCCACCCTGATAATTATTGCATGTATCCATGTATTGTGCTCTTTATTTCAGCGATCACGCATCCCATACCAAATATTTCCAATTGTTTTAAAATATAACTCATTGTTCTTATCCATATTTATTATAGCTTACCCAGTTTCTTAAAGATGTTTATTACAGTTATTTTTAAGTTTGGGTTCTATATGTTCCAATAATTCTGCTTCAGGTTGTAGGTGTTTTTCCATTAATTGTCTTTCTCTTAGAGCTAAGATCAGTAGACTTATTTTCAGTAAAAGGTCAGATAGTATTTTTGGTTCTGTGAACCAGATAGTCTCAATCACAATCATTCAACTCTGCCACTGTAGTGTGAAAGCAGCCATGAACGATGGGTCAATGAAAGTGTGGGTATGTTTCAATAAATCTTTATTTGTGGGCATAAAATTTGAATTTCATATAACTTTAATGTGTCACAAAATAGTATACTTAGTATACTTCTATTTCCTTCACCTACTTAAAATGTAAAAATTCCTCTCGTTCAGGAGCCATATAGCAGCAACAAAGGGCTGGATTTTGTCCGCAGGCTACAGTTCGCTAACCACTGTATCTAGCAGTTGCACTCCTCAGGTATCTGGCTATTTAGACCTGTGAGCTTATGTTTCCCTGAGGATTTTGTCTGCTCCAAATCCCTCTATTTCCTGTACATAGGGAATACTAGTACATATTTAAATAAATACTTGTTTGGTTAGGAATTAAAAATGGGTTTAGAGTCTAACTTGCTGTTAATCCTTCTGTAGAGATCCTAAAAGGACCTAAAGCACTGAGATGGGAACAATTTGCTCATTGTCCCTCAGATTATTATAGCAAATACCAAGGACCTGGTTTTTTCAGTTCAACCTATATCTCTGATAATTATTTGATCTCCAAGGCCAGCATCCTCAACTCTCTCTCTGCTCCATCTTCACATTGCCTTTGCCTCTGTATATTTTCAATCTCCCTCTGCCTCTCACTCTTAAGGACATTTGCAACAGCATTCAGTTTTCCTACAGATAATTCAGGAACATCTGCCCGTTTTAATATTCTTAGCTTAATCACATCTGCAAAATCCTTTTCCAAATAAAGTAACATTTACAGATTCCATGGAGTAGGACCTGACATCATTAGGGTGTTCTTTTTCAGTCTACCTCATGGGCTGTCCACAGGTTTCTATTTAAGGTTATATAGACAGACATCAAGCTTGCCTAGTTTTTGAACCAAACTGTATTATTAGCAAGGTAAAACTCACACATAAGGAGAGAAAGCAGAGCCAATACTCAGGTGTCTCTAAAGAATATGTGCCTTCACTTTCTAACAAGCCAATGGCCCACTTCCCTGAAACTTCCTGACAGATTTTCAGTGCATTAGAATAAATTTTAAAAGCCTTACCATGACCTGCAAACCCAGCAAAACCTGGCTGCTCCTTGCTTCTGTGGCTTCATCTCATGCTGCACTCCTCCGTGCCCAGGAGCTCTTTTGAAACAAGAACTTAGGAAGTACTTAGCACTCAACGGGGCTCTATACTTGCTGTCCCCTCTGCCCGGAAGTCTCTTGTCCCAGATTTGCTCTGTCATCTCCTCCTTTTCATTCATGTCTCAGTGTCAATGTTATCTCCTCAGAGACACTGCTCCGTATTATTTTCTTCTATGTCTTACAAGCATCTAAAATTATTTTATTAATTTGCTTGCTTATTTTTCATGAATCTTAATAGAATATAAGCTCTCTGGCAGTAGGAACCATACTTGTCTTTGTTTCCTAACATAGCCCAATGCTTAGCACAGAATTCATTCTCTCTCATACTGGACTCTTAATAGAAGTATGATGAATAAATCAATAAAGTATATATACTAGACAAAGGAAATAATTTGAAATTTCACTATAGAAAACCTCACAAAAACATCTCTACATGAAACCCTAAGAGAGGGAATGCCATTTGTATAAAAGCGCAGAGGTGGCCTTAGGTGGTGTCGGCATTAGGTGTGATTGTTATCTCAGAGAAATTGAAAGCTAGGAGTGAAAACGTATTTCTAGTTTATAGTCACATTTCGACATTGGTAGACTTTTTACAGAAAACAAATATCCTTAATATAGATATGAGCTAATGTTCTGAAGAGAAAAATCTTAATTCATTCTAAAGATAATGTAATTACTTTATCCATAAGTGTATTTGACTTAGGACAAAAGGATAGGAGAATAGTGCTGATCATGCTTTATTATTTTAAAATGTTATCTATAAAAAGGAAATCTCTTCCAAATTACTTTCTAAAAAGTTCCCTTAAGATGCACATTGCAAAACTGGGACAGGTGCTACTTTCGAACACACAATCACAAAATCATTATGTTGCTGGTAATATTCCAAGGGATAAAGTTCTTCAAAGACAAAATCATTAGCTACTCGATAGCTCTTCTTGCTTGATAGATGATAGTATAATCAGTCAAAAATACCATTTCAGACCAGCCTTAAATTCCAATCCTGTATCCTTCCTTAAATTAATAACAAATAATCTTCTTTTTATAAACCAATTACAGGTAGAAAGTGACATTAAATAGGTTAAGATTTATATAGGATGAAATGGCAAAGAAGTCTATAAATACCTAGCCCAAGTTACCAATTTATCACTTACTATTACGTGACTTTGAACATGTCATGTTCCCTCCCTGGCTCTCAAATCTCTCATCCTCACAAAGAGGGCAATATTATAAACTATTCCTAAGGATATGTCCAGCTCTTGGATTTGGTAATTTGCTTACATTAAATATCCAAGACCATGCTGTGATGTATAATGTCTCAAGCAAAATCTGTGAGAAAGAATCTTGAGCCATGTCATGGTTTCAGAAAGGCTTCTCTACTGACTTAGGAATAAATTTGGGTGAGGAGTGATTATCAGAAAGCACTATGATGGTTTTCCAAAGAAAGACATGGAATCACAAAAGTTGACCCCTCAGTCCTACCAGCCTTGTTCTTGTTAAAATTGAGCATTGTTACCCCAGTTTGAACTCTGGTTAGTGACGTACAAATTGTGATGGCCACACATGTAGCTATTTGCTCAAATGTTATCATGTACAACTAAAATGCATTCCAATCCATTTCTGTATGACTCTTCAGAAGTAGAGGCCAGGAAATTCTGATTTGACTGCTCACTAGACTATCACCTGTATGGACTGAATCATTCCTGCAGAATGAATCTGCAGAAGGCTCTCAAAAACCATCAATAATGAGTAAATGACAAAACATATCCTTTTATCTAAAAATCCCCGCTTTTGATCACAGAAGTCCTAATGGTACCTGGTATTCTCATACATATCATAAAAGTAATCACGTTTTCTGCTTCTTCAAAAACCTTCCATTTGGGGAGATGCTTGGGCTTATTTCTTGGAAGGGCTCTATAAAATGTTCGTGACTGTATCTTTAAGTACAAACCTGTTCTCTTTTTTATAAGAATGTTTCCACTGAGCATAATGCAGTCTTTATGAATTTTTAAACTGGCATTCTTCTTCTTTTCTCACTAAAATGGAAAATGGGCTTCTCAGGAGCTTTTCTGAACCTTAAAAATTTTAAAGAATATGTTTCCTTTTTCCGCTTCTAAGTTTAGCACCAGTCTAATCATTTCACGTTTTAATCACAGTAAGATGTAAGTTTCCGAAAACCATCACTAAAACACTGGTCGCCCTTTGTAGACTTTATAAAAGAAATGTAACCCTTTTGTGGCCCATTATTCTTATGCAAGGATAATGATTAAAAAAAAAAAAAGAAGAAGAAGAAGAAGAACTTTCACAGGATTGATTCTCTCAGCAGAGCCTCTGGACCTTCCTGGACAGAGCCACCACGCCCCCTTACCTCCAGATGCTCAGGGACCTCACACTGCCGCTACATGCTCCAGATTCCAAAAATCCTGATCTCTGAGTCCTAATCCATGATGCCTGATTCTCAGAGATCCATGAAGAATAACAACCTGACAAACATTCACAGTGAAATTCAATGTTGATGAGAGCTGCCATGTCTCCTTTGATGTATTGGTGTCCTTGGAGCTCCCCAGGAGACCTGAAGACAGAGAGTCTGAAGCCCAGAGCACTGAAGGCACAGTGTTAGGCCTATATGGGTGGCTGGTCCTGCGTGTATGCATATAAATAAAAATAAAATATTCCTAAGACCAAATTAAAGTTATGATAAGATAGAAGCCTGCTTATAATTTCAGTAGCATGCCATCTCCTGCACAGAGTAACAGGGTAACAAAAGAATTCTCCCTACTCCAACCTCTCCCAGTGATTCTTCCTCCTAACCACTTTTATCTTAGTGGAGAGAAGAATGCACAGTAAGAAGTGCATCCCAAATTAAACTAGTCTTACCTGCCCCCACCTTAAGGTTCATCCTAGTAGAGAAAACTTTCAAAAGAAAAATAAACCTCATTCCTCAAACCCTGAAAAGCAAGGACTTCTTTATTGAAAGCTTCTTGAGAAGGTAATACAGGGCAAGTCATGAAGTCAGTCTGTAAAAACTTCTTAGACATACACCTCTCTCCCAGTGTCCCACTTGACTTCTTGTACTCTTTCTCTCCCTCTCTCTCCTCCTGCCCTTGGTTTTCTTGTCTCCTTTTTCTCTCTCTTTTCATTCCTTTTATGTGGCGTCACTTGGCCTAATCTAAGCTTACCCTCCTGTCAGTTTTGTGAAGACACATTTCCCCCATCTCTCTCTGTCTCTCTCTCTCTCTCTCTCTCTCTCTCTCTCTCATGTGAGAGAGGTGAGGCTTGGTGATAAAAGGATGAGAGACTGGGAGGAAGGAAAGGCCAAAGGACAAGGGGCAGAGTGAACATGGATTTATCACCTCAGAGGCAGAGAGTACGTGCAGAGAAGCCCTGTGTGTTCCACTTATGGAGTCTAGCAGATATGCTTAGCTGTGGTTTAAGTAGGAAAGAACAATGCAGGGGATGGGGAGGCAGGCTTTCCACTTGGCAAAAGTGAACACGTGTTAAGTTCATATAAAAAGTACAAAGTCAGTTGAATAGATCTGTTGTTGGGAAAAGCGGGAAATGGAAAGAAGCTGAATCCAGCCCCTGGGGAAAAGGGCTGCCACAAACCAGAGAAGCTACCCGGACTCCAGGCAAGAGACCATCTTGATCAAAAAGGGAGTTTATTCAGAGGTTACAGAATAGTTTGCAGAAAAGAAGAAAAGCTCCTACGAAGGACAGAAACCAGATCAGCTCCATGGAACTGTCAGGCAGGAATGGTCGGTGCATTTAGGATGCCACCATCAGGATGAATTTGTCTCCATACTTTTTTCTGTTTTAATATAATTTCACTCATGTAGGAATTAGGATTGACATGATAGTGAAGACAGTAATAAGAACAAGCAGGAGATGTAGGAAACACCATGACTTGGAGGCTTCAGGGGCACCCAGGACCCAGCCCTGGAACCAGGATAAGTCCCCTGGGACAAAACTTACTGCTCCTATAATGAATCACTGAATTCATGGAAGGAGGCTAGCAGTTCTTGATATCTCCAACTTTATACTCTCTGAAACCCAGGGGAGCAGGTGCTGATACTTCCAGAGTGAGTCCCTCTAGTGTTTGAGTGCTGGGTGGAAGCACCAAGGAACAGAGAGCAGACTGCTTCTTTTCTTTTTAACAAACAGGACTGTAATACAAGAGCCTAAAGACTAACTGTGGTCATGATTTCCAGGAGGCACCTATGAAAATGCTGGCCAGTCATATGACCTGATTCAAACTAGACCTTTACATTTCTTCCCATTTGACAGTGCTACTGGCATTAACTAGAATTGTAATATGACAAAGACTACCAGACAAAGATCACATGTGCATGTAGCATGGTCTGCTTCTTAGCAAATTTTAAACATTTTCAGAGTTTCTTTTTTTGCTCCTAGTTTTCTCTACCTAGAAAACTTATGTTTTCTAATTTTCTGTGATTCCACCACCAGAGGCAGATAGCAACATAAAATCCTTTGTACTGTGATACTATGGCTAAATACCTTGTCTTCTTCCATAGGCATTTGAATTGAAAATACAAAATACCAGGCTTGAGAAGCTGGATTTAACAGAGAATTTTCTGAGCCTGTAGGGCAATGGGAAGGAGAGTTATTTGGGGGTAGAAGTAATTCTAATACTCTTCAAAACTAAAAATAGACAAAGGAGTCTGCTCATCCACCTCTAAGTAAAGCTGATACTAACTTTCAATTCACAAAAATCTATTGTACCTAGGGCTATAGTAATATATCTGTAGAAAATTTCTGACTATTCAGTATCACTGTCAAATGCAACAATTAATCAAGCAAACATTGTTTTTCTCATGGGGGAACAAACTGTGCAGCAGTGCTGGATCCTAAGCTGATCTATAATAAGTTGTTTGAAAGTTGTCAGGGAACAAACAAAATTCCCACAACAGAACTACTGTCAAAGGTTCATTTTGACAATCAAGGTGGCACAAGTAAAGGATAGTGAGCCCACACCAAGCCATACTAAAGAGAGGTCATGGCAGTTCTGAAAGAAAAGTAAATGACCAGGAAATTGAGTCCTCATCATGCAAGCAACCGCATGCAGAACTCAAAAGGAACTCACCTCTAACATTCAATATCAGTAGTATTAACTCATACTACTAAAGGGACAGAACACATGGGTCTTATCTTTGTTCCTACAACTACTGTCACAGTTCATTGTCAGAAAATAAAGTGGTACAGATATAATGAAAGGAAAATATTCTGCAAAGGGTACTTTTTGGGAGGAACTCTGTAATTGATTGCCATTTCAAAATAATGCATCAATGGCTAATGATAAGTTTAACAATTTAGAAGAAAAATACCAATAATAGTGAGAATGATGTATCATACCAAGATATTAAAAAGTACCCTTGATCACAAATGAAACATAATGCAGAAAAATGTATTATTCTGCTATTAGCCATAGTATTGACAACATTGCCTCAAACAATGTTCTCTAGCATTAAGCTAATATTGTTCATTTGAATTTTACTGGTTTTAGAGTTGTTTTAAAAATTTATTTTGTATTCAGTTTTATAACTAAAAATACTGCAAGTCAGAGTTCTAGTTTTACGTTTGTACATGTTTTATCATAGTCTGAAAATAATTTAAGCCCACTTTGGGAGTTTAGGATATTTTTTTCTTTTAAAAGGCATCCATGAATAACTTAAGTTGGAAAAACACTACATTTTACTAGAATGAGAGGCAACAAAACATGCTTGGTAAGGTCTAGGGCAATGGGGTCAGACTAAGTCTACAATCCTGGCTCCAATTCTTTTCGGCTATGTCATTTTCAGCAAATGCCTTTATCTTCCTTAGCCTCAGTTTCTATCGGTCAGGAGACTGTAATTATAGCATCTCCTTCATAGAGTTGTGGTAAAATGAGATAAAACATAGTGTACTTAAAAAAATAATGCCTAGCTGGTGGTAATTGGTCAAAAAAATGCTATCAATTAAAAGTAACAATTTCGAGTTCTAACAGCTAATCTAACAGACATCAAGAAAAAGCAGAGAGGAGCTGGGTTTTCCATGTGGTCTTTGATGTATGACAAACCATGCGGGAGTAGTATTACGGCCTGTGAACCACTGAACTATGAGACCTAGATGGATCTCATTGCCTAGAAAAGATGCAATAAATAACGAAAGAGCAAGGACATAAAAAAATTGTGTTTACAGATTCAAGCCCTATCACCTCTCAAGTTAATACAAAATCTTCTTAGCTCAACACCCACATGCCAAAGTAAGATGAGAAAGTTAGATAACTTGGTTAATTTCAAGACTGGCCAACTAATTCTGCAGGCTGCAAGTCACAGTTTTACAGGAAGTACCCATAATGTGAAGATGTTCTGAGAATATACAGCATATATAGGTTTTTTTTATTTGTTTGATTTTCTTAATCTTGTCAATGCATTTCTGTGGCATTGTGGAGCATCTTTTGTATGACCCTTGATTCAGACTTAGCATGCTACTAGCTGTATTCTCCATATTGTCTTTTGAACAAGGATAAATGATTTCTCATATAGCAGTGATCCTCAAGTATAGTCTATTTTCCTTCTGATGGGCTCAAAATTGGGAAAAAGTCACTCTCTTAAGTAAACAGCGATGGGAAAATTGGATATCCACATGAAAAGAAAAGAAACTAGATTCCCACCTCTTACTTTATACAAAATTAATTCAAAGTGGATCAAAGACTTAAATCTAAGACCTCAAGCTACGAAACTACTAGAAGAAAACAAAGGAAATGCATCACAACACTGGGCTGAGCAAGGATTTTTTAAATGAGACCTAAAAAGCACAGGTAACAAAAACAAAAATAGACAAATGCAATTCCATTAAATTTAAAAGTTTATGCACAACAAAGGAAACAACAGAGTAAAAAGACAACCTGCAAACTATACAGCTGGCAAAAGGTTAATACTCAGAACACAGAGTACTTAGCAAAAAACCAAATTTTAAAAATTAATTTAAGAAATGGGCAGAAGACCTGAATAAACATTTCTCAATAGAGGAAACACAAATGGCAAACAGGCATATGAAAAAATGCTCAACATCACTAAACATTAGAGAACTGCAAATCAAAATCACAGTGAGACACCTCTGACTCTAGTTAGAATGGCTATTATCAAAAGGACAAAACAAGTCTTGGTAAAGATGTGGAGAAAAGGAAACACTTGCACAATGTTTGTGGGATTGTGAAGTAGCATAGCCATTATGAAAGACAGTATGAAATTTCCTCAAAAAATTAAAAATGGAACTACCCTATGATCTAATAATTCTACTCTTCGATATATATCTGAAGGAAATGAAATCAATATGTTGAAAAGATATCTGCACCCCCATGTTTCCGCAGCACTATTTTCAATAGCCAAGATATGGAAGCAAACTAAGTGTCCAACAATGGATGAATAAAGAAAATGTGGTACATATACAGCATGGAGCACGATTCGCCCATAAGAAGAACAGAATCCTGTCATTTGTGACAACATGGATGGACCTGGAGTATATCATGTTAAGTGAAATAAGCAAGACACAGAAAGAAAAATATCACATGATCTGATTCATATTTAGAATCCTAAAAGAAAAAACAAGTTGATATCATAGAAGTAAAAAATAGAACAGTGTGCACCAGAGGCAGGAGAGGGAGGGAGAAGAGTAAGATGGGGAGAGGTTGGTCAATGGGTACAAATTTACAATTAGATAGGAGGAATAAATTCCAGTATTACTGCATAGTACAGGGACTATGGTTAACAGTAAGGTATTGTGTATTACAAAACATAAGAGAGGCTTTTGAGAGTTCTTACCACAAAGAAATGATAAATGCATCAGGTGATGCTAACTGCAGTGATTTGGTCGTTATATAACGTATATGTATTAAAGCATCACATTGAATCCCATAAATATGTACAATTAAATGTGCCAATTAAAAATTAAAAGTAAAATAAATTGAACAAAAAATGAATGTAAAACCTTTTAGCCATCTGCATAGATCACATATAGCATGACACAACCATAAAGGAATTAGCCAGAAATAGATAATTATTAGAACAAATATATGTCTTAAAAATCAAAATATATATAAATGACTTATATAGAATATTTATAATTTCAGAATATAACTGACAAAATTGAAAAATAAATTCAATGATGAAAGTGCAATTTTTCACACTGTGCTTAACAATAGTTTTTCCTAAAAGTTTATTTTTAGAATGCCCAAAATGAAAAGTGAACTGAACATCTGGTTCTTTCAGTGTCCATTTTGTGCCATAATTTATGGCAAACAATTCATATCCAGTTCAGAAATCTGTGCCCTTGCCTTACTCCAAGAATATTCTTGCACCAAAATACACAGAAATAAATCGTTATTGGAATGTACAGCATCCTCATCATTTAGAACTATTTCCAACAGTTTTCTAGAATTAAATTTTATTATGTCTCCCCGAAAAGGAGACATGCTTGCTATAGTTAATAGGAACTGATTGGTAAATATTACAGTCAATGGGAACTGATTTGTAAATATTACACAACACATTTAAGTGTCCAAAGAGCTAAAGTAATGTACTTTGGAGTGAACATCTAATTCAGTTAACTCTCAGTCATTTAGTGTCTCTATATCTTGGTTGAGAAAATATATTCCCCAGATCAGCTGAGAGAGGGAGAGGTGGAAGCTAAGTGCATGTGAGGGCCTATCTGTGCCTAGTGCACCAGCAGGGCCCTGGGTCTTCCTTCTGAATTTGGAGAATGTGCAATCTAGCCATAATTGGAAATTATTTTACTCTGTATCCATTTAGCTGTGAAATTTTTATTTTGATAAGACAGACAAATCCTTATTCTCTAACAATGCCACGTTTCAGACCCAGTGGGGAAGGATGAGGAGCCATAGTTAAGTTCCTTGTATAACAACAACAACAACAACAACAACACCAGCAACAACAGCAGCAACAACAACAGCAACAACAACAACAAATCCTGGATAGGTTTCATTGGCTTCTGCTTCCTAGATTCCGAGGGACAATTATTTACAGAGACTGACAAAAATGTTCTTCCTGTTTGTTTTCTTTCTCTTCAAACATATCTTGGTATTATTTCTAAATTTTCAATGTGAGTTTCACAATGGGACCCATCACATTAGTTTCACTAATTAGCGAATCAGCTTTGGAGACCAAGCTCTAAGATATGCCCACTTAATAAAATAGAATATGCAGCAGCTGAACGTGTAAAACAATTATGCCACCAAACACATAAAAAATTATCCTCATCTACTTTACAGATAAATATTTGATAGAAATGCTGAATGGGGTCATGAAAAGAGAAATTAAATCTAGTATGTTAGGAGTTACTGTCAACTGGAGATCAATCTCATGAAATGTATTAAGAGGTTATAATGTGTGATAAGAAAGGGAGATTCAATGCAAAATTCAAGTTCACACATACGTTTTTCCTTAATAATGAAGAAATCTTTTATCAGAATATAAACAAGCAAAAAAAGTATCTAAATTGCAATTTAGGTCAGCTAACATCTTCTAGCAATATAGAATACTCACATACTGTACTTTATTTATCTAAAAAACAAACATATCATAACTGTTAACCAAAATACCTTGCAAATGTTTGCTTTCTCCAAGATTCCTGATCATTCCTAAAACTTACCTCACACTTACACGATCGGATCATAGATTTCACTGAGAAAACAGAGCTTATTCACCTTTTTCTCCTGCTTCTCACTACTGACCTGCAATTATTTGCTTTTGAAACAAATGCACTATTATTTGGCCCCTCCAATCTCACCAGAGCAGATACCTGTACTCATATACCAGCTCATATCCCAGCTTGCCTTTTCCTGGGTACTATTTTAAAAATTATCTGCCCTAAGGTTTTTTTTTTGTTGTTTGTTTGTTTTTTAACAGGGAAGTACATATTAAAATGGCTCTCTGAGCAAATATAAAAGCAAATGGAATTTTAGAAAGCACTATTCTGCAAGCACTATGAGATTTGTAATATATCCAACAGTAGGCAAAAGCAAATGACAACAAAAATCAAAAAGCAGAAAAACCATTAAAATGATGCTGACTCCAGTGACCATTGGATAGGAATGGAAAAGCAAAAAAACACAGAAGTCCATCTCCAGCACACTTCTGTCTTATATAGGACCTGAGTACTTGGTTTTACCTTTTCCCATTTTGAGAGATTTTTCTAGCAACCTGAGAGGTGCTGAGAGCTAGAACATCCAAAAGGCTAGAACACTTCAAAGGCAGAGCAAGCAGGTTCCTTTATCTATTTTGAGGGGTTTTAGAAGTGCTCCTTCAAATCCAAGTAGGAGTCTACCATACTGCTAGGCAACCATATTGCTAGGCCCAACATTTTAGTGTTTTCCAGTTGGTTCATTGGTCTCTCTCGACATAATTGTTTGGCTTGAACAAATACATGAAGGTGAGGTCAGTGTCTCTTCTCCAGTGCAAAGTTTTAGTCCATGTTCTATTTCAAAAAATTGTAAATTCTTAAAATAAGGATCAGAGCCTAACCTGTTGTGTTGAAACAAACATTTCCGTGTTTGAAAACCAATAGAAATGGTATGGTGTGAGTTTCAGAATAAATGACTACCCCAAAAGCCTATTTTGAAAAGACATCTCGTCCCTGGCTATTTAAGGTGAATACTTCACCATGCCAGGAAGCATGTTAGGAATCTGTCAGGTCACTTTCTTATGAGAAGCTAGTGTCAGGCCAAGGCTGTATCGACCAAAGGCATCAACTGCTAGTTTGTTTACCCAAGGGAGTCCCTATCTCACCCTCAGCAAAAAGTAACCTTAAAAGTCAACAACACTAACAAACAACATGTCTTGGAAAATAATGCAGAATTAAAACCTTTTATTTTCTAACTTTAGTGAAGCAAAGCACATGATTACTTCAAATAATAGTTTCCATGGCTACACCAAACATACCCCTTCCCCGAGCACAACTAGCTCCCGAAAGTCTCTGTTGGCTATTACTAATACTCATAGTGATACGTCTAATGACATAGACATGACTTGACCCTGAAAATCCTCCCAAATCATCTTGCGTCGCCCTCTTTCCCTTACCCCATCATACACATACTGTTGTCTTTCAGCTTCTTCAATATTCCAAGCCTATTTCTACCCTGTGTCCTTCCCTCATGCTGTTTTGGCCTGAAACACTTCTGTCTTTTTCAACAAAACTAACTCTTTAAAAAAATTTATTTATTTATTTTTTACTTTTGTGGGTACATAGTAGGTATGTATATTTATGGGGTACCTGAGATATTTTGATTCAGGGATGCAATGTGAAATAATCACATCATGGGGAATGGGGTATCCATTCCCTCAAGAATTTATCCTTTGAGTTACAAAAATCCAATTATACTATTTATTTTTAAATGTACAGTTATTATTGACTATAATCACCCTGTTGTGCTATCAAACACTAGGACTTATTCATTCTAACTACTTTTTGTACCCATTAACCATCCCTACCTCCCCCTGATTCCCCCACTCCCCTTCCCAGCCTCTGGTAACCATCCATATATTCTCTATGAGTATGAGTTGAACTGTTTTGATTTTTGGATCCCACAGATAAGTGGGAACATGGAATGTCACCAAACTAACTTGCAATATCCTTCAGTCATTGAGTAATCTTCTTTTCCCAAATGAGACAGAGGAATTTGTTTCATGCTTTCAAAGTTTCCTATGTTCTTTTGAAATCTTATCAAAATTATAATTAAAGATAGAATTCTTTGTGTGATGTCTCTATCCCCTATACACTGGAAACTTCATGAATTCTCAGATTATTATGGTCTTGTTTACCGCTCTGCCCTCAACTTGACCCATTGTCAGGCACATAGTAGATGTTATTGATACAGCTAGATTCATAATTGCTGAGAATTTCTTGGGCAGAAAGTCTCAGCAAATCTCTCGCTGGAAAAAAATATTAGGTCTATTTAGGCACTTGCTATTTCCTAATGTTATAGTCTCCTTTGGACATAAAAGACACAGTCTTAGTCACAGTAGCTAACTGAGTTATCATTTTTGTTGTTACTGCTCAACGACTCACTCCTACCCAAATCAGTGATATTTATAGACTTGAAAAAGAATATTTGTTGAATAAGAATTTTGTCTGGGTAATCTCAGAAGTCTACAGCTCTGTATCAATGCTGCGGCATTTTCTGCTGGAGAATTAATTGATGTAATTAGCAACAACTCTTGGATTACTCAAGGGGCTCTTAGGCTGTACTTTAGCCATAGATCTTACTGATTAGGCCTTGGATGAGACCACAAAAAAGAAATACTGGTAAAAGGTTGATAGTATAAACAAAATTGGGTTTTGTATTAAAGTTACACCATAAAAGTGGAAACTCAGGATCCTTGAACTAATTGAAGGGTCAGTACACTTACAAGAATAAAGGAGAAATAACTTATCCTTCAAAGTTCAAAGGAACTTTTTGCAGAACTTTAATGAAAGGAAAAATCACACTGAAAAGGGTCATGGCTTCACGGCCACTGGGTACACAAGTGAGGGTAGGCGGTGTTACTTTTACTGCCAAATCCTTTCTTTCATATAGATGCACACATAAATACACAACCATGAGAGGTATTAGAATGGTTTCTTTGTGAAATATGGGTTAAAAGTACAGAAGAACACAAGCCAGACCTAGATAAGAGTGGTGACAGAAAAGAAGAGACTATGAAGCCAGGACAGGCATTGCGTAATAATCAGAGGGGTCAAGTTCAGGTCAGCAAAGTCAGACAGAACAGGTAGTTATCACAGGCCATGTGGAAGGGATGTCCCAAGCTAGAAAGGCCACAAAGCCAACAAAAATAGCTACACTGAGCAGGAGTAGAAAACCCCTACTTAGGAAGGGTTTTCTTCTCTCTGGTAATTTTTCCCTTGTTCTGAGTATCCACAGACACCTGAGCCTCTGACACACATTGATCATGGCTAGAAAAGACATGGAAGCCTGCACTGCTGAAAACATCTAACTTGGAAAATGTTTTGGGTAATAACATTTGACCTTTTGGCTTCATTGGTGGACTGGCTGACTTACTGATACAGGGTCAGAAATTTACTCTCAATATCTGGCTTTATCATGATGACCCACCAATGACTCTACAAGCAAACCTTCCATGACTAACATCAACTCCCACCAAGTTAATGTAGCGGCCCTCCCCTGTGATCTCATACAATATTACACATTCCTCTGTTATTTTCTATGATTTCTGAGCAACCTGCCAAAATCAGTAGATTTGTGAGATTGGTTTCAGATGGCACAAAACACTTCTCCTGATTTGCCATTCACACTAAATTCTTCCAAGAGTGGAATTTCCACATTCAGGACAAGAATATTGTGTGCGTTTTATGTCCAGGATGACGGATTTGGCTCTGGAGGAGGAGAGAATTACAGTATTATACTTTCCAAGTAATATCTCATGTTAACTTTTTTATGGACTGAGAAAAGAGAGGCCTGAGGAAGAAGCCACATCTGAGCAAAGGACTCTTAATAAGAGCAACTACTTTGTATTACTTAGACATTATATTAGCATTAAGAGGATGCTGGGCCAATAACTCTGAGAAAAGATGTGATTAGAATTTTTATCCCAAGAGTAATATGCATTTGGCAATTTGCATCATGCACCAATAATGTGTATCCAGCAAAATGTTCTGCTCAGATCCCACAGAAAAGGGCCAGGCCTTTGCCAAAGTGCTTTTTCAATAATGGCATATATATGTTTACTTTATCGGGAATTTGCATAGCAGACTAAACCAATAACCACAATAAGTCACAGAAGAAAGAAAACAGAACATCTCCCTTAGGTTTTAAACTTTTGCTGTCATTAGAAAAACACTAGATACTTTTAAGAAAAATAATAGACACTTTTAAGAAAAAACAATAGACATTTTTAAGCCTTCACATACATTGACCCCAATAACCCACAGCAATAATTTTAAAGTAGAAATTATTACCCTTCTTTTACTGATGAGAAAACTGAGGATCAGAGAGGTTAAGGAACATGCCCAAGCACACACCACAGGTAAGTGATGGAGTTGAAATTTGAAGTCATGTCCATATGACTCCAAATTTTATATATTTCATGTGTCATTAGGCTGATCACCATTCAGAGTCTCATATTTGGTCTGGAGAATAATAAAGTTCAATGAGAAGATGAAAAGCTGAAGCAGAAGGCAGAGAATAACCCAGCATAAATAAAGCCTAAACACTTAAGGGCCAGGAAAGAATGATGGCACTCATCACCAGAACACCAGCTGAGGGAGATTTCAGTCTTAAAATTTTAAGATTTGGTTCATTTGTAAGAGAATTTGGGAATCAAGAGCCATAAAAAATTCATATCCTGTGTATTAGTCCATTCTCACACTGCTACAAAGAACTGCCTGACACTGGATAACTTATGAAGAAAAGATGCTTAATTGACTCACAGTTCCCCAGGCATAACAGGAAGCATGACTGGAAGGCCTCAGGAAACTTACAATCATCGTGGAAAGCAAATGGGAAGTAAGCACCTTCCTCACATGGTGGTGAGAGAGAGAGAAGAGGGAAGGGGGAAGTGCCACACACTTTTAAACCATCAGATCTTGTGAGCACTCACTGTCACGAGAAAAGCAAAGGGGAAATCCACCCCCACAAGTTAATCATCTCTCAACAGGCCCCTTACCCAATACTGGGGGTTATAATTCAACATGAGATTTGGGTGGGGACACAGAGTCAAAGCATATCATCTTTTAACTCAGATATTATACTTCTGGAAATCTATCCTAAGAATATAAACCAAAATATGAAAAAGTCATATGCAAAACATGATCATCCAGTTGATGTTTAGAATAACAGAGAAAGGTGGTGGGGGGAAAACATAGAACATAAATGCCAAAAATGGGTAAATTATATTCTAATCAAATAATTACATGTTGTACAGCCAGTATATCTATAAAATATCTATATGTATTTGAGATATCATGAAAAATCCATATGCTTTAAGTATAACAAATCAAAATATATAATTACATGTATAACTATAGTAATATAAAAGGCAAGTATCAGTTTATTCATACTTGCCTTAGTCTGTCGAGGAAGTGAGATGGTAGACACATTTACAAGAGTTCATTAGGTTACTGGGCACAAGATCAAATAAAACAAAAATATAAAAATAAACTTATTGAAAAATTGCAATTAGGAAAAAATGATATATAAGAAAATAACACATTGATAACCCTACCAAAAGGTTCCAAGTATCTTAAGATTTAGATGAATAAAGAACATGCAAGATTATGGAGAAAATTGCAAAAATATTAGAGAAGTACATAAAACCCCCATGAATGATGGAGTTCAATATCTTTTAAATGTCAATGCTTTCAAAATTATCTATAAATTCAACACAAGTTCAGTTCAAATCCCAGAAATATTTTTTTCAAGAAACTTCAACTTTCACTAAGACTATTCTCCAGAAAAAAAATTTGCAAGTTTTTACAAGATGCTCATTGTAACAGTGTTTGTAACTGAATGATAAAACATCTAGAAATGAGGTTTAAAGATGAATAATAAAAACGGAATAACTTAATGGCATAGCGGATTCTTAAAAATGTATTTCTTAGTAATACAAAAGAACTAATGCAACAAATAGAAAAAACTAAGATAAGTAAATCCAAATACATGTAATTACATTAATTATAGACAAATTAAATGTTCCAATTAACAGATAAAAATTGTCAGCTTGTATAAAAAACCAAACCAACTATGTGTTGCTTCCAAGGACAGACCTGAAAGGTAAGGACAATCAAAAATAAAAAACTTTGAAAAGATGTAAAAGACTGAAAAGCTATATAATGAAAACAGTAACAAAAAGAAGGCCAATGGAGTGATGCACATGCCAAAGTAGGCTTAAAAGCAAGAAATTTTAGTTGAGATTGAAAGGGATATTTCATAATTATAAAAGGATCACTCCGAAAGGAAGGAATAATTCTAGTTATAGAGATTTTAACACATTTCTCCCATAACATGTAAAAATAAATAAAATCAGTAGATATATAGAAGACTTTTAAAATATAAATAGCAAATGTGGCCTAATTGAAGCACATAAAATTTTATGCCTAACTGCTATATGATATAGACACATTACTTTAAGGGATATGCAGCACTTTTACTACAATAGACCATATGGGGGGCCATAAAGCAATTCTCAGCAAATTTCAAAGCACTGAAATTATCTCGAGCATGTTCTCTGACAACTAAGCTAGCAATCAGTAACAAAGATAACTGAAAAATTCTAAATATTTGAAGTCATTCATTACACTTCTAAATAACCAATTAAAAATTAAATGACAATAAAATAATAAAATAAACTGAATTATAATAAAAATAAAAAACCAAAATTTGTGGGTCTGCTTGAGGGAAATATGAAGCCTCAAATGCATATATCAGAGAAGAAAGACTGAGAATCAGTAATATCAAGAATCTAGAAAAGAACAGCAAATTAAACCCAAGCATAATAGAAATGAAATAATAAATACTGGAACTCAATTAATTGAACATTTCTCAAAAGAAGACATTCATACAGCCAACAGACACATGAAAAAATGCTCATCATCACTGGCCATCAGAGAAATGCAAATCAAAACCACAATGAGATACCATCTCACACCAGTTAGAATGGCGATCATTCAAAAGTCAGGAAACAACAGGTGCTGGAGAGGATATGGAGAAATAGGAACACTTTTACACTGTTGGTGGGATTGTAAACTAGTTCAACCATTATGGAAAATAGTATGGCGATTCCTCAAGGATCTAGAACTAGATGTACCATATGACCCAGCCATCCCATTACTGGGTATATACCCAAAGGATTATAAATCATGCTGCTATAAAGACACATGCACGTATGTTTATTGCGGCACTATTCACAATAGCAAAGACTGGGAATCAACCCAAATGTCCATCAGTGACAGACTGGATTAAGAAAATGTGGCACATATACACCATGGAATACTCTGCAGCCATAAAAAAGGATGAGTTTGTGTCCTTTGTAGGGACATGGATGCAGCTGGAAACCATCATTCTTAGCAAACTATCACAAGAACAGAAAACCAAACACCGCATGTTCTCACTCATAGGTGGGAACTGAACAATGAGATCACTTGGACTCGGGAAGGGGAACATCACACACTGGGGCCTATCATGGGGAGGGGGGAGGGGGGAGGGGGGAGGGATTGCATTGGGAGTTATACCTGATGTAAATGACGAGTTGATGGGTGCTGACGAGTTGATGGGTGCAGCACAGCAACATGGCACAAATATACGTATGTAACAAACCTGCACGTTATGCACATGTACCCTAGAACTTAAAGTATAATAATAATAAAAAATAAATTAAAAAAAAAAGAAAAGTTTAACAAAGTTAAAAGTTGGGTTTTTGAAAGTAAGTTTACTACTTCTTCCAATAAAATTGAGAAAACTCTACAGAGTAATTTAGAAAAAAGAGAAACAACACAAATTACTAACATGAGAATTATAAAGTGAAGCATCACTACAGATCCTGCACAGGTATTATAAACGTAATGCAAAACTATAATAAGCAACTTTAGCCTAAAACCAGAACATTCAGGTAAAATAGGAAAACCCTAAGGAAAAATTACCCACAACTGAGATAAGAAAAAACACCAGAAAATCTGAATACTTCTAATATATTACATATTAAAACCTATAATAAAAACTTTTCCACAGAGAAACTTCAAGCCCAGTTGGCTTCAAGCATGACCTCCTCAAAATGTTTATTACCCTGCGTTGAATAGTGTCCCTTGAAAATTCATGACCACCTAGTACTTCAGAATGTGACCTTATTTGGAAATAGGGTCTTTACAGATGTAATAATTTAAGATGAAATCACACTGGATTATGGTAGGCTCTAAATTAAATATGAATGATGTGTTCATAAGAACAGGAGAGGAGATCTGGACACACAGGGAGAATGTCTTGTGACAATCGAGGCAGAGCCTGAAGTGATGTGTACATGAGGCAAGGAAAGCCAAGGATGGCCAGTATTCATCAGAAGACAGGAAGAAGTTAAAAAAGGTCCTTTCCTAGAGCCTTCAGAGAGAACACAGTTCCGCCAACATCTTGATTTTGGACTTTTAGCCTCCAGCATTGTTAGAGAATAAATTTATGTTATTTTAAGCCACTCAGTTTGTGCTAATCTGTTATGGTAGCACTAGCAAACTAACACACTTGACCTTTGTACAACATGGGGGTTAGGAGTACTGACCACTTGTGCAGTCAGAAAAACATGTATTGTTTTTGACTCGTCTAAAATGTAACTGCTAATAGCCTACTTCTGACCAAAAGCTTTACCAATAACATAAACAGTTAACACATATTTTTTATGTTCTAGATATTATATACTGTATTCTTACAATAAAGTAAGCTAGAGGAAATAAAATGTTCTTAAGAAAATCACAAAGAGGGAAAAAGATATTTAAAATTCATTAAGCGGAAGTAGATCATCATAAGATCTTCACCCCATCTTGCTATCTCGGGATGGCAAAGATAGAAGAAAATCTACATGTAAGTGGAACCAAGCAGTTCAAACCCAAGTTGTTCAAGGGTCAACTGTGTATTTCTGAAAGAGTAACAATCTTACTCAGACTCAGGGTACAGAAAAAAAAGAAACCTTTTTCAATTCATCCTATCAGGCTATTGTAAATGTGATACAAAGCCTAGCAAAGACACTAAAGAAAGGACAGTTAAAAGCCAGTATTGCTTATAAACATAGGCACAAAAATCCTAAGCAAAATATTAAAAAATGAAATACATAAGCAATAATCAATATGTTACATTAACAAAATAAGAAAAAAACACAGGATCTTTTAAAAAATGCTTAAAAGTCATTTGATGAAATTCACCAGCCATTCAGGAAAAGTTTTACCAAGATAGAAATAGAAGGGAATTTTCTTAGTTGAAAGGAAGGAAGGAAAAAAACACGATAGACAAGCATACAGAGAGACTTGGAGGCTGGCTTACAGCAAACATTATATTTACATTGAAGGAATGAAAGCTTTCCCCCTGAAATTAGAAAAGTTCTGCGATGACAAGTTAATATTACATCTAAGTTTCTGACAAATACAACAAGGGGAAAAAATGTAAAAGGATTGAAGTGGAAGAAATAAAGTCATTATTTTCAGATAACATGATTATATTCATAGAAAATCCAAAAGAATCTCTACATGAGTTATTGGACAACAAGTATAATTAACATTATGCTTAAAAAATCTAAATCAACAGACCATTTTATTTTCACAAACTAGGAGCAATTAGAAAATAAAATTTATAAAATAAAATTTACATAATAGAGAAAAATTATAAAATATTCTAGGTATAAGTCTAATGAAATAGAACTACAAAACATTACTGAAGCTTTCATTATGTTTAGGAAGCAGAAAATAAATAGAGAAATTAAATTGGATCCTGGAGTATCTGTAGGGTTTCTTTCAGGTCAAAAATAGCTCAACAAGCCTTAGTTGCTCAAACTTGCATATTTCCAAGAGGGGTTTGTTTCCATGATTGGCTCTTCGCTGGCTACTGGAAATTGAGATCTTGGAATGTTCTAAGTGATAAAAGTATTTTGCATGCTCAGGGCTTTAACTAATTTGAGTATTTTGAACAATGTGATTTATAGTAAACACCTGCTTTCCTTGTGTGGGGACTTGGAGCATCAGTAACTGTAATTAGTCATGAAGATACTATGTGCCTATATGACTGACATCTGATTTTTTAAAATCCTGGACTTCTACACTTAGGTAAACTTTCCTGGTAGACAACATTTTGCATGTATTGTCACTATTTGTTGCTAGAGGAATTAAGTATGTCCTGAGCTGTTCCTCTGGGAGAAGACTCTTGGACGCTAACATCTGCTTTCCTCCAGATTTCTTCCCATTTTCCCTTTGCTGATTTTGCTTTGTATCCATTTGCTGTGGTTAACTGTAATCATTACTGTAACAACTTCTCTTTATTGAACCAGCAAACCTGGGGTGGCTGTCGGGACCTCTGATGCAGACCCAAACAATGAGAATAAGCTATGCAACCTATAAAATCAGTTTTTAAAAAATTCATTAAAAAGGTGAGGCCACAAAGAAATCTAATGACTTAAAATTTAAGAAACATTGTCTTTTTGGAAGGAATAGACTAATAGCTTCTTTTATCTTTGCCAGAGAGCAACACAAAAATAGAAGAAAGCTATCATTGGCATGATTCTTTTTTAGAGGCAGCCAAAATTTTAGCACACTTGAAAAAAAATTATGGCTTGGCATGATAGTTTAATCTGTATCTATTTGCCAACCCTTGTCCATAGTTCTTCATCAAGTGCATACAATAATAATCTGGGGCACATAAGGAACACTGAGATATACTTTTCCTGAGGCACAGGCATGAAGTACTTACTGACATGTGAGGGTAGAGGAGAAGTGAGAGAAACCTCATAGGCACTCCAGGCTTTATCTAATAATGAGTACCAAACATGAATAGTCTATGACTGGGAGAAAGGCAGGAAGATAAACCTCAAGGCACTCAGATCCCAAGTACTGCTAAAAGGAAGGATCTGATGACACACTCGATTAATTTAAATGACCTGGTTGATTTGAATCCAATTAAAACAAAAAACCTAGCAAACTGAGTCAACTAGACCCAGTTTAACTACAGACTAAGTTGGCTTAATACTATACAACAGACTCAAAGAGGAGGCATGCCCTCTTATGGTCATATATTAGTTTTCTAGGGCTGCTATTAAAAATTACCACAAACTGGGTAGTTTAATCAGTGGAAATGTATTCTCTCAGAGTTCTAGAGGCTAAAAGTATGAAATCAAAGTGTCAAGAGGGCCATAAGACCCTTGAAGTCTACAGTGAAGAATCCTGCCTGGCCTCTTTTTGATTGTGGTGGTTGCCAGTAATCCTTGGCATTCCTTCGCTTGTGACCATGTAACTGCATTCTCTGCCTCTGTCTTCACAGAGCCTTCCTCCATGTGAGTGTCTGTCTCTGAATCACTTTCTCTCCTTATAACACACCAGTCATTAGAAATAAAGCCTGCTCTAATTCAGTGTGACCACATCTTAATTTGAATATATATGCAAAATACTTATTTTCAATTAAGGTCACTTTTACAGGCACCAGAAGTTAGGACTTCAACATATCTCTTTTTTGTGTGTGGAGGTGGGGTTGGGGTGAGAGCAGGGACAAATGACACAACTCAACCACCAACAGAATACAGATGTTATTCATTTAAGTCTTCACTGTTCCTTTACTAACAATGTTTTGCATTCATTCAAAAATTAGGAGACATGAGAAACCAGGAAAACGTAGTCAGTCATCAAGAGTGAAGATATTCAATAAAACTAGATCTAGAATGGCCCATGTGCTAGAATTATTGAGCAGACTTTAAAATAACTGTAAATACGTTAACAAATCTAATGAACAATGTAGATAACATGCATAAATATATAGGCAATTTCAGCAGAAACATCAAAAGTCCAAAAAAGAGCCAAGTAGAAATTCCAAAATAAAGAATTATTTTGATGGGCTTATATGCAGAGTTGATATAGCACAGGGAAGAATCAATAAACTTGAAGATAGCAAGAATAAACTTTTCAATCTGAAAAATAGAAAAAGTTTTTTTCTTAAAAAAGAATGGAGTCAAACATGAGAAAAAGTTGAAAATATTACTCTCTTGCAGATCTGTACTACAAGAAACACTAAAAGATCTTTAGTCCGAGAGGAAGTGATGCCAGAGAGAAACTTACATTGTACGAGAATGAATAAAGAACACCAGAAAAAGTTAGAATATTCAGAAATACATATGACCTTGCATGTAAAAGTGATTCTTACTGTATGCTTTTGGGTATATATAAACATGTATTATGTAGACACCCATATATTTAAACTCCATTAAAAGGTTGCTTAAAAAATAAGGAAGAACATGATGTATAACATATGTAGGAGTAAAATATATGGGAACAAGAGCACAAAGAACAAAAAACTGTTAATTATAGCGTACTGTTCAAAGACCCTTATGTTGTCCATGAAGCCAGAAAATATTTGTTGAAGACAGTTTATGATAAAGTAGAGGCACATTTGAGATCTCAAGCCCTATACAATCCAAAATGAGAGCTGACATACAGGTATGGAGCACTTGAAATGCGCCTAGGCAGAAATGATGTGCTATAAGTGTAAAACACAACCAGATTTCAAAGACTTGGTAGAAAAAAATATAAATTATCTCATTAAAATATTTCTATTTATTACATTTGAAATGATAATATTGTGGACATATTAAGTTCCATTAAACAGTAAGATTTTACCTGTTTATTGTTGCCTTTGTAGCAGGGCTATTAGAATTTTTATAATTATATATGACCCACATTTATGACTCTCTGTATTTTGATTGGACAGTACAACTCTGGCAACAACTAAGAATAACATAGTATAGACAAAGATAAAAATTAATAATAATGGGGGACTTCAACACCCCATTGATAGTGTCAGACATATCATCAAGGCAGAAAATTAAGAAAGGAATTCTAAACTTAAATTTGACACTTGACCAAATGTTCCTAATAGACATCTACAGAATACTCCGTGCAATAACCACAAAATATACATTCTTCTTATCTGCACACAGAACATACTCTACAATCGACCACATGCTCATCCATAAAGTAGTCTCAATAAATTTTAAAAAACAGAAATCATACCAACCATAATTTCAGACCACAGTGCAATAAAAATAGAAATTAATACCAAGAAAGTAGATCTCTCTCAAAACCACACAATTACATAGACATTAAACAACTTACTCCTGAATCACTTTTGGGTCAAAAATGAAATAAAGGCAGAAATCAAAAAATTCTTTAAACTTAATGCAAACACAGACAAAACACACCAAAATTCTCTGGGATACAGTCAAACTAGTGAAAAGAGTAAAGTTTATAATGCTAAATGCCCGTAACAGGAAGTTAGACCTCAAATTAATAATATAATATTGCACCACAAGTAACTAGAAAAACAAGAACCAACCCCAAAGCTATCAGAAGACAAGAAATAACTAAAATCAAAGCTGAACTAAATGAAACTGAGATGCAAAAATCCACACAAAAGATCAACGAAATCAAAATTGCTTTTTTGAAAGGATAGACAAGATCAACAGACTTCTAGCTAGATTAACAAATAAAAAAGGAAAGACGATTCAAATAAGCACAATCGGAATGGCAAAGAGGACATTAAAAGTCAGTTCCTAGAAATACAAAAGATTCCCAGAAACTATTATGAATACCTTTACACACCTAAACTAGAAAATCTAGAGGAAATGTGTAAATTCCTGGAAAGACACAACCTCTCGTGATTGAACCAGGAAGAAGCTGAAACCGTGAGCACACCAATAATGAGTTCCAAAATTGAATCAGTAATGAAAACCCTACCAAACACAAAAAGCCCTGGACCAGATGCACTCATAGCCAAATTCTACCAGATGTACGAAGAAGAGCTGGTACAAATTCTATTTAAAATATTAAAAAAAAAAATGGACTCCTCCCCAAATCATTCTGCAGAGCCAGCATCCTCTTGATATCAAAATGTGGCAGACATACAAAAAAAGAAAGCTACAAGTCAATATCCCTGATAAACATCGACACAAAAATCCTCAACAAAACACTAGCAAACTGAATTCGGCAGCACATCAAAATGTCAATTCACCACGATCAAGTAGGCCTCATTCCTGGGATGCAAGATTGGTTCAACACACACAAATCAATAAATGTGATTTACCACATAAACAGAATTAAAAACAAAAACCATATGATTATATCCCTAAGTGCAGAAAAAGATTGTGATGAAATCAACCATTCCTTAATGATAAAAAAAAAAAAAACCTCAACAGACTAGGCATCAAAGGAAAATAACTGAAAATATTAAGAGCCATGTATGACAAACCAACAGCCAATATCATAATGAACAGGCAAAAGCTTGAACCATTCCTCTTCAGTGCTGGAAGAAGTTAAGGATGCTCACTCTAACCACTCCTATTCAACATAGTATTGGAAGGCCTGGCCAGAGCAATCAGGCAAGAGAAAGAATAGGTGAGGCCAAGATGGTTGACTAGAAGTAATATCTAAGGAGGTACTACTCACTCTCAGGGTCCTACACGTGCTGTTATCATCCTGAGAGTGAGCGCTTTCTTATGTTGCATCTCAGGCACCTCTCTTGACTCACCATAGTTTCAGTCCTGCTCCTGGCAGCAATATTCATATAATCGCCATAACACCCAAATATCTATCATTTGTAGAATAGATATGTAAACTACATAATATTTACAAAGTTCACTGTACAGCAATAAAAAGAATAAACTGATAATAAGCAACTACATGCATCAATCTCATAAATAGAATGCTGAATGTAAGAAGCTTGCCACAAAATAGTATAACTCCATTCATATAAAGTTCAAAAACAGGTAAAACTAATCAATTGTGGCAGAGATCAGAATAGAATACTCACTAGTATTAGAAGGGATAATGATTATTAGGGTGCCCAAAGGAGGCTTCTGGAGTCCTGGCAAAAGTGTATATTGATCAGGGTAGCAGTTACATGCATCAAAGTGACAGTATATATACTTGGTAAACATCCATTGAGAGAAATATGATCATTATATATAAAATATGACTTATGACTTGCTCAATTCTCTATGTGTGATTCTAATAATAAATATATATTTTAAAAAACAAGCACAGGGACACAAACACCAAATTCTGGATACTGATAAGTGGAGGAAAAGAAAGGTGGAGACCATAATGGGTGAGGGGTAACAGAGAAATTTCTCTGTATCTGTAATGTTTCTTGTATTTTAAATAATACTCAAACAAATATGGCAAAATTATACAATTTGACAGAGGTAGTTAATGGGTACTGAGTTCACTGTTTTTCTCTGTATATTTCTTTTTCAGTGTTTCATACCTTTAGAAAACCAACCTGAGTTATCTGGAACTGGGATGTGATCCACCAAGAGGACAGTACAACCCACAAAATTATTAAAACCTGTTGCAAAATACTATAAAACTTTGCTTTCTCAAGTAGGCTTCTCATTGTGCTCAACACCAAAATATTGTATTTGCAGTAAGTGTTCCTATTTCATTGGAGAAAATCATGCAAATAGAGGAGAGCTCATTTTCACTTTCCTTTAACATTACAAGATTTGAAAGTGAAGCTTCAGAAAGAATATTCTGCCCACTGTGTCTGTCAAAGTCTGATGTTCCTCGAAATACAAATGACAAGTGTTTGTGTTCCAAACAAAATTGATTCGGGATCAGTGAGAAAAGATAAAATTGTTAACTTTACCCTGGGAGGACTTCTGTGTGACAAACCTACAACCACACATACCTGCACATTTCCTTTTACCTTTTAAGCACAAATTTATAAGAAACTACTAGAAACTGAACTTTTCACTGTTTTTCAGTTAGCCTTCTGCTTACCTCCATTTCAAAAATGGCTTCCTTGGATGTATTAGAAATAAACTAGCTAAAAATAGTTCACCACCCCATATGTATGCCACTGTTGAGAGTATAAGACCCTCTGTGTCATTCTTGTGGTCAAGACAGAACCAACTTGACAGCTTTCATATGTATGCAAATTAACCGGAGGTTCTGCATCCAATCTGTGACAGGCTCACTATAAACTGGTTTCTGACCTCAATTGACTTCAATTCTCTCCTCGTTCTGAGCTCAGTTAAAAGGGGAAACAGCAGCAAGGACATCAGGGATGAATACAAGGGCACATGGTAACAAATCAACCACATAGAAAGACCAAGGTAGGTCTGATCTAGTGGAAAAAGCAATGGGCTTAAAAGTCAGAAGCTCTACATTAGAATTTTGAGTTGCTCGGCTGATCAATCATGAGCAAGTCATTTTAACCTCTCAGAGTTTCCTTTCTGCAAAATGAACAAGGTAATACCTCTCTCTGGAGTTCTGTGTGGTTTCTACGCTTAGAAAGGTTGAAAATATTATATGGGCATAAGGCATTAAGAGAAAATGCCTATCATTGGCTCACCTACCATTAAAAGCCTTGAAAATACTATCCAATCTATCTTTGTCAAGTTTTATTCTTTTCCCCACACACCCATGAGTCATTATATATTGGTTTCATTTCTTCCACCTCCTCTACAACTTCTCAACCGGCCATTAGTTATCTTCATAACACAATATGAGGTGACAAGGTATTTGAGCTTTTGCACTTCTTGGCTTCTCTTTTCAGTTTTGATATGTTTGAAATGCTATCTTTTGGTTAAAATGAATAATGTGCCATTCACAAGCAGATCACTAGATGATAGGCACTCCTCCAAAGACAAGTTAACCAGACTTGTTAACTAACTCATGCTGTTTATCGGGATGGGGTCAAGAAGGGTCAACGTTTTGAATAGAAGTGATGATGAGCCATGACTAAGGAAATCTTTCCTAGCTCGAAGCAGCCCTATAGATTTGTCAGACTGCATGCTTTGGAACAAATTGCAATAAAATTGCTAAACTTTGTATTAGTTTTACCTTACGTGGCAAAAGCATTTGCAAGTAACTTTTATACTTCATCCAGTTTGAAGGAATTTTTTAAAATTTTTATGTTTTCAGTTATTATAGATACATATTAGTTGTGCAAATTTATAGGGTGCACATGATATTTTGATACAAGCATGCAATATGTAAAAATCAAATCCGAGTAATTGGGATGTATATCACCACAAGCATTTATCTTTTTTGTATTAAAACCATTCCAATTCCACTCTTTTAGTTATTTTGAAATACACAGTAAGTTATTGCTAACTATAGTCGCCCTATTGTGCTAAGGAACACCAGATCTTATTTCTTCTATTTAACTGTATTTTTGTACCCATTAAAAATATATTTGTGCTAAAAATGAGATTTTTATTTTCCCCCAGCTCATATTTCTACTGACTTTCAGCTCAAGCTTCCTCTCTTCACAAAGTAGGAATTATGAGGTACTCACTCTTCTTCTCTTATTCAATCTTTACAAAGGGAAGAGGAGTCACTAATCTGATTTTTCACATTTCACTGGTGGGCATGATCACTAATTTGGTTACTTCATCTCCCATCCTCCTTTAAGAAACGGGGTCATGGTCAATGCAGTTGGAGGAATAATTCACTTTAGACCAACATTGCAGGTCTGGTTTACTTCAATTCAGAGGAGAAGGAAACAGGATGCTCCAATTCAGCCTCAGTCCTTAGCCTTGTCTCCCAACCAGTTTTACCAAACATCGTTGCATTTGAGTTACAGGGCCATTCTTTTCTTTTCCTTTCTTTTTTCTTTTTTTTTTTTGGAAACAGTTTCACTCTTGTTGCCCGTTCAGCCTCAGTCCTTAGCCTTGTCTCCCAATCAGTTTTACCAAACATCGTTGCATTTGAGTTACAGGGCCATTCTTTTCTTTTCCTTTCTTTTTTCTTTTTTTTTTGGAAACAGTTTCACTCTTGTTGCCCGGCTGGAGTGCAGTGGTACAATCTCGGCTCACTGCAACCTCTGCCTCCTGGGTTCAAGCGGTTCTACTGCCTCAGCCTCCTGAGTAGCTGCGATTATAGGCACCCCGCAACCATACCCAGCAAATTTTTGTATTTTTAGTAGAGATGGGGTTTCACCATGTTGGCCAGGCTGGTCTCGAACTCCTGGCCTCAGGTGATCCACCCACCTCGTTCTCCCAAAGTGCTGGGATTACAGGCATGAGCCACCCCACCCGGCTGGGGCAATTCTTTGCTATTAGTTTAGAAATCTTGCATATGTGCTCATTAGAGAGACCTCTAAGAGGAGAGTGGCTAGAAGAGTCAGATTCTGCTTCCTTGAAACCCTAACGATGTTCACATCTTACAGCCTCAAGTTAGGATAATGAGTTTGAACCCATGCCTTATAATTCTGAAAAAAAGAGGAAGGTTCATGCATCCCAAACTGTCAGATCAATCCTACTTTGTACTGGGAAATGTCCTTGGATAATGCAGTATTACCATTTCATCAAGTTTAACTATCCTCAAGAAGTACCTCTTACTGAAAAGGTTAATGCCAGCTTTCAGTTAGCATGAATACACTCTTCTGCCAGGTGCTATAGCCTGTAACTGGGTATAATCAGTCTTCCCTAGCAGCCCCAATATCCCATTCTGATGAAATTGGGGAATGTAACGAGACTGCTATTAGTTTGGGCCAGAGCCCAGAGTTTCAAACAAAATTCAGTGTCAGGTTTCAGTTGAGGGTCAGAAATGAGGCAACAGCCACAATCAACCAGCTGGGGAATAACCTCTGACCCACCATCAGAAAGTCATAAGGGTTTGGTCAATGTAAAACATTTCAGGGTAAAAGGAACCTGCACTCAGTGAGCATTGGGATAAAAATGGAGACTGTTGGAAATTTATCTTCCTCTTGCACTGGAAAGATATCTGAAAGGAGAATCTGGGGCCTGAGGTCAGTGTGATTACCATTGTCAAGTTATACTCAAATATTCTAGTTGGGAAGACAGACTGTGAAGACATTTTCTTGACATTTTGTTATACAGCAGGATATTCAGAAAAGAGAATGAGGAATAATCATGTGTTTAAGGATCCTTTACTCTCCCCCTCTCCATATGGAAAAAAGAACTGATTTCCATAAAAGGTGTTCCTCTGATATTCTGGCAAGATGTCAATTATACTGTTGTCTTAGTTCAAGAGATAGTTGATCATAACATCTGCACTTCCTTCACGCAGATTTTTGAGTTTCCAACAGTGTCTTAACACTCCGTCAACATTCTCTTGCTACAAATGGGTAGTGCCTGAAGAATCTCCTGTGAAATTCTAGTTGCTGGAGATGCTTTTTTCTCTTTTAGAGAAGGTGAGAATTTGAAATAGTCAAACATACTTTTTAAAAGTAAAATAACAACCCTCTCCTGGAGATTCACAAGGCATATTAATACATCAAAGCCTTAAAAATCTCAAGCAAAACAAAAAAAACAATTCACAGAACGCCTCTGATTAACATTTTCATAAATGTAGTATTTTCTGAAACACGAGTGCCTATAAATCTTTCTTGTCCATTTAACAGCTGTTAGCATCCTGCATCCATCACAGAACTCACATTCAGAGGGGCATATTTGGAAAAACTCTGTACTGTAACTTTATGGGCACACAGAGATCAGAAGTATGTAAAGATGACTTGACTCTCATTTCCTATTCAAATCCTAATGACAGGGAAAACTGAAAAAGAAAAAAGAAGTGTCTCTTCTACAGGCACACCTGAATAGTTCAATTTATTGCCAACATATATGAATTACTATATTTATAAGTGAGTTACCAGAACATACCAGAAATTAGTAGGCTGCAGCACTATTATATCTAGCTGAAGCAGACTGCACTGATTATAGTCAAACCATTTGTTGTCTGAATCCCACACATGCAGGAAAACAAATCCCTTTTTGCATCACTCAGGCGGACTAGAAAGACCCCACTGTGTCTTGCTTGAAGGTTATCTCAGTGGTAGCCCTTCCTGAAGGTTCACTGGCCTACCTTTTCACTACCTTTTCAAGTTACCTTTCAGCTGGGCCCTTCCAGCCCCTGGGCCTGATGTCCCTGGAACTAACCACAAGTGAAGTGAAAACTGCATGGATTCAGGGAAAAGCAAGACCTGCTGAAGTTAGACATTACTGTATTAAAAATCAACCCAGCACTTAAAGGTGTACAAAAATGATTTCGTATTGCCCATGGTCTTAGGGTTGCTGGATTCAGCTCTGTGATTCTTCTGCTTCATGTTGTGTAGCAGAAGTCATTCGTGTGGATGTATTCAACTAGAGGCTCAACTGGGACTGGAACACTTAAGGTAACCACTTATCATTATCCATATAATATCCATTAACCACTTACCATTAACCATATCACATGGCCTCTCATCATTCTACAGTCTAGTCTGGACTTCATCACAGAATTGCAGCTGGGCACCAACAGAACGTAAGTGGGAGCTTCTAGTTGTTGTAAGGCCTCTGTTCAGAAGTCTCAGAATATCCCTTGTGATGTATTCCATTGGTCAAGACAAGTTACCAGGCCAGCCCAGATTTCACTCTTGATGGGAGAAGCCGCATGCACCTAGAGGCAGGAGGGTTATGGGTAGCTGTATTTGGAGACCAACCACCACAACACCCAATGCTTCATATTCTACAGCTTTGGCTGCTGGGAAACAGTCAAAACTCAACACCATTCCTGGCAAAGAGGCACATTCAAACTTGACCCTTTTTAATCTAGACCAATGTGATCCTTTACACAGATGAAGGAAAATCATTACAAACCTCTCGTGGGTCCAGTTGAAACAAGCAAAATGAGCACCTAAATCATTCTAAACTCACTTTTTTAGGAGGTAACTGCTATAATTTATCTTAGATTAATATTAAGTTCCTTTATGGAAAAATTGGGCTCCCTGGCTACTCAATAAATTATAAATTAAACTTTTAATTCTGTTCATGTTTTAATTCCTCACTAATACTCTTCACAGGGTGTAAGCAAGCATCCTCCTTACCAACAGTCCAACTGACCTCTGAGGCTGGATTTACCATATCCAAAGAAGAAAACCTAAATATGTATTTAACAGTGTTATCACCTTCTCTTAAAGGAGCCAGCTCATCTTTTTTGTGCCGTCACCATTTGAAGCATGAGAGAGAGATGAGTGGGCTGGGCAGCTGCCTACGTAGTACACTCTGTGGGATGCTAAAAGGAGACCCTGTCCAAAAATAATCTTCACAGCTGCCATGACATGATGCCTGAAATTCCACCACTCTTTTTATTCACTTATGATCCTGACTGTTCTGGGATTTAAGGACAGAATGCAAAGATCCCAAGATATGGGAACACATGGGGTTGTCATCATCGATTAGCTTCCTGGCCCAGGGTGAAAAGCGAAGTCAGGGATTTTGGACAATGAGGCACAATCAGGCAGGGTTGGGGCCTGTGGCTTGGTATATTCCTGAAGGCCAGAAAGGCAGATGTGCGTCCCATAGTCTTCTGTATATGTCTGGAGATGGAGCATTCCAAGAGAGGGACACAGAAACAAGGCATGACCGTCCAATTTCACAATGCGCTGAAGGGTTTTTGTTGGGGTGGAGGAAAAAGAAAGGGCACTACAGGAGAGGGAGTGAGAGAAGGGCCGAAGGATACATTCTGAGTACATCCTCCAAAACTTGGAATTTAAAAACGCTTCAAAAGCCAACAGTGTCATCACGATAGTTAAGACCAGGATGAAAAGGCATAAAAGCAGCAGGTGCGTAAAGAGAGTTAAAAGGGGAATTTTCAAATTAAGCTTTACCCACCCATTACACTTCCTATGAGTTATGTAAAAAGTTCTCAAAACATAACCTATTAGTTTATCACACAGCCTGTGATTCAGGTGTTCTTACTCCCATTTCAGAGATAGGGAAACTGGGGCCAGGAAGATTGACTGAGTTGTTTATGGTCCTACAGCAGAAATGCGGTAAAGCCAGGACTTGAACTCAGGCAATCTGACAGCTGGAATTCAGAGCCTTTTACTCTTTATCATTACACTGTGATGCTTTCCAGGGACCATTGCTTACACAAACGCTTATGAATGCAGAGAACACGCTAAAAGAATAAGAAACTGCTTTGCAGTACTGGCTTCTTGGAAGGGAAATGTTGAGTCCAGAGTTAGTTATGGTTTATTGAATACTACTGGTATTGTTAGAATTTTTCTTGTGTGTGCCTTGCATTTATAAAACAAGAAGTAGGATTTAAATAATATATTTCCTTCAAAAACAACATATGGAAACTATTTTTCTAATGTTTATTCAAAGTGACCCAAAATATACGGTTAATCAGGCAGTAATGAGAAACTTCTCCCAAAACAGATCTCCATCTCTAAGAAGCACTGTTTCTTCTCTCATTTTCTGAAACCAAAGTCAAGCTGCCTGAAGCCTGGACATACTTACGGCACCCCAGAGCACCTCAGGAGGTGGGGTTCTGACCACTCTTACCATAACCACAAGATCAGCTGGCCTTGCTGCAAAAGCTAGAATGGTATACCACTACAGAATGCAAGAACCAGCTCTGAAAATACCTCTATTTCTCTTTTAGATATTTGCTTAATGTCAGAGATAATTATTAATGACAGATAATGATAAATGCCAGAGATAATGATTAATCTTCATCTATCTATGTTCTCTATTACTCCTTTCCCTTTCCTCCCCCAGCCAACCTCATCAGCATACATATTTTCCTCCTTGAACGTCTAGGAGTTGAGGGCAGCATTTTGCTCAGGTTAAAGAATTCAACACTGCAAGTAAAATCACTTTCACAGATTTCCACCATTCGATCTTTCCACTTAGACTAATTTAATAGAAATTGGAGCTAGGTTGTAACCAGAAAGCCAAGTAGGACAAATATACTATCATAAATCTCTATCAGTAAATGGTTAATACTTGCAAGCACTAAGTTAGAAGATTAGGAGGCTTGTTTACTGAGAGGAAACTGATATCCAGTATTTAAATCCAGTGAGAGAACTTCCTGCCCTATATTATGGCTTTGAGTAAATGCAAGTGAGTCATAGATTAGGAATGAGAACAGTTTTCAAAAGGTAACACTAAAGATGTAATTTATAAAGAGGAAGTAAAAGCATCATCTCCTGTGTATTCTATTCCCCCTAGTTGTTCTCAACCCTGCACACTACCATGCTTCTCCCACTAACAGGCAATTGGAAATACATGAGAAAATTTCTTTAACAGTCATGATGACTGAGAGGCACTACTGGCATTTAATGAACCAGTGATTTTAAATGTCCTGTAATGTGCCATAGAAGGGTCCTGCACAATGGAGAATTTTCCTGATATATCACGGAGACCATCCCTATCGCATAACATATTAGGCAGCCGTAACACCTTAACTCAGAGCCTCTAGTCTCCAAAACTGCAGATCTATTTACCTAGAATGAGAAAATTAATTCTCTTTGTTGGAAAGTCATGGTTTCCTCCTCAGTTTTTAGTTAAGAAGAAAGACTATTATTCAACTATATTTTGTCCGATTGAAAGGGATGAAAGAGATTACTTAAGGGATATGCATATCTTATGGACAGAGAATAATAGAAGAAAAATTCTCGTTAGACACCAGTAAGTCCCTGTGAAATTCTGTGACACAAGGGGACATCAAGTGACTGGGATTTGGAAAAGAGGCAGTGGATGAATGGAAACAAAGACATCAACCAAAGTAGCTATCATATGTCCTTTCTTCCTTTCTTGATTTTCTCTGCCAATAGTTATTCCGTGACCACTATCTGCAGCCATTGTGTGAGGCACTGTGAAACAAAGATGAACAATAAGTGACATAGTTTCTACTCTCATGGTGTATGTATCCCACTGAGGGAGACTAAGAATAAAATCACACAAATTTTAAGCAGATGGATGAGGACCATTAATTCATCCATGGTTGCCAGTCACATTACCCCTAGATACAAGCAGCACCAAGTAATTATTACTCGTACCATATAATTCCTGAGTTTCATTATCAACAAGTTAGTTAGACCAGTTACAAAACTTCTACAGACTCATTTTTCCCCAGGCATGCAAATGAACACTGCTTTGGATAGCAATGTAGACTCTAAGTGGCTGGGGCAAAACCTTGCAGATTTTTCAGAACAGTAGGGGCACTTAAACATGACTTGTTGCAGCTCAGTATGAGTCACCAGGGATGAGTAACCCTATTTCCAAATACAGTCTGAAGGACCCTCTCCTACAAGAAGTCACAGAGCTGTTAACAACACAGGTGGTCTTGAGATTCCTTGCGGGGCTTTTAAGAGCACTCCTTGTCATTAATTCCTCAAGTGCTTAGAGAATGCAAATTCTAGCACTTGTTCCATTAAAAGCCCAAGATTATAAAGATGAATAAAAAACAGCCCTTTCCTTCAGGGGGCTCAGGCTGGAGAAGAAAGTATAATCATACAATGTGATAAGTGCATAGGAATGTGATGGCCAGGTCTTATGGAACCCAAGAGGAAGGGATTATTTACTCCTGCATCATGTTCTGAGATAACTGTCTGGTTCTGAAGGAGAATGACTGGAGATGGTGAGCTTCATTTTCAGCCTTTACTGATACACACGTTTTACGTGATTTGCTTTGGATGGCTATGACTACACCAAAAGGTCCGGCTTTTTGTTGAGTCTGGATTCTCCAGAATGTTTCTTGTCCAAGCCTGAGGATGAAGTGCTATTTTAATAGTAAGATTTAACTCAATTCACTCAATGAGGAGTCTGGAGAATTCTGTGCACATACATGAAGATGACCGTGACCTCTCTCCATACTTTATGAACACTGCCTCCACTCCCAGAATCCTCCGCCTCAGTTAACACACACTCATCCATTGCCCAGTGTAGCTGCTGCTACACAAAAGTGAGAAGGGAAGTAAGAGCACAGTCCACTCCCTCCGCCGCCGACTTTGCCCAGGAACAACTTAGTATATATACCCCAGGCAATCAGTACTCAATCTATCAGTTCTCTTGAGGTCAAACTAAAGAATGCTTACTGTCTCCCAAGCCTAGAGAAGCTGCTTTGATTACTTTTCAGAATTAGTCTGTATCTGGAAGCAGTACGAAGTCATAGCAAAGGCCTCATTCGGTTGCAGGAGGAAAAATCTGAAGAACTACAGGTTTCACTGGGGATAGAGCAGGAAGAATCCAAAAGAGTAAGCTCCATCCCCAGAAAACATATATCTAAGTGGTGAAAACAAGAAACAGTAAGAGATCTGATTTTTTTTTTTTGAGACAGAATCTCGCTCTGTCACCCAGGCTGGAGGTAGGCGGGCCGATCTCTCGCTCCTGCAAGCTCCTCGGGCCTGGCTCAGGCCATTCTCCTGCCTCAGCCTCCCAAGTAGCTGGGACTACAGGCGCCTGCCACCAAGCCCGGCTAATTTTTTTTTTATTATTTTTAGTAGAGCAGGGGTTTCACTGTGTTAACCAGGATGGTCTCCATCTCCTGACCTCGTGATCTGCCCACCTCGGCCTCCCAAAGTGCTGGGATCACAGGCGTGAGCCACCGCACCCTGCAGAGATCTGACTCTTCTTTAGAGACTCAGGCTTTTTTCCTCACTTCTCCCACTGTCAGCTCCTTGTTTTAATATCTGACAGTTCCTGTTTGGCGAGGCAAATGTAGGTTTGGTTCCACCTGGAATAAGAGCCACATAAGGTAGCAGTGGGCATCACTTAGGCAAAGTGTAGTACCTCACTACCACCCCATGCTGAAACAGCTCATCTGTTTCTGCCAGTTTTTTCCAAAATAATTTCCTCTGAAGCTGAAAATGCCTGTCTTATTTCAGCCCATTTATCCCAACTCTTAAGAAAGGCATCAAGCATGGGAGTTAGAATGAGTGTTTTCTTTAAAAAATTAGTGCTTTTTCTTTATCCAGTCTATCATTGATGGGCATTTGGGTTGATTCCAAGTCTTTGCTATCATGAACAGTGAGCAATAAACACACATGTATGTGTATGTGTCTTTATAGTAGCATGATTTATAACCCTTTGGGTGTATACCCAGTAAGATGGTTGGGTCAAATGGTATTTCTGGTTCTAGATCCTTGAGGAATCACCACACTGTCTTCTACAATGGTTGAACTAATTTACACTCCCACCAACAGTGTAAAAGTGTTCCTATTTCTCCACATCCTCTCCAGCATCTGTTGTTTCCTGACTTTTTAATGATCACCATTCTAACTGGCGTGAGATGGTATCTCATTACACATGGACAGAGGGAGGGGAATATCACACACCAGGACCTATCGGGGGCTGGGGGGCTCCGGGGGGTGGGATAGCACTAGGAGAAATACCTAATGTAGATGATGGGTTGATGGGTGCAGCAAACCCCCATGGCACATGTATATCTACGTAACAAACCTGCATGTTCTGCACATGTATCCCAGAATGTAAAGTATAATAAAAAAAATTTAATACAGCGTGTTATCCCAAAGAATTTAGTGACATTAACACACAACATACATGAAGATTATGATGAGGAAGATATTTATATATAAAGTACACCCCCATAAACTTCTGAACAAAGCATGATGCAGCTTTTAACAAAGGGTACCTACAAAATAAGGCAACTGAAGTAGGGAATCGAAAGGTGGTGATAATGTATCTTGGAAAGTTGAGCTCTAGGTGGCATTATTAGAAATCAAGAATGAAGCATTCAGTGTTGAATGATTTCCTTTCTGTCCTGGCTTCCTCCCAGTCCGCCTTTCTGCGTGATATCCTGGCTTTTATCTTCTTGCTCAATGTCAGTGCAGCCACTACTGGTTGGTGAAAGTCATCCCCAGCTCTCATGGAGCAGCACAGAAAAACTGACTGAGCAGAAGTGAGATTTGTGGGGAAAAGGACAACTTCCCCCTAATCGGGGAGGTATAAGGTTAGTATTAATGGTGTTAGTATTATGACTTAGGGGGCTTAAGAAAGGTATACATTCAGAACTCACTCTATACTCTGGTGGGGCTAACATTACCATGGTCAGAGACCTGGAGCAATAAAGCAGAAGCTCACCCTGCTGCCATCCCAGGGGACAGGAATTCACTGTGGCCCTTCCTCATGCTCAGATCAAAGACTTGGGAACTTCATCCCAGAGTTTCTGCCTTCTAAACTCGATCCAGCTGCCTCCATCCATCCCATGGCCTCTCAGACACTCATGAAATAGACTGTTCCAAGAACCTCCTCCCACCTTGACCCCTTTAATCTCATCTCCACATCTCCACCAGTGGCCTTTGACAAAATCAAATCTAATCTTGTCATTCTGTTGCTAAAACTTATTTAATGACTTGCTATCACTAGAAAGAAAATAATGACTTTCTATCTAGAGATGGTAAAATCTAAACTCATTCGTTCGGCATCAGAGGACTCTGACAACTCACACAGTCTACTTTTCATCATTATCCCCATACTCCAGTATCATAGCCCTTTCCCCATCCCAGCAAACTTCATGCTGCAAGCATTCCAGACTACTCACCCTTGCCCAGAGAAGTTCTGAGCTTCTGCACTTTCATGTACCCATACCTTCCCCTAAAACACTCTTGCAGCATCTGCATCTAGAACTCTTTTTCAAATGTCAATGTGTCTGAAATCCTTGGGCAGAAATTTTAATTCCCTTTGTAGTTGCCTAATTCTTTGTGCATGACTGTCTTCTTTACACCATGAATAGGGAATTTTGAGCATTCCTCATAACCCAATACTGTACTAGATGCTGAGAGCACAATAATGAGTAGAAAAATAAGAATCCCAGCTCCCACTCTCATGGAGCCTACATGGAAGATGCAAAGGTGTTGAGTGTAAGCATTAAAAGTACTACGGTGGACAGGCACATGGGATTTGAGAAAAAACAGTAGTTGTAATTGACTTAGGGAGGTCAGCAAAGGCTTTTCTAAATTAGAGATTTTTAAGTTGAGATCTGATGAGAAAACTAGGCAAAAGGGGACAGGAGTTCTATTCTGGGGTCTTTATACCTATTTCAATCCTTGGACTATGTGTTATTCTTCAGCAACAGACATACGATAATTCAGAGTAAGCATTTAGAAGTTTCAAAAGTAATTTGACAGAGTAATTTTATATCTCTTGAATCTAATAAAAAGTAAGGCTTTTATTTTGTCTGTCTTTTCCTCATTTTATTTTTCTAGTATTTCATTTTTATTGTACTTATAAAAGTATCAGTCTGTGATAGATTAGATATTTTAAAAACCAACTGGTCTTTTATTTTATTTTATTTATTTTGAGACAGAGTTTCACTCTGTCGCCCAGGCTAGAGAACAGTGGCACGTTCTCGCCTTACTTCAAATTTTGTCTCCCAGGTTCAAGAAATTCTCCTGCCTCAGCCTCCTGAGCAGTTGGGATTACAGGCACACACCACCACGTCCAGCTAATATTTTGTATTTTTAGTAGAGATGGGGTTTCGCCATGTTGGCCAGGCTGGTCTCGAACTCCTGACCTCAGATGATCCACACGCCGTGGCCTCCCAAAATACTGGGATTACAGGCATGAGCCACCATGCCTGGCATTACAAATGGTCTTTTATCACAGATAGTCTGAAAAGCAATGGCCCAGTCAGGAAGAAAACATGTGTAAAGAGCTTGCATTGGGACAAGCCACAGTGGCACCAGAAGGAGACACAGTGAAAATGAGCTAAGGCAGGCACGTGGATTCTGAGAATATTTGCTTACAGATAATGACCAAGGTGGTGATTATTTTTGCAACCAAGCAGGGAGACAGGATGTAACCTGAGCAGAAAATAAGATCAACAAGGACCCAGCACTGATGACTATCAATATGTATTGGCCTTTAGAGTAAGATGAGCCTCTAAAGATGAGCAACAAAGGAGTAGAAGCCAGAGGTTGGGTGACAAGAGAAAGTGTTGAGCCTGAGAAGCCAAAAGAAGAAAGGGTGTCAAGTGGGTGGAGTGGCCTGCAGTGATGCATGAAAGCACGGGGACAAGCTAATTGGAAATGTCACCTGGATAAAGTGACATAGAGGTCATTGCTTTGGTAGAAGCAATTTGGCGGAGAGGTGGTGGCAATCTGGAAAGAGTTACTGAGTGAGGAAGTTGAGAAAAAGAAGACGATAGCAGTAAAAAGAGATGTGTTCACTGGAGGTGTGTGTGTGGACACAAGAGTTTTTTGGTGACAATCATTGTATTGTATTTTTATTTTAATGAGAGAAATTTGAGCATTTTTAAAAAACACAATAACCCCTGTTGAGAAGGAAAGGCTGAATACAGAAGACAGACAAAAATACAATATTTTTTTTCTGAGAAAATGAGTGAGGTTGTTATCCAAAGTACAAATAAGTAAAATGAGCTTAATCCCCAATGGTTTCCTTGAAACAATGGACTATAAAATCTAAGTCAGCTAAGGAGGAAGGAAAGAAAGGAGAGATGGATGGGAAGACTAGACATGTCAACAGACTGAGATTTTTGTGAGTCTGAAGAATAGTCACTGTGAAAAAGGTTGAACGAGTTAGCTAACAGGAGACGGCGTTACAGTCAGAGAGGCAAATCTTTGGTTTAATGATTTTTTTAAAGAATATATACCACTTTATCTTTCCTTTTTTTTTTTTTTTTTTTAGATATTCTATATTTCTTCTTCAATCTTCATTTTGAAGACTTTCAACAAGATTAGAGACAGGAATTTCTCTGAATTCTTTCTTAAGCTCTAGGAGGATTCCCAGTCTAAGCTATGCCAGTCTTTTCCTTTGCTTCTATTCCTTTATTGACATAGTCGTAAAGTGTGGCGTGGTTCACTTGCTCTTATTTGCTATGTCTGTGCATAGACGCTATGCTGCTTCCCTCTGGATTGCTCCCTCCAGCCAGCTACTGCTCAAGAAGAGAGAGAGGAAGAGTGAGGAGGATGACCTGGAGCCATTGCAGCTTCAGTTTGAGTTTGTTTCCAACACTCAGCTAAACTGGATGTGTCTTGTACCACAAGCCACACACCACCTCAGTGTTCACACTTTGTAATGTCAGGAAGACTCACATTGAAGCCCTTTAAGGCCCAGAAACTCTGTCAATCAGTGCTGCTGCGCCTTCTCACCCTGCTCACCTAACGTAATCCCCTTGCCTAGAAGGCCAGCCATAAACAATTCTACCTATTGTTTGTAGGTAATGTGAAATGAAGCATTTCTGGGGACACTTCTCTTTGACTCCTAGATCTCATCCATCTAATCAAAGCATCATTAGATGGGCCTTTAAGAATTACGACACTGATGGCTGGGAGCGGTGGCTCACGCCTGTAATCCCAGCACTTCGCAGGCCGAGGCGGATGGATTACGAGGTCAGGACATTGAGACCATCCTGGCTAATATGGTGAACTCCGTCTCTACTAAAAATACAAAAATTAGCTGGGCATGGTGGCGCACGCCTGTAGTCCCAGCTGCTCACGAGGCTAATGCAGGAGAATCGCTTGAACCCAGGAAGCAGAGGTTGCAGTGAGCCGAGATGGTGCCACTGCACTCCAGCCTGGTGACAGAGCCATTCCATCTCTTAAAAAAAAAAAAAAAAAAAAAGAATTATTACACTTTTTGAGCAGGGATCATAAACCAGCAATCCACAGATAGAATCCAGCTGGAAGATATTATTTTGTTTGGCCCACACAGTTTTTGAAAGATAGCAACACTTCATATAAAAAATCCATTTTTTCAGGCCAGACGCGACGGTTCATACCTATAATCCCAGCACTTTGGGAGGCCAAGGCGGGCGGATCACCTGAGGTTAGGAGTTTGAGACCAGCCTGACCAACATGGAGAAACCCCGTAACTACTAAAAATGCAAAATTAGCCAGGTGTGGTGGCACGTGCCTGTAATCTCAGCCACTCGGGAGGCTAAGGCAGAAGAATTGCTTGAACCTGGGAGGCAGAGGTTGCCACGAGCCAAGATTGCGCCATTGCACTCCAGCTTGGGCAATAAGAGCGAAACCCTGTCTCCAAAAAAAAAAAAAAAAAAAAAAAAAAAAAAAAAATGTTTCAACTTCTTTTTAAAAAATCAGATGATCTGACAGTCCTCAGGGGCAATTTTTCTGCATGGCAAAAATTACCTGGATGTGAGCTATGACTGTCCTGTTTAGATGGGCTTACTATTTACTTGCCGCTCCCTATTCCATATTGCCTTAAGTTCTGACCCTGTGAGCATGTCCTGGTCGCCTGGCCACAGTGTTAGAGAAGCTATGTAGCATAGCCCTGATAACATTACCCAGAGTTCATGTTTCACTCTGTTTCAGAGACAATTTTTACAGTTTTTGGTTTGGGTTTGTGACTGTGCTTTACATTTTACTTTCCTATTTAGGTGGATTTTTTCTCTATTTTTTTGTTATTTTAATTTTTAGGGTTACCATTTTTCTTTTTTTACTTTTTTTTTTTTTTTTTTTTGATACAGAGTCTTGCTCTATCACCCAGGCTGAAGTTAAGTGGTTCCATCTTGGCTCACTGCAACCTTCACCTTAGGGTCACCTTTTCTATTTGTTATTCCTCTTATTTAGTGTATTTTACACAGAGAGTAATATAATATAGTATATATAATAACAATTACATATAATAATTATAATTCCTTATAAAAGCCTGAAGTCTTTATCTTTTTGCTATTTTCTATTTCAAAAACAGAATTATCAAAACAGATAGCAAGATGTTTGCATATCAAAAATAATGAAATTGTTGATAAAGTCTATAAGCTCCCCAAATGATGTTAGCATAATACCACACACAAGAAATAAGTAGTGATCTATGTATTAACAGAAGAATCAAGTAAGAGACCAAAAGGAACTTTCAACAAACTTTTCTTTTGTTTCATTTTTCTTTGATTTCCATGGAAATCTAGATATGCAAAGAAAATGTAAATAGCTTCCTTTCAGAAAACATTTAAACATAGCATCAAAGGTGAAGGAATTTATAGAGAGTCCACTCTGAGCTGCAGATAATCCATGGATAGACTTCAAGATGTGTGACAATCCCCTGAGCATCTGTAATGCTATGCAAGTGGATTTAGATCTTTTGGGTGGGAGAGAATCTGTATCTTTAACATAGAAAAGAATACTGCTCAGAGTTCAACTCCATCACTTTCCCCTAGCATCAGGGTGCAAGTCTCCTCAGCAGTGGCCCTGCCTCCATTCTGTCTCCTTTACAGACTCTTTGTTAAATAGAATCAGCTAATGTGCATCCATTACAAAACCTTCCAATGGCTTCCCATTGCACTTAGAATCAAATCCAAACCCCTACCATTACCTTCAAGGACCTACAGAGGCAGCCACTGCCCTGTCTCCTTTTTCTGAGTCTTTTCCCATTTTTGCTCCCTTCCTCACTATGCACCATCCACACTGACCTCTCCTTTCTGTTCTTGAACAAGCCTTGTTTGCTCCGGCCCTAAGGCCTTCTCACTTGCTGTTTGTAATGCCTCTCCCCCAGCTCTTCATAGGCTGGCTCCTCCTATTATTTGGGTCTCAGCTCAAGTGTCACTGTGCCACAGAAGCCTTTCCTGTTCACCTGATATAAAGTGCCCTCTGCATTATCCAGTGCAGTATTCTTTATGTTTTTTATGTCACTCATTACCATCTGATACCTTCCTGCTCATTTACTTGTCTGAATCACTCTCTAGTAATATTGTTTCCTTGAAAACAGAGACCATGTGTTTCATCTTCACTATTACGTCCCCAGATAATTGGCTGAAGGACTGAATTTTATAGGTGATTTAGGTGGGACTTAGAGAAAATGTTCCATGGAAAGTCCCAAACTACCTTGTCAGAGGCAGATATTATCATGTAATCCACACCTCCTGAAATCAGTTTAGAAACTTCTTCATAATCCTTTAGTTCAGTAAAAGAGAAATTCTAAGAATAGTTAGACTGTAATGGAAAGGTAAAGATAGATACTGTGGGTCAAATTTAATGTTGCTGATCTTAATGAGATTTTTATTTTGTAAGACCATACCGCATCATAATATATGTTCATATTTGGCAATGATGTCTTGTCAAAGCAAATGCACCTGGATTTTAAAGGCAGCCCACTGATTGAATTAAATTTAATAAGATTTAGAAGTAGTCTAATCAACAGATAGTCATTCAATTTCAGTACATTTACCACTGTAACTAAGTGCAGTATTTGTTAGCTGCATTTGTAGCAGTATTTTTATTAAAGAAATGGCATGCAGTCCTGTTATTTAGCATTCCACATGGTTCTTCAACTACTTATTTTAAGTAAATTCATAATATAGCAATATGAATGCTATTAAAGTTAAATATATATGATTTATTTGTCTTCCTAAGAAGTTAAATTGCTAGAGAGTTCAAATTTTCTTTCTCAGACTCCAACAAATAAGCAATTAACTACCAGGGTTGCTAATTGAGAAAATTACTCCTGAATGACTCCAAGGCCAGATGAATCCCTGTGAGCTGCTGATACGAATCTTCCCTTAGACAAAAACTCAGAGCAGTCTTCAAAGCAGAGAACTATGGTGTGGTAACTCACGCAAGTGTACGGGGGGAAACACAACAAAAGAAAGTAAATGTTTGAAATAAACATTCTCTCCAAATCCTTTACTTTTCATGGTAATCCCAGCCTTACTGATGCTTCTGTAACAGAATCCCTTTCAGATTAGGTACTACATTATTTGGCTTACACTTCACATCTTCTCCACAACTAAAATGAAAACTCTGTGAACACAGAATCCAATATCCTCTATTTTTTCATAAAGGAAAAGTCTAGGCATAATAGTGAGCGCTTACTATGTTGCTAATTCTGGCAATTTACTGTCTTGGTTCCTAATCATTATTGCATAGGCCGCATCTCATATCAAGATAAAATTTCAATGCAAATGTTTTTGACAAACTTGCCAAAGCTTGATTAATGATTGCTTACTCATAATATTTAGGGAAAATGTTAAAAAATGCTAGTTTGTGAACTATATTTATAACAACTATCATTCTTACAATTATTCTTATACTCCTTTACTCCCATGGGATTTGAATTTAAACCCTTCTGCTTGCCATGATGTTAGTTAACATATCATATATAAGTACAAGAAAGCCTAGGAAGTCACATAAGAAAAGCCTAAAAGAAATCTCTTCTGCAAATTACAAGTCAGCCAGCAGGATTCCCCAGCCAGAAAGCAAGAACGGAAGTGTATTTTATATATATCTCAGAACCTGAGAGTCTGTTCTTTTTCTTCTTTTACTCTCTAGTTTCAAAATTCAACATTTCAAAGCACTTGGATATAACAAAGAGAATCCAAAAGAACTGCGTATCCACTTCCCTACCTCTTTCTTCAGTGAGTCCAGTGTGGAGGAGAGTGAAATGAGAATGTCTTTGTTAAAAAAAAAAAAAAAAAAAAAGTCTTTTCAGAACTCCTAGCAGGTGCAGTTAACTGACTGTGGCTGGTACCTGCTGCTGGTTGATCACTTTCCCTGCAACAAAAGAGAGGGAGCAGAGAAGGGGATACCTGATCAGATAGTTTTCCTCTGACTTCTGAAGTATCTGTCCTGGGAAGGCAGAGGTTCAAGGTCACACCATTTGAGGCAACCCAGGAAGAGGCTGTCTCAGCAGGTTTCTTGTAAAGTATAGAGATAATATTACCAAAAGACACAAAATCCCCCAGGAGCAAAGTTAACCTGAAGGAGCAGTTCAAGTATTTTGCTTTGGGTTGGACTTAATGTATGGAAATGTTCAGGCTGCTGATGTAAGCCACATTTTGAACTGAAGAGTTTTGAAAGGCCCGGTTGCTTCCCTCCCCCAACACATCTCCTTAGACAATAAACTTAAATTGTCTATGCTATAGTTATCCTTTTGTTTGATATGTTACTTCCTAGGAAGTCCATGTTAACATGCAACTGCAACCCAGATGTTAGATGAGAATCCTCTCCATTCCAGCTCTCCTTAAACCTGGGTGGGACTGGCTTTAAAGCAGCTGGAAGAAAGGTAATATTTTATTAAAGATTTCTGCTAATACTCAAAGAGTTTGGGAGTTCTTCTGGGCTCATCGGCTCTATGGTGACTGACTGAACCCTCTCCCCTCTAACCTTGGCTTTTGTATGACCCTCGATCTTGTAAAGATTTACTCACATGCCCATACACAATCCATTCACCAAGCACTTTGGGGGTTCAGCCAACTTTCATGTGAAGATTTGGGTGACATCATAGAGCATAGAGCCTTGCATTAGATCTCTCCAATCTTGTTCTTCCCTCCCACCACCTCCACTTCTTTCTCTGTCTTTCAGAAGAAAAAAAAAAAGTGGTTTCTCTTTGCTTAGTCATAGCTGTCTTCTGAGTATTCCATGTTTCAGCACACCCTAGTGGCTATATTCCCTTTTTCCAAGCAGGTTATAAAAATATTTCTCCTAAGTCAAAGCTTTCTCTAGCAGGAATTCTGTTCAATATTTTGTTCACCTCTTCGGTTTTGCACCCTAATGTGATAAAGGTAATCGTTAATAGTAATACACTGGTTGATAAAAATCAGTAAAGAGAGTTTAAGGGAATGGGAATGTGAGCTTTCATGAAAGATACAGACAAGTGAAGCCACCCACCCAGAGCCTCGGAAAGATAGAATAAGATACTGAGTATACTGGTGGGAAGCCAAATCTCACCTGCTTCTCAGATTTACCACTGGGTGATTCATACCATGATTCTTGAACTTTCTACATGACATCATTTCTGCATCCTGGCTTTTTAGAAGAGAAAACTCTAACATGCAATAGCAAGCCAATACATCTAAAGTCATCTAAATACAAAAATCCAATACATCTGAAGTCATCCTTATCATCTACATGAAACAAAAGGAAAGAGTTTTTTTCTAATTTTTTTTCTGATTTTCTAATGAAGATTAGGGCAAGCCACAAAGCCATTTACAACATATCCCCTACTGCAGCTTCCAGCTACAAATGTTATAGTGCTTCATGACTGGCAGCCCTGAGCTAACATTGGTCCCCCAAACACCGTGTGCTGCCTCGTGTCTTCCTGCTTTCTCTGGGCTGCTGCTGCACCTGGACTGTCCTTTTCTACTGCCCAGACCCCAAAACTGAAATCAATTGTCTCTTTTCCTGAGAAGGTTTTTCTGGCCCAACCTCCTTCTATAATGCTTATGGCTCCTCTAACTACCTACATAAGTTTTTTCCTAGCTTTGCACTTTCAAATTATGGTATGGTAATTCTTTGCTCACATGTCTGCTCCTGTGCTACAGGGTGATGTTTTTGAAAGTATAGGTAGCTTCTTATTCATCGCCACATGCCCAATTCCTAACACAGGTTCATCCACAGAAAGCGTCTGATAAATGTTAACTGAATATATTTCTCCCATCTTCATAAACTGTTTAAGGAAGAACAGCATTTTCAATCTTTTGCAGCTCCTCACCCATCCAGTTGTAATATCTGGAAATCACTTTTAAATTACGATAGTGTTATATAAGATGTATGAGAGTTAAAGCCACACTCCAGGGACACACAGTTGCCCTAGTCACAAATGCATACTCCTACAAGGACAGCTACGTTTAATCTGAGAGGCCTTATTCTAGAGGAAGAACAAGTCATGCAGCTTTACATTCACAGTTTGGTCAACAACAGAGATTTTCCTAATTAGCATAACCAGTCTCAAAATTACACTTATATAGCGGAAAGGAGTGATATTAGGACTTGTGGATTGGGTATATATTTTAGAGACACTCCTTAACCATGAAAAATAGACTATAAGAATCTAGTTTCTCTCTAACCTGTATCCTTAGGAATGGAGAGTACCCAAATTCTGATTCCAAAATTGTTTGGTGTGCAGCCACTGATATTAAAAAAAAAAAATCTGTTTCCTAAAACTTACCTACAAGAGAAATAGATTGTTGTCTCTAGAATATTATGACTTCTTCATCTAGTGAAACTTTTACGGTGGTGGTCAAATACCTTACAGGACAGAGACTTCGAACATTATCAAGTATACAAAATATTGTTGAGAATATTTTGTCTGCTTGCTTGTAAATGCTTACTAAACAAATGTTTATATGTAATATAATTTTATCTGACATTTTCCTGCTTTCTAACCTGGTAGCCAAGTCATCGGTAAATAATTAGCCTTTATTCACCTCAACTTTGTCTTCATTGGGAGACTATCAAACTTTTGGGAGACTATGATTATCTGCCAAAAATAATATATTTTTATTTCATTGCATGTGCTTTAGGTGCCATATATAAGAAGCCATTGTCTAACCCTAGATTATGAAGATTTATACCTATGCTTTATTCTAACAGTTTTAGAGTTTTACCTCTTATATTTAGGTAGTTAATTTTTATGCATGGTGTCCAAATTCATTCTTTTGCATGTGAATATTGAAGTTGTCTCAGCACCAGTTGTTGAAAATATTTTTTTCTTCACTAAAATATCTTGGCACTTTGTCGAAAATCAGTTGACTGTAACAAATGTGAAGATTCATTTCTGGACTCAATTCTATTCCTCTATCTGTATGTCTGCCCTTGTGCCTATACCACACTGTCACGATTACTATAGCTTTGTAGTATGTTTTGAAATCAGGAAGTATGAGTCCTCCAACTTTGTCATTTTCAAGATTGTTTTGGCTATCCTGGGCCCTTTGAATTTCTATATGAATTTTAGGTTCAGCTTGTCAATTTCTGAATAAAGGCCAAACTGGGATTTTGGTAGGGATGGCACTGAGGTTGTAGATAAATCAATTCCAGGAGTATTGCCATCTTAACATTAAGTCTTCCAATCCATGAATGAAAATCTTCCAACCCATGTCTTTCCATTTGTTTACTTGTTCTTTAATTTCTTTCAACAATTTTTTTTATGCTTTTCAAAGTATATGTTTTACATTTCTTAAGTTTACTTCTGAATATTTAATTCTTGTTGATGCTATTGGTAAATTGAATGTTGTTAATTTTACTTTTGAGTTATTCATTGCTAGTGTCTAGAAATACAGTTGTTATTTGTATATTCATCTTGTACTCTGTGAATGTACTGAGCTTTTCTATTGGTTCAAATAATTTTTAGTAGCTTCCTTAGGATTTTTATACGTAAGTTCATGTCATCTGCAAATAGACATACTTTATTTTTCAAATATGGATGACTTTAATTTCATTTTGTGCCTAATTGGTTTGGTGGGAACCTCTAGTGCATCTTGCTCTTTTCTTGACATTTTAAATCCTGTATCGATGGTCAGTCTATCTCCCTTTCAATCTACCTGCTTTGGATACTCTTAACCAGATTGCCACTTGGGAATTATGAAAACAACTACTGGAGGATCCAGCTAGATAATCTCTCATGTGACAAATGAGTGTCAAGCCTAGCTTGGTAGGAAGCCCTGCAGTGTGCTTACAAAGAGCAGCTAGAGAAGGCTATAGGAAGAGAATGTTCTAGGGCTTCTACTTGTTGAAGATACTGGTATGGCCTCTACTGTGTTCATTTTGTGGTGCTCAGCACACTTAACATATTTAATACTTGTTAACATTCATAACAGCTCTCCTATAAATGACACCTGGAGGAGAATGAAGATCAAGGAAATCAGGATGTCACCCCAGGAATGCATTGATTTTAATTATTTAGGGAGTAACTTCATCTCATATACCTCTTATGCTTACAAAAAAACAAAAAAACTTTGACTCATTGGACTCATTTGAAAACTTCTGTTGTGATTTGTTCAAGCCAAGGAACTTTTGATTAACGAGAAGGCTGGGTTACCTAGGACCTTTTTAGGTTAAACCTTAGGTTGTCATTGGTATTTTATTTCTTTCAGTTTTTGCTCATCTGCATATGCAGAAGGGACTGTGGGAGTTTGTGCAGGGAATACAGCAATGTGGTCTATATAATTACTATGAATATTACTTAGTGACTTGGTGGCAACCTAGAAAGTAATCTGGAAGTTCTGAATTTTCATTTCCTTTTAAAATCATATCGCTGATTTCGTCTGGACCCCATTTCAATTTATCCTGTTTGTTAAGCCTCTATCTCATGGTTCAAATACACGTTTCAATGACCTTAGGAAATCTGACCAATCATAACTTTTAGACTATTTTTGGCATATAATGGTAACTTCTCAGAAGGTTGAGGTGTGTGAGAATTAGCTATTCCCCAATAACTTTACTATCAGGTTGTAAAAAAATTATAGGACTAAATCTTCATGATCTTGGGTTAGTTAAGCCTTCTTAGATATAAAACCAAAAGCACAAGCAACAACAAGAAAAAAGATAATGCTTCATCAAATTAGAAATGTTTGTGCTTCAGAAGATGCCATTAAGAAAGTAAAAAGACAGAATAGGAGAAAATATTTGGAAATCATGTATCTGACAGGGGATTTGTATCTAGAATATACAAAGAACCCTCACAATTCAATAATAAAAAGACAAGTAATCTAGATTTTTTTAATGGAACAATGATCTGAATAGACATTTCTCCAGAGAAATTGTATGAATGGCCAATAAGCATATGAAAAGATGCTCACATCATTAGCCATCAGGGAAATGCAAAGCAATATGCAATGAAATACCACTTCACATCCACTAGGAGCCAGTAACAGTGTTGAGAAAACATTTTTATTTAGAAGGAATTACACCTGATAGATGTAGCTCCTTTATCCAATGGGAAGCATTGAAAATTCTCTGGCCATTGTCTCTTAGAGTATTACATGTTTTAAAGTCCTTAGATGCAACAGAAATGTTTCTACTTGAGTGTTTTTGAAAACATTCTTAAATCAACAAGTGTTACATTATGTGTAGAGGGATTTTAAAATTATATAAATGTTCACTGTCAATCACATTTCTTCCTAATAATGAAAGTAAAATATCAAGTGCTAACTGGTCACCCCTTTACTTTGGCTGGATTTCTCCTCTCTGATAGCAATTGATGCAGCTGCCACTTGTTATCTCAGTGTGATACTTGCTGTCACTTTATGGCCTTGTTGGCATAGCTGGTCCCTCTCAGAACTTGGTTTGCAGTTAGGATAAACTGACAGTAGTTACATCGGTGGATCTTTAACTGTCACAGCCTGAAGGTCTAACATCTAGGTTTCCTGTCATATTATCTAAAGGCAGGGAATATGTTGTATTTTCTTCTAAATTAGAACTGATTTTCTATAAAATGTAAAGATTCATATGAACATGATTTAAATAAATATAAACTTGTGGGCTCTTTAGGATGGCTTTCTGCTAATCTTTAACTACAGATATTTACCTCAAAGTATACTCCCAAATTTCAAAACCAGAACTGAACTACATGTGACATTCGACATACCCTAAACTATTATGCTTTTCATTATGTATCCTTTACTGGATAATACCCATGGTTCATTTATGACTTGACCTCTGACAATTCAGACTTACAAGAGTTTGTATCAAAAGTTGGTACACTTTCTCATTCTGACAATGGCTTTAATTATGCAATGGCTTTAATAAAATGTTAGCTATTAACATACACACAGATAACCTTTTATATTTGGCCTTTCTTGCTTTCCTACTATATTTATTTTATTTGCCCTGCACCTAGATTTTCCCTCATCTCATCATTTAAAAGCAATACATAGGCCATGTCTCACCTGTATTTTTTTCTAGAACATATTTTCCTAACTATTGTTTTCTTGCTAATAATTTCCTCATAGCTTGTTTCTAAATTGTTAAAAATTCTTTTCACCTTGACATGCATAGTCTTTCATCCCCACGTCACTCCTATTAGTCTGTGCCTTACATCTATTTATAATTGAGTCTTTTTTGCTATTTTGTAACTCTTAACATTAGACTTAATCCCTTTTATGTTGAGGCTAAATATTATAAATAAATGTAAGCTTTACTAAAATATACATTTTGAAAATACATTTAGTCTAAACATCATAAAGTTTTAAGAAAAACTAGAAGTTATGGGAGACCATGTTCTTAGCTAAGGGAATACTATACTTTCAAATACAGAAGCAAGGAATAAATCTAATTGTCTTGGGATGAGAGAGAATTACACAGAGGCCATAAGTGCCCAATAAAGAACAACTAGAAACTGTTCAAGTTCTAACTTTTAAAAATAGACAAATAAATAATACCACAAACAACAAAAGACAACAACAAAATATTTGGAACATATAACAGAAATAAAGTTAGTATCCTTGTTACATAAAGAATTCTTATAAAACCAAAACAAAAAAAGTCTATTAAAAATAGAAAAGGATACTGATGAGCTAAAAGACATATAATTGGTTAATATTCACATAAAAATGGTTTAGCTTTATTAATAATCAAATACAAGTTAAAATGATAGACTTTTATTCTCAGCCTGGGAAAGGTAAGAAAAATTGAAAATCAGAATGTTGACTTTTTTTTTTTTTTCAGTTCTTATCACTGCATAACAAATTACCCCAAAATTTGGCAACCTAAAATAACAATTGCATTCTGCTAACAGTTTCTGTGGGTCAAGAATTCTGAAAAAGCACAGGGAAATAGCATGCTTCTGCTCCACAGTATCTGGAGCTTCCTCTGGCAAGACTCAAAAGATGGAAGTGACTCAGCAACTGGGGCAGGAATCACCTGGAGGTGTCACCACTCACAGGATTGGTGGTTGCCGCTCCTGGCTGGGAGCTCATCCCAAACACCCTCCCGTGTCCTTTCCCTGTGGCCTGGCATGGAGGCCTCCCCCTTTTCACATGGTGGTTCAGGACTCCAAAACTATCCTTTTCTTATTTTTAATATTTTTTTTTCCTTTTGGTTTTGTAAGAATTCTTTATGTATCAAGGATAGCAAACTTTTATTTTCTGCTACATGTTCTAATGAAAGTAGATGGAAATTGTATCACCTTTTATAGCCTAACCTTGGGAGTCACATAACATAAAGTCTGAAGGCGCAAATCTGCCCAGACTCAAGGAGAGGGAACAGACCCTGTCTCTGGATGGGAGGAATGCTAGAGTCACATTGTGTGAAGACCATGGGGGATGGGAAATATTTTTGTGGCCATACTTAGAAGATTAACTTGGAGGAAGATTCCTGGTAGCCTCAATTCACTTCCCGAATCTTCTACATCATCCAGAATTCCCTGATGGAGCCTGGCAGAATATTTGGAAAGGCAAAGACAAACAACCCCATCAAAAAGTAGGCAAAAGACATGAACAGCTACTTCTCAAAAGAAAACATTTATGAGGCCAACAAACATATGAAAAAAAAAGCTCATCATCACTGATTAGAGAAATGCAAATCAATACTACAATGAGATACCATCTCATGCCGGTTAGAATGGCAGTCATTAAAAAGCCAGGAAATGGCCAGGTGTGGTGGCTCATGCCTGTAATCCCAGCACTTTGGGAGGCTGAGGCAGGCGGATCAGAAGGTCAGGAGATCAAGACCATCCTGGCTAACACGGTGAAACCCTGTTGTCTACTAAAAAAAAAAAAAAAAAACAAAAAAATTAGGCGGGCATGGTGGCGGGCGCCTGTAGTCCCAGGTACTCAGGAGGCTGAGGCAGGAGAATGGTGTGAACCCGGGAGGTGCAGCTTGCAGTGAGCTGAGATCGCGCCACTGCACTCCAGGCTGGGTGACAGAGCAAGATTCCATCTCAAAATAAATAAATAAATAAATAAATAAAAGCCAGAAAACAGCAGGTGCTGGAAAGGATGCAGAGAAATAGAAACGCTTTTACTCTGTGGTGGGAGTGTAAATTAGTTCAACCATTGTTTGTGGAAGACAGTGTGGCGATTCCTCAAGGATCTAGAACTAGAAATACCATTTGACCCAGCCATCCCATTACTGGGTATATACCCAAAGGATTATAAATCATTCTACTACAAAGACACATGCACATGTATGTTTATTGTGGCACTATTTACAATAGCAAAGACTTGGAAAAAACCCAAATATCCATCAATGATACACTGGATAAAGAAAATATGGCATATATACTGTGCAGGCATAAATACTATGCAGCCATAAGTAAGGATGAGTTCATGTCCTTCCAGGGACATGGATGAAGCTGGAAACCATCATTCTCAGCAAACTAACACAGGAACAGAAAACCAAACACCGCATGTTCTCACTCGTAAGTGGGAGTTGAACAATGAGAAGACAAGGACACAGGGAGGGGAACATCACACACTGGGACCTGTTGGGGGTTGGGGGGCAAGGGGAGGGACAGCATTAGGAGAAATACCTAATGTAGGTGACAGGTTGATGGGTGCAGCAAACCACCATGGCATGTGTGTACCTATGTAACAAACCTGCATGTTCTGCACATGTACCCCAGAACTTAAAGTACACAAGAAAAAAAAATCCTTCTTCCTCTAAACTTTACACCACCAAATCCATCATGGTCTAACTCCTTTTATTCCCCAGTGAATCTGAGTTAATAGACCAAAGTTTATATAAGATGAACATTCAAAATACTGATTTCTATGGGATTGAAACCATTAGACTAGGTAGTTTTCACTATAATTCACTTAGATACACAGTAACAGGATATTAAAGCTGTTAGAAGATGCCATGAAATCAGAAAAGTCTTACAAATTAAGAAATATTAGTAACAAAAAAATAGGACAGAGGATTGTTATTTTTAGTTGAGCAGTACAGCAGCAGGGTTTTGGCGAGAGGACCTAGACATAAAGCAAACGTGCTACCTCCCTGGGGCTGTGTGGGATTTTCTCAGGTACTCTCTTTTATTTGATTCCAGCTCTACCTTTCTACACACTTCAGAAGGTGGTCTCATCTCTGGGTTAGATTATAGCCTTGCTGACATTTAGTTTATCTTTTAAAATATAAAATAGGACTAGAAATCTTGAAGAATTTTTCCATACTCTAAAGAGTATTTTTATTTATTTTTTCAAAGTCTTTCTAAAAAATTCACCTATGAACCTGCACTAAGAGGAGGAGGAAGAGAAGAGAGTTCAAAGCACATATATACTGAGAGGCAAACCAAGTATCATTATGTCAAAAAGTATGTAACAACCACAGACTCCACAGTTTGTTGCTTAAACATTGTTTCTCATTGTTGTTCGTTGTGCACTGAGGCATCATCTACCCTAACTCTTGTCATCATCACAAACTCATCTCTCTCCCCACACCTCTTAGTATATTTGGACATAACATAGCCCACCTCTACCCTCACTCTTGACTCTGTAAGTTTTAACCTGACCCTTCAGGTCACCTTTCTCTGAAGGGATATCTCTTTAACAAGAGAACTGGTAACATTTCGGGTTGACATGGTGAAAGTACTTAAACATGTATGAGCCTTGACACCAATGATCAGATTCTACCATCATGCTTGATACCTGATCCATTTACTCACACAGAAGTAAAGTTTCCATAGTATACAGATTCAACTTTTAACACTGCCAAACATAGCTGCAGAAAGACAAAATTCCTGAGTGTATTTGCTCCTAGATACTAACACCTTATCTATGAAAACAGTGCATTCAATTGTTAACTAGAGCTGTGTGTGCACTGAGATATGTTGGTTTTTTTCCATTTGGTAGAAATTTGAAAAACTCAAACTGTGGGGTGGGATTCCAAGCATATTGGGTCCTCTCTATACTTTAGTTCCAAGATACTTCACATTGCTGAAAAGTTCAATTTTGAAATTTTCCAAACTACCCCAAAATAAGAATTGTGCAGGTAATAAGGGCTGGTATAACTGCAGGCATGATGGTGACCAATTATTGGAGAAAAAATTTCTTCGTTACCCCAAGTATTTACCAACTAACTTTCATCATGGCACATGCTTTTTCCATCTCCTGGGTCTGAGATCCCCAATTGTAATTACTTCTTTGAGTTGGGTCTTAAAGAAATCACAAAAAAAGACATAGCATAGAATTTTAGAAATGGCAGATATACTAGAGAGTATCTAGCCCATTCTTTATTTTGACGGATACAGAAGCTGAAGTCCAGAGAGGCCATGTGACCTATGCAAGGTCACCCAGAGAAGCAGCAGTAAGTGTCATCCTTACACCCTGATGTAGAGCTTCTGAGTTCAAGTATTCTTGATGTATGTGCAAGGGCCAAACAGAGCTCCTGGCACAAAGGGGCCTCAACCCAGATTGCTCACATCACTACGTTAGTGGTTCTCAGGTGTGTTTCACCCTTCCAAACACGAGGATCAGCATCACCCAGAAATTTATTAGAAATGGAAATTATCTGTCTCCATCCAGACCTAGTAAACCAGAAATTCTAAGGGTGGAGCCCAAAAATCTATGTTTTAATAAGCTTTCCACATGATGTTCATGCACACTGAATTTGGTGAGTGATTGTTCCAAGTGGGGCTTTTTATACCATTCCCTATGTCAGGGTGCTTTATCCCTATTCTCACCAGAAGCCTGACACAGTAAAGAATTAACTTTTACTGAAACTTTGTATGAAATGTGTTAACATCTCTCAAACTTTACTAAGAATAATAACTATTTAGGAGTCAGTTAAAAAGCAGATTCGGACTCAGTAGGTTTGGGTAGGACCTGAGATTCTGCATTTCTAATACACTCAGGTGTAATGTTAATACTACTGGTATGGACCCTACTTAGAGCAGGAAGGGGCTATATTCATTAGCCTCAACTGATGTCAAAATTTGGGGCTAAATATCTTGGATTGAGGATGAGCAAATACTGTTATCCCACCATTTATGTGACCTTTCATTATGTCAGTATCACTGACGTCCATAAAGAAACCTTATCGTGAACACATTAGTAGTTATGAGGTAGCTGTGTAGTCACAGTTGTGCTTTTAAAACAAGGAATAGGACTGAGGAGGACCTGGGAGAGTTTAGGGCTTCAGTCAAAGCAGCAGCCCGAAAGAACAATGTTCTCTGGAGTCTCTGAGTTCCTGTGAGAGAGTTCAGGAGAAGAGGCATGGTGCCAAAAAAGGAAAGCTGGGAGGCACCTAAAACAAGCACAACTGACTTCAACATTTTGACAAGGGCCAGCTCAGGGCAGTGGTGGCAAAGAATGTCATTTAACTCTACATAATTTGATTTGAGGCAGGGACAAAACCATGCATGACAGAATGCCTTCATCCAGGCTCTTTCAACTCTTATCTTAAAACCACCCCGTGTCGTGATACACAGTAACCTCAGCTCTGCCTTATTTTCCTTTTTCTTATTTATACTGGTAACTTTCATGAGAAAAATATTTTCTCCACAGTTCTTAATAAAGAAGTAGCCCAAGTGCCCAAAGTCCAAAAATGCTGTTGGATTATATGCAAGGCAGCATATGACACCATGAATGATTGATGTCCCAGTGATGGATAAATGTGTACTGTGGTAGAGGGCTCAGCACCAGCGTGACAGCAGGGCAAGAGAGGCTTCCACTGTCTAAGAGCTGTTGGCACTAACCAAGGGACTTTTCCTCTCTGGTTCACAGGCCTGCATTTTATCATTCGTTTGCACAGTGCTTCTCGCTCCTGACTTGCACAACTGGACACTTCCTGGCATTTGTACAGCACAAAGGTCAGATGGATATGATGACTAAAACCTCATTCATGGGAGAGAATGGGAGGGCAGGTCCCTGACTCCCATTCATGGACAAACTGAAAGCCAGACATACCGTGGTTCACTCAGAAAGATTCAGTGTCACAGGCCAAATTACCACTGCTCCCCTGGCTGACCCCATGTAATAGGTCTCAATACAATGATATCCCAGGGCATATTAATGAGGATAGCCCCCACCTTCTCACAGAATAAGACTTCTAATGTCAGGTGGTCTCTGTGTCAAGAATAAAGTGGGGAAAAAATCGCCTGTCTTATCTTCCAAGTGACTTGGATAACAATGAATTTGTTGGCACATTAAATTTCTTTGAACTTCACTATTTCTGTTGCTACAAAATAAATAAATGAGATGATCAAGACTAGAATATTCCCTTGTTGGTTGCTGCTTCTCTCTCTATTTTTTTCTATTAAGACGGAGTCTCACCCTGTCACCTAGGCTGGAGTGCAGTGGTGTGATCTCGGTTCACTGCAACCTCTGCCTCCCGGGTTCAAGTGATTCTCCTGCCTCAGCCTCCCAAGTAGCTGGGATTAAAGGTGCACACCACCATGTCCAGCTAATTTTTTGTAACTTTAGTAGATACAGGGATTCACCATACTGGCCAGGCTGGTCTCGAACTCCTGACCTCATAATACACCTGCCTCAGCCTTGCAAAGTGCTGGGATTACAGGCGTGAGCCACTGTGCCCAGCCTGGTTGCTCTGTATTATAGTTAGCTGGTGACTTGAATTTCTTAAGAGCCTAGAACCCTGAATTTATTCTCTTTGGTTGTGGTTCAGCAGCTGACATTTATGTCAATTCTTTCCCAGGCCAAAAGAGTCTCTTTGCCTTTCCAAATATTCTGCCAGGCTCCATCAGGGAATTCTGGATGATGTAGAAGATTCAGGAAGTGAATTGAGGCTGCCAGGAATCTTCCTCCAGGTTAATCATCCCTGTAGACTAGAGGAAAGAAGCAGGCTGGCTGGCTGAGTAATGCAGATAAGCAGATGGCATGGGCACAAGTTAAATGAGCTGCATATTGGCTTCCAAGTTCTCTTGCAACCAATGCCATCAAAACAACGTGATATTGCTGCAGATTTCATTATCAACTTTATGAACACCATCATGAGAGAGAAGGGGAGGATGAATTCAACACTTCATTACCTTTTAAATGTGAAATTTCCTTTGACAACACACATCAAAAATAGTTAAGAAAACAAAATTTTAAAGATATTTTCTAGTATGTTCTTAAATTTCATAATTTTAAAAATATTTTTATAGAGATGAATAGGATTCCAAGTAACATCTTAAAATTGAAGAACAGTTATTCAAGGAAAATAGGCCCCAAACTCTATATAAAATTTTATATGATGCATTTACTAATAGACAAAAAAAGATTTTATCTGGTTGTAGATAGATGAGCTTAGGTAATGAAAGAAAAAAATTGCACATTTCAGCATAATGGAAAACACTGTTTCTTCCAAGGGAGTCCCATGATTTTAGCCTAACAAAATAAATTCACAAATACAAAATAACTTTAGGGGTTGGGCTTTGTGGCTCACACCTGTAATTCCAGCACTTTGGGAGGTTTAGGCAGGTGGATCACCTGAGGTCAGGATTTCGAGACAAGCCTGACCAATATGATGAAACCCTGTCTCTATTAAAAACACAAACAGTAGCTAGGCCCGAGGCCAGCTACTTGGGAGGCTCAGACAGGAGAATTGCTCGAACCTGGGAGGTGGAGATTGCAGTGAGCCAAGGTCTCATCACTGCACTCCAGCCTGGGTAACAGAGCGAGACTCCCACTAAAAAACAAACAAGCAAACAAAAACAAAATAACTTTAGGATCATCGTTTATCATTAACCTGAAGCAGGGAGTTACAATTATCAGTCTATACTGAGCTATATATAGGCTCAGAAAACAATGATGATGGAAACTTTGAGTAGCAGTCAGTGTATCACCCCAGAAAAAAAACGTCTATTAGTTTGAGTTTTTTTAAATCACTTTATGAAAACAGTTGAAAAGAAAAATGTTTTGTTTGTCTTCATGTATGTTGTTTCTCACTCTGATGCACCAAAAGTGGCCAAGTACCATAACCAATAGGAAAGGATCCAGCCCTTGAATACACAAGGAGATACACTGAGATTTATAGGTACTGATGACTCACCAGTCTTACTTAGTACTAGAGAAATTATTTACGTCATTACAAAGGTTTTACTATTACCTTGAAAATCTGTAAAGTCTAGAGCAAAGGGAATTTTTTCAGAAAAACAAAACAAAACAAAAACACAGCAATTGTAAGTAGGATGTTTCAAGAACTAGGGAATCCATATAGCAAGCAAAAGTAGGCATGACTTTAGGGAGTATGTTCTGCCAAAATACAATCTTTCTACAAACCAAATGTATTACATAAAAGCAAGCAGTATTCATTGATTCTATTGATTTGTCCACAAAATTCTGTCAAGCATCTGCTATATGTGAATATTTTGTTGGATGCTGTAGACACAAATGTATACAAATGATACATCTATTATTTTTGCCTATGCAGCAAACATGTTTCTTTCTTTGGATAACAGCACTCTGTTTCCATGAGGAATTACTTCATACCTATGCTTATCAGAACAATGAAGGCACATCACCATCCTCCCCCATCATCACAGAAGTGGACACTTGGCCCATGGTAGGACAGCCAGAGCACCCACTTTCCCTGGAGACAGTAATAATTGGCCTACAGATGAGCATATGTCTTAGGCCGGGCCAATTAGAGCCTTGATGTTGAAAGGACACAATCCCTAAACTGCTGTTTACCATAGCTGCCAAAACATGAAAGTGTTTATGAGAAAACTGTCAGTGAGAGGTGAGAAAGAGAGAGACAGAGGGTGCTGATGACATTCAAGTCCAGCTGAAGTCATCAGAATTTCTAGAGCAGCTGAATGTTCTGTAACTTTTCCTTCAGTTCTGTGAGCTACACCTGTGGCTTTGCAAGTAATTTTCCTTTGTGTTACATTTAGTTTGATTTGGGTTTCTGTCTCTTAAAACCAGAAAAGCTCTGGTTACTAAAACCGGGATGCCAAACAGTTTATTTTCTTCTGATATTTTAATCTAGTGGGAAAAAATAACAAATAACAAGTAAACTTGTAGTTCAAGCTGTGGTAGTACAGGCATACCTCTGAGATAGTGCAGGTTTAGTTGTAGACCGCCACAATAAGGCAAGTATTACAATAAAGTAAGTCCACAACATTTTTGGTTTCCCAGTGGATACAAAAGTTTTGTTTACACTAGACTGGAGTCTATTAAGCATGTAACAGCATTTTGTCTAGAAAAACAATTTACATATATTAATTTAAAAGTACCATATTGCTAAAAATAAAAAAGCTAACAATCCAAGTCTTCAGCAAGTCATAATATTTTTGCTGGTGGAGGGTCTTGCCTTAATGTTGATGGCTGCTGGCTGGTCAGTGTGGCTGCTGGCAATTTCTGAAAATAAGACAATGATGAAGTTTGCCACACTAACAGACTCTTTGATTCATGAAAGATTTCTCTGTAGCATACATTGCTATTTGATAGCATTATACCCACATTAGAACTTCTTTCAAAACTGGAGTCAATCCCCTGAAACCCTAATGCTGCTTTATCAAGTTTATGTAATATTCCTAATCCTTTGTTGTCATTTCAACAATGTTCAGAGCATCTTGACCAGGAATGGATTCCATCTCAAGAAACCACTTTCTTTGCTCATCCATAAGAAGCAACTCTTCATCCATTCAAGTTTCATCAAAGATTGTACCAATTCAGTCACATCTTCAGGCTCCACTTCTAATTCTAGTTCTCTTGCTATTTCCACCACATCTGCAGTGACTTCCTCCACTGATATCTTGAATATCCGTGAGGTTTAGACTCAACTTCTTCCAAACTCCTGTTAATGTTGCTTTTTTGACCTCATCCCTTGAATCATGAATGTTCTGAATGGCATCCAGAATGGTGATTCCTTTCCAGGATGTTTTCAATTTATTTTACTCAGACTCATTAGAGGAATCACTATGTCAGCTATAGCCTCACAAAATGTATTCCTTACATAATATGACTTAAAAGTCAAAATTACTCCTTGATTCATGGGTTCCAGAATGAATATTGTGTTAGCAGGTATGAAAAGTACATCAATCTCCTGGTATATTTGCATAAGAGGTCTTGAGTGACCAGGTGCTTTGTCAATAAGTAGTAATATTTTGAGAGTTTTTTTTTTTTTTCCTGAGCAGGTCTCAAAAATAGGCTTGAAATATTCAGTAAATTGTGCTGTAAATAGATGCGCTATCAACCAGGCTTCGTTGTTCCATTTATAAAGCACAGGCAGAGTGGATTTGGCATAATTCTTAAGGGTTCTAGGATTCTAGGAATAACAAAAGAGCATTAGCTTCAACTTAAAGTCACCAGCTGTATTAGAGGGGTGGCCTCTAACAAGAGGGGTGGCCCATCCTTTGAAGCTTTCAGGTCAGGGACTGACTTCTCTCTAGCTAAAAATGTCCTAAATAGTATATTCTTCCAATAGAAGGCTGTTTTGTTACATTGAAAATCTGCTGATTAGTGCAACCACCTTCAACAATTATCTTAGTTAGGTCTTCCAGATAGTATGCTGCAAATTCCACAACAGAACTTGGCACTTCAGCCTTGGACTTTTATGTTGTGGTGATGGTTTATTTCCTTAAACCTCATGATCCAACCTGTGCTAGCTTCCTATTTTTCTTCTGTAGCACCCTCATCTTTCTCAGCCTTCATAGAACTAAAGAGAATTAGGGCCGTGCTCTGGATTAGCCTTTGACTGCAGGGTATATCATGGCTGGTTTGGTCTTCTTTCTAGACCACATGACCTTTTTCCATATCAGCAATAAGGTTGTTTTGCTTACTTCTTATTTGTGCCTTCACTGTCATTGCACTTTTAATTTCCTTCAATTTCCCTCTACATTCATAACTTGGCTAATTGATTAGTGCAAAGACATCTAACTTTCGGTTTTGACATGCCTTCCTCATAAGTGTAACATTTTTAGCTTTTGATTTAAAGTGAGAAATGTGTAACCCTTCTTTTCCCTTGAACACTTTGAGGCCATTGTGGAGTTATTAATTGGCCTAATTTCAATATTATTTTGTCTCAGGAAATAGGGAGGCCTGAGAAGGGAGAGATAGGGAAATTTCCAGTCTGTGGAGCAGTCAATTAAGTTTGCGGTCTCACATGGGTATGGTTTATGGCGCTTCAAAGCAATTGCAATTGTAACATCAAAGATCACTGATCACAATCAGTATAACAGATACCATAATAATGAAAATGTTGGAAATGTTTCAACAATTACCAAAATGTGACACAGAGGCATAAAGTGAGCCCATGCTGTTGGAAAAATGGTGCCAATAGATTTGCTCAACACAGGGTTGCCACAAACCTCAATTTGTAAAAAGCACAACATATGCCTGTACTGTGAAGGGCCGTGACACAGTTTCTAACACTCCACATAGCATAGTCATTAGAAACCTATAAAAAAAAAACTTGAAATTAGTGCTAAGTGACCCACAAACTCTACCAGTCTTACATCATGACCTGAAGTTTAATTTCAGAAGTCTTTTTAGAGAGGACTGGTTTCAATCTGTTAGGCTCAGGAACCCCATGATAACTCCGGCAGACAAGGGGTAATGGTCAGTTAATTTGCCTGACAGGCAACTGTGCTTTCTGCAGGGAATGTGTTAGTGGCAAACTGGCCATCAAGCTGAATGAGTTATTGTTGCCAATTAAAATAAAGAATTAAACATTTATTCCACCTTCCCTTGAAGAAATATATTTGGGGGTAACCATATAGTCTAATTAACCAGAGGAAAAATTTTCCTTACAGAATAATTCAAGCTAATTGTTGCTGGGGGGGGAAAAAAAAAAGCAGTATTAGAAAAGTACCTAGTTTACCACCCCTGCAACAGTAGCCAATGAATAGAGGTATTAGATAAAAGGAGGATGGATGATTGCAATGGATAGACCAGCTGTTACCACCTGAACCAATGATCTATTTTAGCATGCTTAAAAATGAGAAAACCAGACAGTGTGCATCAGGATGGGATGCAGCATGAAGCACAGACCCACCTGGGAGGTGGTCTTCCCTAAACAGGTGAACCAACATCTAATCAAGCCTGTAGGCACCTTCCATTCACTGAAAGGGAGGGTATAGAGGGTCAAGTTAAACATCAAAAAGCAGCAGACAGACAAGTCCAGAGGGAAAACATTCTAGAGAACTAAATCAGTTTAAGTCACTTGTAGAAGGTAAACAGGAGGGAGGAGGAAGAGTAAGATCACTTCCAATTATAGAAATTTAAGGGAAAGAACCACCAAATTAATGTGTCAACCTTGTTTTTGTCCTTATTCAACAAAACCAACATAAAATGACCTTTAGTGACAACTGGAGGAATCTGACTGGGAAATAGGTATTCTGTGAAACCAAGGAACTTTGACAGGTATAGTAATAAGGCTGTGGTTATGCTGTGGTTCATATTTTTCAGAGAGGGATACTGATGTGGGAGTTAAATGACATGATGTGTGAGGTTTGCTTTAAAATACTTCAGCAAAGAAAAACAAAGGAGAGATAAGTATTGCAAATTGGGCAAAATCTTGATAAATGATGAAGCCGAGTGACTGAGAAATTCCTTGTACTATTCTCTTTTTTCGAGACGGAGTCTTGCTCTGTTGCCCAGGCTGGAGTGTAGTGGCGCGATCTCGGGTCACTGCAAGCTCCGCTTCCCGGGTTCATGCCATTCTCCTGCCTCAGCCTCCTGGGTAGCTGGGACTACAGGTGCCTGCCACCACGCCCGGCTAATTTTTGTATTTTTAGTAGAGACGGGGTTTCGTGTTAGCCAGGATGATCTCCATCTCCTGACCTCGTGATCCACCCGCCTCGGCTTCCCAAAGTGCTGGGATTACAGGCGTGAGCCACCGCGCCCAGCCTGTACTGTTCCCTTTAATGTACATTTGAAATTTCCAAACACATTTTTAAAATTTTGCTTTGTAAAGAAGAAGCATCTCTAATTTAACAAGCCTACTATTGAGAATCACTGTGAGATAAAACACATATTGCAATTAAGCAACTTAAAAGTCAGTCAAGAGAAAACAAGAGAAGCTAGCTTTCCAAAATATCTTACTCAATAACAAAATGTGTCTAAGACCAGAGCACTGCACCAAGATACTGCACTGTGTTATAGTTATTAGCTTTTGAAATTTCATCCAGGAAAAAAACCCTTTAGTCACACATAAATAATAAAAGAATTATTTAAAACACATGCAGATAACATCTTTCCCAATTAAAAAATATTTTTTATAAAAAGAAAACTAACTTTATAAACTGATCTTTACAATCTTATTCACAAAAAGCAATGAATATAAACAAAGTCATTATCAGTGAAGACATATAGAGCAATTTGATCAAGAAAGAAACCATAATCTTTGTACATCAAAAAAATCAGGTTTGCAGTAAAAGATGTGGCAATTTTAAAGGAACCTGAGATAAGCTTCTTGTTAGCAATGTCATAGTTACAAAAAGCAAAGACAACAGCCAGCAGATCTGCCCAGCATTTTTCCTTGAAATGAAATTTGAAATTCATAAGGAGATATTTATTTAGCCCATCAGAAGAATGTTATTTCTACAATGTTACATAAGACATTACGAAAACATTTAACACTGCTCTCTTCTTCAAAGAAAAGGTGGATGACTGTTCTCCATGACTTAAACACCACCTCCCTACCGGTCAAACGGTGACCTAAAACTCTCCGGGCATCGCACCCATCCTGCATTCTGTAACCTCTACCTTGGAACAGTGAGTATCACACACACAGCTGTCCAACACTCAAAAATAATAAAAAAGCTTCTTCTTAAATTCCTCTCTTCTTTGAGGTGGACAATAAATACTCAAAAAGGTTTCAACTATTCAGGCAGTATTTCATTAAATGACACCAAAACAGACTGAAAACAAATTTGGCCAGTATTTTATCACTATTACAAAAACAAACAAACAAAAAAATAATGTTACAGGCAGACATCTAAAGAAAATGGAATCAATTCTACAATTTGGCCCCAAATATTCTCTTCTCCTAAGAGAAGTGCTTTTGGTTTGGCACCAAATGGCTGACCCAATGAAAATAAATTATTCCACAAGTCTAATGTGTGACAATGTTTGTTCCAATGGATAATGTACTTGAGAAAGAAAAAAGGCTTGTCTTGAAAAAGTAGAAAACAAAACAAAACCCCAATCATTTACTAAAGCTAAGCATTAGAATAAGAACATCTGTCATGTTTTTTCTAGTCTGCTATGACTACAACTATTAGAAATATTGAATTTCACTGGGACAAGGATTTTTCACAGACTTTAATGTTTCCTATCTCCAGGAGTGTGTCGAATTGGAAAATCTCCTAACCCTCCTTTCCTCCTCTTCTCATTTATTTTGTTCCATGGGAAGAAGAGACACTAATTTTTGAGACTATGATAACAAGATCCCCATAACAGGGAGAAGGAGTGAATTATGTCAAACATTTGGGGAAGATATAATGCCAATTTTAAACAAACTATCATAAACTTAGACATAAAAAAACATGAACAGTTTAATCAAATCCAAAATCATATTTTAAAAGAACATATTATAACCAGTGGAATTTATTCTAAAGCCTCAAGTCTGGTTATACATTCAAAATCAATATAATTCACCATATTAACAGACTGAAAAAAATAATTAAATGATCATCTCAAGAGATGCAGAGAAAGCATTCAACAAAATACAAAATCTTTTTTGATAAAAACTTTCAGCAAACTAAGAATAAAAGGGAACCTCCTCAACCAGTAAAAAGAATCTATGAAAAGCCTATAGCTAACATCCCAGTTATTATTTAAAGACTGAATGCTTTTTATTTAAGATCAGGAAAAAGAGAACAATGCCTACTCTTACCACTTCTCTTCAACATCATATTGGGGGTTCTAGCCAACGCAATAAGAGAAAAATATATGAAACTTATCCAGACTGGAAAATAATATATAAAATAGTATTTTTCAAAGATAAACTGAATGGATTCTGTAAAATATCCCAAGAAATCTATTTTTTAATCGCTTAGAACTGACGAGTTTAACAAGGTGGGAGGATACAAGATCAATATACAAAAATCAGCAATCAGGAATTGAAATTTAAAAATACTATTTACAACAGCATTCAAAACTATGAAATCATTAAAGATACATATGACAAGAGATGTGCCAGATTCATACACTGACAACTGCAAAGCATTGCTGAGAGAAGTGATTTAGGTCTTCAATTTCTAATCTACCATGAAAACTTCGGAACCTTTCCACTTTGATCCACAGCTCTCACTCTATATACAAATTAGCTAAAAATTAATTTAACCTATTATAAACCGAAAGCCAATAAAAACTGTGGAAGGAAACCTAGCAGAAAATCCTTCTAAATGTGAGTTAGAGAAAGATTTCTTAGATACAAAATGAAAAGCATGATGCATAAAAGAAAATGTGGATAAATTTGTCTTTATCAAAATGAAAAATTTCTGGTCTCTGAAAAATGCTCTTGAGAGAGGGAAAAGACAAGCCATAAAGTGGAAGGAAATATTTGCAAATCACGTATTTGGTGGAAGTCTTGTAAACAGAGATAAAGAACTTTCCAAATACAAGAAAATGAATAACCCAGGTTTTAAAAGGCGAACAAGTAAGCTCAATGTCATCAGTCATTAAAGAAATGCAACTTAAACTCATGAAACACCACTGCACACCTATTTAGAATGCCTCAAACCCAAAACATTGACCAAAGTTTTGGAGAGAATGAGGAACCACTGGAACCTGCCTACACTGTTGGTGGAAATGTAAAATGGAGCAACCACCTTGGAAAACAAGTTGCCAGTTCCTTATAAAGTGAAGCATATACGTATTATCTGACACTGCCATTTTACTCTTTCAGGGTGTGTTTTAAGCAAGGTTCCTGCCAATAATAAAGAGACATACCGGAATAAGTGTTTTTCCTCCACTGTGGAGATTGTCATCTGACACATGAACCTTGAAATTGCTGCAGATGTGATATGACCATGAGTGGTGATGTAACCACCAAGCCAAGGATGGCAGAACTGAGAGATGGAAAGTTTCAGGGGCTCGATGACTTAGCTGAGCCCTCAACTCACAAAGGTTGGTTTCTTGTTTTGTTCCTCCAGATTTCTTTCTTGTCACATATGAAAACAATCCCTTTTTAAAATGATCTCCCTATTACTTTGGTTAGGCCTCTGATTATTTGCAGTTTAACACTTTTGTTGTTGTTGTTGTTTTTGAGACTGGGTCTTGCTTTGTTGCCCAAGATGGAGTGCAGTGGCACAATCAGGGATCACTGCAGCCTTGACTTCCCAGGCCCAGGTGATCCTTCAACTTCAGCCTTCTGAGTAGCTGGATTACAGGCATATGCCACCACATTTGGCTAATTGTTTTTTAACTTTTTTGTAGAAATGAGGCCTCACTATGTTGCCCAGGCTGGTTTGAAACTCCTGGGCTCAAGTGATCCTGCTGCCTAGGTCTCCCAAAGTACTGAGATTACAGGTGCAAGCCACCACACCTGGCCAACTAACAAACATTTAATAGACACCCAGTTACTATACAAATGAGCTAGAAAGAAGCCTCTATCCAATATATAACACTGTAGGGTATTATTATTTCCCACATTTTTCCCTTTCCTTCACCCCTTGACTACTCACCTATCTTTTCTTTTTAAGTACACACTCACACAACTACAGACAGCAATGCTGGGGCTATTTTTTTTTCTTTTGTTTTAACCTTCCCTTGTACTCTCATCTGAAGGTAATTTGGGAGCTCTTTTTCCTCACAGTATTCAAAAAGTTTCTAGGTCGTTTCTAAGAAAAATCATTTCTCCAAGTATGTTAACTTGATCCTCACTACTAGGTAGGCAGAATGATCAGGTGTGCTTTCTGGAAATAGTAAAACAATGATTAAGGTTAAAACACTTTGGAGTCAGTTTGCTAGATTCAAATTCTGTTTGGCCATAAACTAGCTGCATGGCCTTGGGAATAAGCAGCCGCCATCTATCCATGCCTTAGTTTCCTCATCTGTGACACAGAGTTAATGATAATAATAATGCCCATCTCACAGAGTTGTGAGAATTAAATAGATTAATATATATAAGGTGCTAAGTCTATCTATTATTAGCATTATTGTTATATTCCTACTCTAGAGATGAGAAACTACACCTCAAGAAATTAAGTAACTTACAAGCATATGTGAGAACTAAGTCAAAATTCAGATCCCTCATTTCTAGTTCAGTATTCTTTCCCATACAACCCAGATTTCCTGAAGACTAAATATACTGGTAATCATCAGGATTTCAAATCATGATAAAATAAAAGCAGATGAGACTATTCACTTACCAAGTCGGCAAACCAAAACCCAGATAATTTAATCTCTGTGCTTACGTGGGAAGATCCTGCACCCAGCTAATGGAGACCTTGTGTAAGAATGATTGGAAACCCTGAGTAGATTGAAAGGGAGAGTTGGGCATTGGTGATTACAGACTACTGAAGTGAGCCCCAAGAGAGGCACAGCTCATCCTTGACAGGTCATTAAAAGGCAAAGAGAGGTCACAAGTTAATTTAAGTGTTTTGTCTTTCCTGGAAAGCAGAAGAGCCTTCACTTCAGTTTAGTTCCTGTTTCAGATAATAAAACTCACAGGCCACCTCCCTCCATGCGGAGCCTTCCCATACTCTATTTCACCAGAGTACACAATGTGACCCACCCCAATCATTGCTGGAAAAATCAATTAAAGTCAACCTGCTGTTACCCCTCAAGTTTATTTTGTCTTCACTTATTTAAGAACTCCAAACTGAAACAATCCCAAGTATCTTACCTGAATTCTAATTTCTTGTATGTCTATCAGCCTTTCCACAGAAGCTCAACCTGCCATTTGGAGTACTAATGCTCTTCCAGGTGCAAAAGAGGAGACTGAAAATGTATAAAAGATATAAGATGTAACTCATTTCTCTCACTGTATTTTCTTTGAGGGGATGAGAGATCTCACATCACCTTATTTGGCTTTCATGGATCAAGTCCTACAGAGAAAAATCAAAAGCCCTGAAATACTTAGATTTGGAAGAACACTTCCTGGCCTCCTCTGCACATTGAGGCCAAAAGTCACTTTCTTTATTCTTGCCTCGGGTAACCAGTGTGTGCCATCCCTGCCCAGCAAGTCTCCCACTGGGCATTCACAAGCATCACCTCTCTTGCATCCTCTGTCTGTTCTCTCAATCTCCTTCTCTTGAATTCCTCTGTATTAGTTTGTTTTCACACTGCTGATAAAGACATACCCGAGACTGGGTAATTTATAAAGAAAACGAGGTTTAATGGACTCACAGATCCACATGACTGGGGAAGCTTCACAATCATGGTGGAAAGTGAAAGGCACATCTTACATGGAGGCAGGCAAGAGAGAAATAGAGAAATAAAAGAGAGTCAAGTGAAAAGGGAAATCCCTTATAAAATCATCAGATCTCATGAGACTTAATCACTACCACAAGAACAGCATAGTAGAAACCACCCCTATGATTCAATTATCTCCAACCAGGTCCCTCTCATAACATTTAGGAATTATGGGAACTAAAATTCAAGATGAGATTTGAGTGGGGACACAGTCTAACCATATCATCATCTCAAAGAAAAAAAAAATCATCATCAAAAGAGGTTTGCCTGGGTAATCCTGGGCCCACCTCCCCATATGCACTCTCACAATAATGCTAATTAAAGCAAAGGTCCCCAACCCTTGGGCCATGGACCAGTACCTGTCCATTACCTGCATTACCACCTGAGCTTTACCTCCTGTAAGATCAGCAGCATTACATTCTCATAGGATCTCAAACTCTATTGCACATATGAGGGATCTACGTTACATGCTCCTTATGAGAATCTAATGCCTGATAATCTGTCACTGTCTTCCATCACCCTCAAATAGGACCATCTAGTTGCAGGAAATAAAGCTCAGGGTTCTCACTGATTCTACATTATGGTGAGTTGTTTAATTATTTCATTATATATTACAGTGTAATAAAAATAGAAATAAAGTGCACAATAAATGTCACGCAGCTGAATCATCCCAAAACCACTATTCCACCCCTATCTGTGGAAAAATTGTCTTCCATAAAACAGGTCCCTGCTTTCAAAAAGGCTGGGGACCACTGAATTAAAGAATTCCCACACATGTCAGGAAAAATGATGGAGAGTACTAAATACTTCTGATAACTTCTTAATGAAAAACCTTTTGGAATCCAGAATGTAATCCTTTGGCCAAGGGCTTGTATCTAATTTGAATAAGGACAATCATTCACTGGAAATATTCAAGCCTTCTTGAATGTTGAGTTTGAGAATATACACTGTTTTTTCCCTTCAAATTTTGAGGTAGTTTGATAATTCATTTGATAGTAAGTTCAGAACTCTGCTCTGCAGGTTTATTAGCCATGTCCAATCAGCAAATACTATAAAACATGCATCTAAAAATAAAAGGATCACAAATGTGCACAGAAAGGAGATGGAGAAGTCAGCCCACCAGGTATGATTCCCATGAAAAGAGAAGTCAGCTCCTCTTGACAAAGAAATGACACTCGGAGCATGAATTCGTACAGAACACCACTACATAGTGGCAAAGATCTTTTTACTTTTTTCAAAGATTGTCAAATACCTTACTTCTCCTCATAAAGCATATAGAACAACACTGTTAACTCATTTGTCAGATGAAAAACAAAGGACCAGAGAGGTTCATTCATCTGCCGGAGGTCACACAGAAACAAAACTGAAACCCAGGGTCTCAGCTCGCAGGACAATGACCTAAACTCAGACATTTTCCTCTTACATTCTCATTAGATACTAGAGTTTGAAAGACTGAAATTTTGCCTGTCTCTGGCTTGAATTTTATCCCCACATGGGTTTCTAGCCTGTGCTCTTCCAAGGGTCATTTAGTCAAAAGGTCAAAGGCTCGGACTCCAGAGTCTTTTATGGGCGAAGAAAGAATCCTTGGGGTAGGGGAGGGGGAACCATCTTCATTTGGAATTCTTCTCAAAGCTTCCTCTCATTTAAATTATAGAACTGATTAATATAAAAGTATATTAATGACCAATATTAAAACATATTAAAGACCATATAATGAACTTTTGGTAAGTACATTAGCAGAAGCCAACACTTCTTTCTCTTTCATTCAAAAGTGGTTAGAACAAACACTTCATTTTTTCCTTATCATATAAACTAAGACAAATTCCAACTTCCCTCTACTACCCCATTAGCTTTTTTAAAAAATTAAGAGTATTTAAAGACATTTATATCAGGATTAGAGGCTTTAACATCTGTCCTAATGAAGCCAAGAGTCTATGAGGATTTTTCAAGCCAAAAATGAAAATAATAATCTTAGAGAAATCCAAATAATGAAATAGGAGCTTTAAATCAGTACATGTATTTGTTTTCTGTCAACTTCCAAAGATAATTTAAACAATATTTATAAAATATTTATAATAGGCTAAGATAAGAGGTGGAAGATCCAATTAATGGCTAAAACTACTGGATTGCCTAAAACAAAAATTGACATTTGCCATGTCAAGAACTAGATGATTGTTCTCTTAAACAATAAAAGTGCTACAAGAGGGTTAGGGTTAAATTATGCTTTAACAAATCCTGTAGACACTTAATCAGAAATAAGAAAGAGACTTTAAAACCCGAGATGAGAACAAAGATTCTTCTTCTTGCCTTTCATTTCTGCTCCTAAAATCTCCATGGAAGAAATTCTTTCTCTTAACTTTCTGCTCAGTTATTTCCCACCCCCAAAAAAATGTGGCACCTTTTAACATTCAAGACAATTTCTATCACCTTTCCTCATATGGATTTTCCCAGCAAAAACAAAGTATGGTAAAATGGAAGGGCACTGGACTAGAACAATGAGTGTGGATTTGGCCCAGAATGTACCACTAAGCTCACATTTGATCTTGGGGAAGACACTTCACCTGCCAGGGTTCCAGTTTCCTCATTTGTAAAATAAAGGGAAAGAACCAGATGAACTGTCAGATCCTTTCCAGCACTAGCCTTCTATATTTACTGAAGCAAATATCTGCCACTGTTATTTTCTGGATGGCTACTGCCAGTGTTTGCTAAGTGTAACCAGGAAAAAGTCTAGCCAATAATCTGGGATTTGCAACAACATTTCTGAGGGCCACACACAGCTTAGGTTACTACTTACATATATGACCATTACACTGAGCAAACCACTCTTGGGTAATTAAGTAGTCTCAATATTATTGGATTACCATCTTTTCTAGCAACTGTTATAGACTCTGATTCCAGACAAAGCAGGAATACAGAAGCAGCACACACATCACTGTGGAAATAGGTAACAGAAGGGGCAGGGGAGACACGGGTGGTGGAGTGAGCAGAAAGATAGTAAGAGTCACTCAAGATCTTTGCAAGGCAACTAACTGTCTCTACATCATACTTTCTAGAAAGGTGTCACATAGTATCTGGCAATGCTAACAGTTTTCCAAATTTACAGCATCTCCTGATTATGTCCTATGTGGTATACTTATATAGATTAACAATACATATCACCATTTATTTCTTCAGACAACAGCAGTAAAAGTTTTTTTACAAACCAAATTCTCATTACATGCCATTAAGGTCCATTTCTGATCCATGAAGATAATTTTTACATCCCTTGTTCTTTTCGGCAAGAAAAAAATTATCTAATGAGTTATTTATCTCCAAAACAAACAATCTAAACTTAATTGCTTTGAATCATTGCCTACTAGAGAGTTTCATAGATTTTTGCTTGATATTCCACATGTGACATGTGTAACGGTGTAATGGTGTATTATGGGACAAATTCTTGAATGTCTGCTGCCTTTATATGCTTCCAAAGGCTTCACTTGGCTGTGGTTGTGAGAGGTGAAGCCAGTTGGGCTTCTGGGTCAGGCGGGGACTTGGAGAACTTTTCTGTCTAGCTAAATGATCGTAAACACACCAATCAGTGCTCTGTAACTAGCTAAAGGTTTGTAAATGCACCAATCAGCACTCTGTGTCTAGCTAAATGTTTGTAAACACACCAATCAGAACTCTACAAAAATGCACGAATCAGCACTCTGTGTCTAGCTAAAGACTTGTAAATGCACCAATCAGCACTCTGTAAAAACACACCAATTAGCACTCTGTGTCTAAAGGTTTGTAAACGCATCAATCAGCATTTGTAAAAACAGACCAATCAGCACTCTGTAAAATGGACCAATCAGTGCTTGGTAAAATAGACAAATCAGCAGGATATGGGTGGGGCCATATAAAGGAATAAAACCTGGCCACAGGAACCAGCAGCTGCAACAGGCTCTGGTCCCCTTCAATGCCATGGAAGCTTTGTTCTTTTGCTCTTCACAATAAATCTTGCTGATGCTCACTCTTTGGGTCTGCACTACCTTTATGAGCTGTAACAATCACTGTGAAGGGCTGTGGCTTCACTGCTGAAGTCAGCAAGACCACGAACCCACTGGGAGGAACAAACAACTCCGGACACAGCCACCCTTAAGAGCTGTAACACTCACCGCAAAGGTCTGCAGCTTCACTCCTGAAGTCAAGCGAGATCACGAACCCACTGGAAGGAACAAATGCCGGACACACCATCTTTGAGATCTGTAATACTGCGAGGGACCGCGGCTGCTTTCTTGAAGTAGCAAGACCAAGAACCCACCAGAAGGAACAAATTCCAGACAAAACATGAGTAGCCTAATGGGAACAGATGACAAGGGTGCAGGAGTAAGAGAGGATCCCTTTGCAGTCTCCAGAATCACACTAGGAAAAATACCACAAGCTTGGGATGGGAGAGTAAACATCTCTCTGTCCTGTAGGAAAGGAGGCCTGCATTAATTCACAGATGGAAAGGCAGGAGGGGACAAGGTAAAACTAACAATCTAGTCTATTAACAAATACTACCTCTAGGCCAGCTGCCGTGGTTCATGCCTGTAATCCCAGCACTTTGGGAGGCCGAGGCGGGTGGCAGGAGGTCAGGAGATCGAGATCATCCTGACTTACATGGTGAAACCCTGTCTCTACTAAAAATACAAAAAATTAGCTGGGCATAGTGGTGGGCATATGGTCCCAGCTACTTGGAGACTGAGGCAGGAGAATGGCGTGAACCTGGGAGGCGGAGCTTGTAGTGAGCCCAGATAGCGCCACTGCACTCCAGCCTGGGCGAAAGAGCGAGACTCCATAAAAAACAAAAACCAAAAAACAAAAAACAATACTACCTCTGTATATAGGTTTATCCTGTTTTTTAGAAATGACCATCATGGATTATGTAAAGATTCTATGGTGTAAAAAAAGAACATAGCACTCAGTAAAGAAAATAAAAACTTTCATATGAAAATATACACTATAAAAGATGAAAAATTTCAAGTCATGATACAAAAAAAAAAAAAAAAACTAGAACCAGGATAGAAGCAGAAATGAAAATTAAGCTAACTAGGATTAGAAGTGACTGTAACAGGTAAAGGCAACATTAGAATTGACAGTGAATCGGGGGATGATATGTAAGATAAACTTTTAAACTCTCAGAATGTAGACAAAATGAAATTGTTTAAAAATATATAAATGAAGAGACATAATGAGTCAGCCTAGACATTACCAGTATTTCTGAAAATGTGTAAGTACAGAGCATGACATGTCCCATATTCTGTTTTGTAATAATCTTACTTTGACCTGTTATTTATTGTAAGTTTTTAGCTCCTTGGATATCTTTTTTCCTCCCAGTGTTAATGGAATTTCAGCACTTAGTGTTAAAATCCATAGGTTCAACTAACTATGCCGAAGAAGATATCTGCCTAAGTAGAAAATTTATCCCTCTCTTTTGCAGTTGTAGGAAAAATGTTATTCCAGATCACAAACCCTCCTTGCAAGAAAAAAGTCTTTTGCAACATCTAGAATTTAGATGTAATTGCCATTAGAGTGAGCAATGTCAAACTCTGAAATGCCTATCATTTTGATTGACTGTATTATTTACCAATATGTTGTGCCCAAGTAATAACATCTCTGCTTTGTCAGATGAAAGGTAGAAAGATACTACACAAAAGGTAAAATATAATAGATCAACTCTGCTAGATGTCTTAAGGTGGTTTTTTTTTTTTTTTTGCATTTCCAATGGCAGATAAGATCAAGGGAAGGAACCAAAGTAATGATTACTCAAAAGTAAGAACACTTGCTTGCTGAACACTTGCTGAAGACACACTTAATTTGAAATTGTTCAATCAGCATCATACAATATTATTAAAATTAACTAATATATCCACATATCCACATGCACTATCTAAATGTCAAACACCAAAAAAAAAAAGCAGCAAAGCACGAAATATAATTTTTACATTGGAAACATTTCTCAGCATTTTCTTATGTACAATGAAAGAAGACAATAAAGAGACACCCCTTAAAAGGTAAGTCTGAAACCTAATAATTCTATGCATAGGTAAGCTATAATTAATGTGTGAAAGCAATAAAATGTCTCTTACGGATAATCAAATATGCAAAGTATTACCTCAATATATACTTCCTTAAACACCCACATGCACACACACAGATATCAAAGTACATTAAATGAGAATAAACACTTAACCTTGAATAAATGTTGCAAAAACAATTTTGTAAACAGCACTTAACACAAATGGTTATTAGTCTATCAGATTAGTAAAACGTGTGGAAGATAATAAATTATAGGTATTGAGAGATACCTAGAATAAAATAATTTGGTAACAATAATCTAAGTGTGAAAGTATGGATTATAAGAAAAAAAGGCATTAACTCAGAATGAAGAAAAGTTGCTTCGCCCTATAATAGAAAAGAGATTCATGGTTTTAATAGCTAGTATTCCATTCTCAATATTTAAAATAATTGAGACATTAGATTATAGTGTATTTTTTAAAACAAAAGTCTAGATTTTAGGATGTCTCTCAAACCAGTAGAGAAAGAAGGACAAAAGAATATTGATTCAACAAAATTTTTAGAGGATTACATAAAAAAAAGAGCCAGTATTAATCATGACAATAAGTGTAATGATTTAAACTACTATGGGAAGGCAAATATTTTTATACTGTGTTAAAAAATAAGATTCAATTTTATAAAGTTTCTAAAATATATAAAGCCTGAATGTTAAAAACAATGCCAATCAAACAGTAGAAACTGAGTATTTGTTATAAGAACAGTAAAATGATAGCAACAGGGTTTTCTTATGCTAATAAAGGTATGGTTCACAGTTGAGATATGAGATTCATAAACGTGAATAATAAACATTTTATATTTACATGGTGTGTAAATATAAAAAGAAAAAATATAAATATGAGATGAAAAGGTAAGTCACAGAATAGGAGAAAATATTCACAATTCATATATCTAACAACGATCTTGTGTCTTATACACATAAGTTTTATGACAACCATAAGAAGCAAAAAAACATGGGCAAAAGATCGGAGCAGATATGTCCTAACACACACAAACACGCTCAACAAAAAGATGCCCAACATCATTTGTAAGAGAAATTAAAACCACAATGAGATATTATTATACACGTACAGAACGGCTAAAATTGTAAACACAGTATCAATTGCTGGTGAGAATAGGGAGCATGTGCGACTCTCATATGCTGTTATGAGAATGTAACAGCATACAACCACTTTGAATAATTGTCAGTTTCTGAAAACGTTAAACATATACCTACAATAAAGCCCAGCCGTTCTACTCCTAGGTTGTTACCCAAAAGAAATAAAACCAGATGTTCACACGAAAGCTTGTACATGAATGTTCATAACTTTATTTGTAGTATCTTTTAAAATGGGAATAATATCCTATAACAGGTGATAAAATCATTTTTGTATGTCCAAGAAATGGAATAATTCTCAGCGATAAAAATAAAAGCATTATTGATACAAGAAAAAAAAATGTGGCTGGATCTCAAAATCAATATCTTGCATGAAAAAAAGCTAGGCCCAAAAAGAGTGCATCATATACAATCTCATTTATTTGAAATTTTTAAAACTGAAAATTAATCTATACTGACAAAAAATAGGTAGGTGATTGTCTGGGGTGAAGGAAGGGGAAGAAGAGACAGACTGCAGAAAGGCACCAGGAAACCTTGAGTAATATTGAAAATGTTCTGTATCTTGAATGAGGTCTTATTTTCACAGATTTATGCAGCACAGGTGGTTTTAGGTATGTCTATCAGCAAATTGTACACTTTACATGGATCCATTTACTTATACTTCAATAAAGTGGATTTAAAATATAAGAAATTGACAGATATTGTTACAGGAATTACAAATTTATTTTCCTACGGTGGCCAAACATATAATGTAAATGAATAAAGAATGATTAATTCAAGATTTTAAATGTTTTCCCTTAAATGCAATGACTTTTCAGCCTATCTTTTGACTTAATACTCCCAGGGGTTAATTATTTTTTCAGTTTCCTCTGTTCTATCGAAAGCAGTACAAGAGAACAAGAACAAAGGTAAATGGCAACTCACATTCAAGGCCAGAGTCCTCAGTCTCAGACAATAAGATAAGTCCGTGTCAAATGGGGAGTGAATGTACCATCACAAGAGGCCAAACACTTAGCTCTCCTCAAACATTTCTGTGTGGCAATGAAGACACAGATTTAGCAGATTTTCTAATTTTTCAAAGGAAGTTAGAAATCAGAATGTTATATAAAATCCCCTGGCTTTTAAATGCTGGTGATTAATTTTAAAAATAACATTGCATGCATGGGTAACTGCACGGGAAAACAAGAAACTTCTATACGTGGCTGATTATTTGAAACTTGTGCTTTACTATTTCATCTTTAGTCCTTCAGAGAACAAGTGAACAAAATACAAATAAGGATGGAGAGCATCTGAATAATGTAATTTTGATTCAATATATATGATATTTACATTCTGCCAGAGAATAAACATTTTAAACATTCATGAAACATTTATAGCAGTTATTAATTAAAAACCTCAAACTCTAGGAGGTAGAATTATACAAGTTGCAATTGCTGGCCAAAATGCAATTAAACTAGAAATTAGTACGAAACGTGTCTTAAAACAAACAAAACATTGGAAAATGAAAACACTAACCTACACAATGCTTAAAACAAATAGGATATAAAGTGATAATCCTGTTTTATTTGTGTGAAATGCTAGTTTATTTTAATTGAAATTAGACTAGAAAGGCCAATATATTATATAAAACAGACAAAATTGGTGATGTTCTCCAAACCAGTCCTACGCCCATCACCAGCAGGGAACAAACTTTCAAAACCACTATTTTAGAGTTATTTTTGTAAACTAAACATTTTAAAGTTTTCATTTACTAAAATTTGTGTATAATTCAGATGTCACCAAACAGACTGCATTTCTCCTCAGTGAGTTGAAGTTATGCTATTTAAATTATGCTGAAAATGTTAAAATACAACTGCCATTTCTTCATACCAGTTTGATGTCTGATGAAAAAGAAAATCAAACATTTTGATTCTTTAAGTCTCCCGAATTGTTCTATTGCTGGAGAATATTTGGAGATGTAAAAATTATGTGTTTTTTTCTTCTGAAGTGCCACAACTAAGATCAAATTACTAATATATATTAGGCTGGTGCAAAAGTAACTGTGGTTTTTGAAACTACTTTTCATTAATAGCTGTTAAATATAGTGGATGAAATACTGACATTTGATTGTTTATTGATGATAAAGTACATCTGAGCCCCAGATAAGTATCTTCAGAAATGTACATCATGCAGTGCTTATATTTTCCCCAGGAAATGGAAGCTATAACCAGATTTTATTTAACCTGCCCAATTAGCTATGAGGAGGTTACTGTAATTCCCCTCTTATAGTTGAAAATACTGTGGCTTCTGTAGGTTGCCTGTTCACTCTGATGATACTTTCTTTTGCTGTGCAGAAGCTCTTTAGTTTAATTAGATCCCATTTGTCAATTTTGGCTTTTGTTGCCATTGCTTTTGGTGTTTTAGACATGAGTCCTGCCCATGCCTATGTCCTGAATGGTATTACCTAGGTTTTCTTTCTAGGTTTTATGATTAGGTCTAACATTTAAGTCTCTAATCCATCTTGAATTAATTTTCGATAAGGAGTAAGGAAAGGATCCAGTTTCAGCTTTCTACTTATGGTTAGCCAAATTTTCCCAGCACCATTTATTAAATAGGGAATCCTTTCCCCATTTCTTTGTTTTTCACAGGTTTGTCAAAGATCAGATGACTGTAGATGTGTGGTATTATTTGAGGACTCCTGTTCTGTTCCATTGGTCTATATCTCTGTTTTGGTACCAGTACCATGCTGTTTTGTTACTGTAGCCTTGTAGTATAGTTTGAAGTCAGGTAGCGCATGCCTCCAGCTTTGTTCTTTTGACTTAGGATTGTCTTGGGAGATGCGGCTCTTTTGGTTCCATATGAACTTTAAAGCAGTTTTTTCCAATTCTGTGAAGAAACTCATTGGTAGCTTGATGGGGATGGCATTGAATTCATATAAATTACCTTGGGCAGTATGGCCATTTTCACTTATATTGATTCTTCCTATCCAGAGCATGGTATGTTCTTCCATTTGTTTGTGTCCTCTTTGGATTTCACTGAGCAGTGGTTTGTAGTTCTCTTTGAAGAGGTCCTTGACATCCCTGTGTTGGATTCTAGGTATTTTATTCTCTTTTGAAGCAATTGTGAATGGAAGTTCATTCATGATTTGCCTCTGTTTGTTACTGGTGTATAAGAATGCTTGTGATATTTTGCACATTGATTTTGTATCCTGAGACTTTGCTGAAGTTGCTTTTATCAGCTTAAGGAGATTTTGGGCCTAGATGATGGGGTTTTCTAAATATACAATCATGTCATCTGCAAACAGAGACAATTTGACTTCTTTTCCTAAGTGAATACCCTTGATTTCTTTGCCTGATTGCCCTAGCCAGAACATCCAACACTATGTTGAATAGGAGTGGTGAGAGAGGGCATCCCTGTCTTGCAGCCGCTTCAAAGCGGGAATTTTTCCAGTTTTGCCCATTCAATTGATATTGGCCGTGGGTTTGCTCGGCAAATAGCTCTTATTTTTTTGAGATAAGTTCCATCAATACCTAGTTTATTGAGAGTTTTAGCATGAAGGGGCTGTTGAATTTTTGTCAAAGCGCCCTTTTCTGCATCTATTGGAGATAATCATGTGGTTTTTTGTCCTTGGTTCTGTTTATGTGCTGGATTACATTTATTGATTTATGTATGTTGAACAAGCCTTGCATCCATGGGATGAAGCCCAATTTGATCATGGTGGATAAGCTTTTGATGTGCTGCTGGATTCAGTTTGCCAGTATTTTATTGAGATTTTTGCATTGATGTCACCGTGATATTATCCTAAAATTCTTTTTGTTGTGTCTCTGCCATAGGCTTTGGTATCAGGGATGATGTTGGCCCCATAAATGAGGCTAGGAGGATTCTCTTTCTATTATTGATTGGAATAGTTTCAGAAGGAATGGTACCAGCTCCTCCTTGTACCTCCAGTAGAATTTGGCTGTGAATCTGTCTGGTCCTGGATCTTTTGTGGTTGGTAGGCTATTAATTATTGCCTCAATTTCAAAGTCTGCCATTGGTCTATTCAGGGATTCAACTTCTCTTGGTTTTAGTCTTGGGAGTGTAAGTGTCCAGAAATTATCCATTTCTTCTAGATTTCTAGTTTATTGCATAGAGGTGTTTATAGTGTTCTCTTGATGGTAGATTGTGGCTTCTGTGGGGTCAGTGGTGATATCCCTTTATCATTTTTTATTGCAATTTGATTCTTTCTTCTTTATTAGTCTTGCTAGCAGTCTATCAATTTTGTTGATCTTTCAAAACCAACTCCTGGATTCACTGGATTTTGGGGGTTTTTTGCAATCTACTCATCTGGACGAAGGGCTAATATCCAGAATCTACAAGGAATTCAAACAAATTCTACAAGAATAAAACAACAAAGAACCCCATCAAAAGGGCAAAGGGATATGAACAGACATTTCTCAAAAAGAAGACATTCATACAGCCAACAGACACATGAAAACATGCTCATCATCACTGATCATTAGAGAAATACAAATCAAAATCCATAATGAGATACCATCTCACACCAGTTAGAATGGCGAATATTAAAAAGTCAGGAAACAACAGGTGCTGAGGATGTGGAGAATAGTAACACTTTTACACTGTTGGTGGATTGTAAAACTAGTTCAACTATTGGAAAACAGTATAGCCGCATTCCTCAAGGATCTAGAACTGGAAGTGCCCATATGACCCAGCCATCCCATTACCGTATATCCCCAAAGGATTAGGTAAATCATGCTGCTATAAAGACATTACGCATCGCATGTTCATTGTGGCACTATTCACAATAGCAAAGACTTGAACCAACCCAAATGTCCATCATGACAGACTGGATTAAGAAATGTAGCACATATACACCATGGAATACCATGCAGCCATAAAAAGGGATGAGTTCGTGTCCCTTGTAGGACACATGGATGCAGTTGGAAACCATCATTCTCAGCAACCATCACAAGAACAAAACTAAACACCACATGTTCCTCACTCATAGGTGGGAACTGGAACAATGAGACTACTTGGACTCAGGAAGGAAAACACACACACCGGGCCTATTATGGGAGGGGAGGGGGATGGATTGCATTGGGAGTTATACCTGATGTAAATGACGAGTTGATGGGTGCTAACGAGTTGATGGGTGCAGCACACCAACGTGGCACAGGTATACATATGTAACAAACCTGCACGCCATGCACATGTACCCTAGAACTTAAAGTATAATAATAAAAAAATAAAAAATTTTTTAACAAAAGAAAATACTGTGGCTTAGAGATACTAAGTATATTTTCCTTTATCATGAAGACAATAATTAATAGAGCAATCCCAGCCCTGTCTGACTAAAAAGCTCATTCTTTTCAACCACAGTTACTTCATTGTCAAATTCCCCAAACAGTATTTACAAGGAACCTAAATAACTACCACATATTTCATCAGAAAAGCAAACTGTATCTAGTGAATTAAAAAGTAAAATAGCACACATATAAAATGCTACAAGGCAGGCCACATGTTTTATTAACGTTACTGCCATTTCTAGTATAGAACCAAGAAACTGTGCTTGAGAATTTTAAACTTAAAGAGGGCAATTTATTTCAACTAAAGTTTTCAACTGCTGTTGAGTTAATTGCTCTAAGGTTCTTAAAATGTGCAGGATCCTGTGATGATTAGTAGTGCTGACCCACCCTATTAGAATTGGCAAAATTCCGGCTTCCAGTGGTAATATCTCCTTGGGTCTAAACAGTAAAGCATGTCATGCTTTTGCTTTTCATATAGAAATAATGATGTTTTCATAATTGTGTACCTAAACAAGGATGGGGCACAAAATATGTCAGAAATAACCAGCACAAGGTCATGAAAGTAAAATTAACATACCTGTTAATTTAACTATAATGTGAACTCTTACAATATTGCTCTAATTTGATAATATTTACATGAATACAATATATATGTTCTTCAAAAGAGATGTCTCAGTGTAAATTTGGCATAGTATCCCTCTTTATTCTCACAAATTTTATTTAAGAATATGCTGTTTTTAATGAATACTAAACAAATGTAATCTAGGCAAATAAAATTAAGCTTCCGTGTCTCATACCACACCTAGAAAAAGAAGTGAATAGATTTTGCAACAAGTTTGGAGTTAGTGTTTTATCTACATTAAAACCTAGATTATGTGACATATAAAAATCCACTTCAAGGACCCTAGCAAATGCCTCAATCCATGAGACAGCTATCAGCAAGAGCTGGGAGAAATTGTACCACCTAGTTAGGTGAGGCTTTTTCTACCTCTGTCTTTCCCACCAGCTTCTCTTTTTGTCCTTTCTGTAAACAGTGTTGCCCAGTGCTTAGTTCTCAGATTTCTACTGGCCACTCTCCGTCCTTTCATACTAAAGATTAGCCATCCAGACAGTTTTACTTCACTTCCATTCAAAGAACACCCAAGTGCATCTACAGGTCTGACCTTTCATCCTAGTTAGAGACACTATTTCCAAATAAGTGCTGAACATTTCCACAACTGCTCAAAATATAACTGTGGCAAAATTAAGTTCATCTCCATCCTCTTCTCCCTCCTCTCTCTCCAAGGAAAGAGCTCCATTTCCAATAACCAATTACGATCAATGCTACCACTATTTTTCAAGCCATTATTTTAAAAACCTTGGGATAGTTTATGATTCACCCCTGTATCTGATAAAGTACAAAAGCATATGAACTTTTCCTGAGAAACAGCTTTTGAATACACCTTTATCATTCTTATTGCTCCACCTATGATCAATATTACTACATTTATCTTGTTTGATTCTAAACTTCCATTTCATTGTACATAATATTGGATAACTCTGTTAATTTCTGCTTCAATCAGATTACATCCCTGCTGAAGAACTCATAATGTCAAACACATTCTACTTCATCAGAACAAACTGCCTTACTGGCCCTGAATGTCACTTAAAGAAAATAATATCCATCCAACTCGTATATGCTATTTATTTTGCCAAGCATGCCTCCTCACCTACTCCTTCCAATGACCACGCTTATCGTTTGCCATGACTTACTCAGATACTAACCCCTTCACGAATTCTCCTCCATTCAATCTAGTACATGTCTTTGAATTTATATAGGACTTACACCATCTCTAGAGGTTACTGACATTTTTAGTGTAGTGTCTTGAATGGGTTTTACCTCTTAAAGCACTTGCATCTCTATTTACTTACAAGCAGGATTAGAAAGTCCTTGCTAGGTAGAATATGGAGACATATTTCTATTTTCTAGTGTTTTCACATAGGAATTTCTCAGCAAATGGTGTTGAACTGATATAATAATACAGAATGAAAACACTGAGTTTACTGCATTATGCTTATTTTTCCAAGGCATGGGGATTCTCAATATAGTGTGAACTCTTGAAATTTTTACTTTGACATGCAATTTGGAATTTAATATAGGATTTATGTGTCTAGAGTTGTGGTTCCCAACTAGTATGATTTTCTGATTGCTTTGAAAATTGAAACCCAACTAACCATAGCCTACATAAGAAAGGGGATTATTACTATGCAAAACATCCAGAAATTGTCCATCGGGGCTAATATAATGACTCAGTGACCTCACCAGGAACGCGTGCTCTTTATGAGACTCTGCCCCTTCATCTTCAGCTTGAGGTTTTCCTTGCAGGTACAATGTGGATCCCTGAAATTTTCCCAAAAAACTTACTTGGAAATTTCTACTTTCTCTTGTGGGGAACACAATTGGGCAATGACAAAGGTATTTTATTATACACTTTTCTAAAATAAATTATTTTTGGAAGAAAGGGGAGAAACTGATGTTGGGTAGACAGCTTAGAGTATCTGATCAAGATACAGGCCTAAGTGCTGATAAAGAAAACAGGCATTAGTAATCTCATCCTCCGTATTTCTAAGTATATATTTTAATGTTATCTTAGACTTAGAGAAAACTTACAAGACTTGTAAAAAGAATACACAGATACCTTCACCCAGATTCCCTATGTAGTAGTCCGTTTTTATGCTGCTGATAAAGACATACCCGAGGCTGGGAAGAAAAGGAGGATTAATTTGACTTACAGTTCCACATGGCTGGGCAGGTCTCATAATTATGGTGGAGGGCAAAAGGCACTTCTTACATGGTGGCAGCAAGAGAGAATGAGGAAGAAGCAAAAGTGGAAACCTCTGATAAACCCATTAGATCTTGTGAGACTTACCATCATGAGAATAACACAGGAAAGACCGGACCCGATGATTCAATTACCTCCCACTGGGTCCCTACCACAACACGTGGGAATTTTGGGAGATACAATTCAAGTTGAGAGTTTGATGGAGACACAGTCAAACCGTTATCACCTTACTACAGTTGTCCTTCTCTGATATTAATAGGAATGTCTCTATTGTTTCCCCATTAAAGAAGATGCTAGCTTTAGGAATACAGCACATATATTTTATCATGGAAAAAATATTCATCAATTCCTATTTGCTTGAGTGCGTTTTTTTTCAGGAATGCAGTGAATTATGTTGAAAGCTTTTTCAGTTTCTATAGAGACAATTCTTTGATTTTTTCCTTATTTATATTAATGGATTTTTAAATATTGAACCATCCACACATTCCTAAAATAAATCTCATGAGGTCTTTATGCATTATTTTCTTAGAGTAACGCTAGATTTTATCAATATTTTATTTGGAACTTTTGCATCAATATTCATTGGTGATACTGTGGCGAAATTTCTTTTTGAGGTACTGTCTTATTAACTTTATAATATCAATGTTATACACACTTCATAAAAGCATCAGCTAATTTGCCTGTTTTCAGTGCTCCAGGATAATTTATGGAGAACCAGGATCATCTGCTCTTTGAAGTTTGCTAAAATTTCCCCGTGAATTTCCACCTGTACATGTTATGTTTTGTACAGTAGTTCTTAGATAACTTTCTCAGTTTCTGCTCTAATTGAATCAATTTGGTAAATTATATCTTCCCAGGAAAATATCCATTTCATCTACATTTTCAAATTCATTTTCTTAAACTTTCCAAAATGGTCTCATGACATTTTAAAATTGTGTCTGACTCTATTATTTTCCTTGTTATTTATTATTTTGTATATTTGTGATTTTTTTCCTTTTGTTTCTTGATTATCTACAGGTTTGTCTATATTGTTAATGTTTCAAATAAGTTTTATGAGTTAGATCTACTCTTAATTGCTGCTTTCATCATTTTAATTTCTTTGAGCTTTCTCCTGATTTACATTGGGGTTTTCTCTTTTTATGTTTTGAATTTATTTTCATTCTTTCATTTTTATCAATTAGAGTGCTTTGTGCTACAAATTTCACTCTAATCACACTCTAAATGCATTTTGCTAGTTTAAATATGTTGTGTTTTCAATAGCATTGTTAGAAATTTTATAATTTTATATTGTGCTTGCTCTTTTAATCAAGAGTGGATAATAAAAGGTTATGAAGTAAGTGTCCAGGTACAAGAACCATGATTTTTTTTTTTTTTGAGACAGAGTCTCTCAGGCTGGAGTGCAGTGGCATGATCATGGCTCACTGCAGCCTAGATCTCCTGGGCTCAAGTGATCCTCCCACCTAAGCACCCTTACCCTTCCCAAGTAGCTGGGACTACAGGTGCATGCCACCATGTCTGGCTAATTTTTGTATTTTTTGTAGAAGTGGGGTTTCACCATGTTGCCCAGGTTGGTCTCCAACTCCTGGACTCAAGCAATCCACCTGCCTCAGCCTCCAAAAGTGCCGGTATTGGAGGCGTGAGCCACCGTACTGGGCCTATGATTATTTTTTAATTTCATAATAATCTGTAGTTTTATTCTGTTGGAATCCAACAGTGTTGTTTGTAATATTTGTACTGACATTTTATCTGTTTTTAAAGTCTTTCACATGTACTTGAGAGAAATGTGTGTCATCTGGATCAGGGTACAAAGTTTAACATACCCAAACATTTATCTTGTTGGTTATGAGGTCAAAATTTTCTATAGTCTTTTTTTTTTTTTTTTTTTTCTTTTTTTGGTCAACATAATCTGTCTTGTGTCTTAACATTTCAAATTACTAACATGTTTTCTGTGTCTCCATGCCTTATATGTGATTTTTGTTTTATAAAGATAGTTGCTGTGTTATTTTGTTGCATATTCATAATTGTTATGTATTAATTATAAATTGTAGTTAACATTGAAAGGCATCTTTCAGTTTTTATGCTTAGTACTTTTTGTATTGAAATATACTTTGCATGATATCAGTTTGCTAACCTTGCTTTCTTGTTTTCATTTGCCGAATTTACTTATGCCTACCTCTTTCTTATTAGTCTTTTTGAACTATTTTGTTGTGTCTCCTGTATACAGAACATAGGAGAGCCTTCATTTATAAAACAAATTGAGAATCTTTTTTTTTCTCTTAATGGGTAAATTAAGTCCATCAACATTTTTTGGTAAGACTGCTACTTTTGATCTTGACTATGTAATACAACTTTTTAAGGAACTTTTTAATTTTAAAGTTTTTTAGTGACAGAGTCTTGCCTTGTCACCAAAGCTGGAGTATAGTGGTGTGATCTTAGCTTATGGCAACCTTTAAATCTTGGGCTCAAGCAGTACCCACATCTCAGCCTACTGAGAAACTAGGACTAACAGGCACATGCCATCACACCCAGCTAATTTTAATTTTTTTTTTTTTTTTTGTATACATGGTATCTTGCTATGTTGTCCAAGCTAGTCTCAAACTCCTGTGACCTGAAGCAATCCTCCCACCTCGGCCTCCGACAGTTCTGGGATTACAGGCGTGAGCCACTGTACCCAGTCTATGTAACTTTCTACAGTGTTTTTCTCTGTATTTTTTTTTCATTGTTCCTTTTGTTTTCAGTGTTTAAGAAGGTTTGTATTTTTGTTCCAGTGGTTACTTTTTTATTCATATTGTTTTCAATGCCCTTATTTTCCTATTTTCAGAAACTAATACTATCCATTTGAGTTTTTAATGTTATCTTTTAATCCTCATTTTGTCTATAAAATAATTAATGAACTTATTCTACTCTCCTCTAGTCATATTATTTCTTCTTTATCAGAACATGGAACACATAACGTTGCTACATGTCATACATTTTATTCTGCACTTTTCCTTCTATCTTTGTTTTAGTCTTAGATCTATAATCAAGTTATTAAATGCTAACCATCACTCCTTTGCTAAAGTTCCCTAGTCATTTCATGGTGGTTGAAGTACATTTTCTAGTAGATGCCTCAAAAAGGGTTCATGGATACAGAATTTTCTGAGCTCTTCTGAGTTTAAAATCATTTTTCTAGAGTCTTAACACTTGAAAGACAGTTTGACAGGATGTAAAATCTTTGGTTCACACTTTCATTTTTGAGTTTCCTAAAAATGCTGCTCCCATGTTGGCTTGATTTGTCTTTGGTTTTTGAGAAGTCTCATGACAGTCTAGTCATCTTCCCATATAGATTATTTAATCTCTTTCCTGAAGGTTCTAAAGATTCTTTGTCTACTAGTCTTATGAGGATATAATATTAAGGTGATCATTAAGGATTTTCAATCATACCAGCGAGCACTTTTAATATGTAGATTTAAGTATTTTACACCCGGAAAGGTTTTTTTCATAGTTATAACTGTTAGTTCTATTCTGGTTTCTGCTGTTTTTCTTTGGACCTCCAATTATATACATGTTATTCCTTCTTTGGTTATCTTCCAAATCAATTACTATCTCTGATTTTTTTTTTTTTTTTTTTTTTACATTTTCCTTTATCATATTTCCCTTCCTTCGGTTTTTTCCTACCTTTTTCCAGCGTTTCTTATTATGTTGTTAATTTTTTGTCTTTGTAGACAACTTATTTTGATTTTTTTTCTATTCTTCCCCTGATTTTAATTATTATTTCATTTCTTCCAGTTACTCATCCACTATGTTCTGAGTTTTTGAGCTTTTTGTTTCAAGGTATTTTCCAATATCCTCAAATGCTTGTTTGAGAATACTCAGCCTAGTTTGGAGTGTTGCATGACAGTATCATTCTCTTTTGTCAATGGCTTCTTATGAGAGTGAATTTTCATCAATGGAATGTTTGGATTATTTTGATTTTCTTTCTTTTTTGTAGGTTTTAAAAAGTAGATTAAATGAAAACTTTGCTTCTGCATTTCTGTGGACATGATCCACAGTTTTAGGTGAGATTTCCAGGTCAAGAGCACCCTCTTCTGTCAGTGTATCGAGAAGTAATTTGCTTACCAGGTGTGTGTAGGTGTGTAGGTGTGTAGGTGTGTAGGGGTGTGTGTGTGTGTGTGTGTGTGTGTGTTTAAGGGAAAGTGGAAGATGGGAGAAGGTTTGTGCATCCTTTGATATTTTGATTTTCTTCTATCTAAATTTCCCCATCTTGTTTCTTGTTCCCCTCACTAGACACTTCCCAAAGGATGGCTGCCCATTGCTTTAACTCTCATCTTTGCCTGGGTGTTACCTTTCTAAGACTGTTTACTTGTGTCCCACACATACTTTTAATTCCCTTCCCTATAGTCAGTGCTCTGGCATACCATTACACTTTTTCTGTATTTTCATATAGAATATTTCTTTTCTGTTTATAGCTTCTGTTAGATTTTTTTTCCCCTAGTGCTGTCTCCCCATTTCTCTCTGCCATGCAGTTTTTTGTTTTGCTTTGTTTCTGAACTGCCCATGCAATTCCCAAAGGATTATATCCAGAACATGGGAGATAGCATGCTGGGATTTGGTGTCTATTTTTCCACTGTTAGTTTGAAGTTGGGACAATTTTTTTTTTTTTTTTTTTTTTGAGATGGGGTCTTGCTCTATCACCCAGGCTGGAGTGCAATGGCACAATCTCAGCTCACTGCAATCTCCGATTCCCAGGTTCAAGCAATTGTCCTGCCTCAGTCTCCTTAATAGCTGGGACTACAGGCATGTGCCATCACGCCTGGCTAATTTTTGTATTTTTAGTAGAGATGGGGGTTCCCCAACTTGGCCAGGCTGGTCTCGAACTCCTGACCTTGTGATACACCCACCCTGGCCTCCCACAATGCTGGGATTTCAAGAGTGAGCCACCACGCCTGGCTGACAATTTCTTAGTTCTAGTTATGCTGACAGAATGGGGTTTGTACAGTTTTGTTTTTCTTCTTTTTTACCATTTCTCCAAGAAGTTGGGAAAGTCAAATTTACGTACTCACCTTCACCTCATCTATCTCTCCATTTTTTGAGATACACAAATTGAAAAACCTTTATGATGAACATGACCATGCAAAACATCTAATTAGAGCACCCATAGAAAACTAAGTATAATAAAATATCTTTTACAAAGCTGAGCCTCACGGAATCTACCACTACCACATTTGAGCAACTTTCCCTTGACTTCCAGGGCATAGGCCTAGGAATAGGCAGAGTGAGGAGGTATTAAAAGATAGTGATAAACTAATCTAAAGGATATCATTTAAGCCATTAGATATTTAAAGGTGCTGTCCACCTGTGGCACTGTATCAGTATCATACAGACAATAACAAATATAGATGAGGTATATTTAGAGTCTTCAGAATCACCTTTGGTTTCCACCACAGACAGGAACACTAAAGTTATCAACATGCTTCACAAACAGTTACCAACTGCCACATTCAAGATGGATGGCTTATTTTACTTTCATGGCAAATTATGCCATTTCATCACATTATGTTACAATAGAATATCCTGAACCACCTCCTCAGTGTGAAAAATTGAACATCTGCTCATGTCAGACACTGTTTAATGATGTGTGCCAAACTTAATGTAATTTCCACCTGACACTTCATCGTTTATGCTTAAAGCACCATCTTATATCAGCAGCATTCCTTCGTGTTCCAACATCATTTTCATCAACTGAACACTGAAAAAATTAACTCACTCATTAAATGTTATATGTTCTCCATTCTGTGATATATGTGAAAAAGTAATTAGAAACACTTCATTTCCATTTTTGTGTGAATCAGGATAACAGAATATTGTTTTCATGATTTACAACTACCTTAATCTTTCCTTCTTTTTTTCACGGATCAAATATTACCAAAGAAGGGAAAATGCTTCTTTCTGCAAAATTTTTTCATAATGAGTTAGTGGTGTGCTTTGGGAAATCAAATATCTTGCAATAGGCAGTAAATAATTTCATTGTTAAATCTTTATGAGAACTTCGAGGGTCTCTGCAAACAGCCAAAAAAAAAAAGGGGGGGGGGGCTTATTTTACTTTTTCTCAAGAATTTCTAAAAAAGTTACAAAAAAGAGCATATTTTACTTCCCCTTTCATAATACTCATTATGTTTATAATTTCTTGATTAGTCTCCCCTCATATTTTTTGGTCTACAAAAACAAAAATTATTTTTAGAAGGTTATATATATTTTATTGGTATTTTTACTTTTATACTTATTGCTCTATTCAGATATTTTGCTTTTTTGTGTCTATATTAGAACTTTTTGCTTTATAAATCTAACCATTTCTTCTAGATCCTCTAGTTTATTAGTAAGATGCTATACTTGCTGTTTTGTTTAAATTTTTCTAAAATTGGTTATTCTATTCCCTTTATAATTCTTGAAAGGTTCTGGCTATTTGTCATATTTATCAGGTTTGCTCAGAATTTTTCTATTTTCTAGTTAAAGTAAAAGATGTTATGTTTTACTTTATAAAGCCTACACTTTATTTTTTACTAACTTATGGTATTATCTTTATATATTTCTTCTACTTTAAAAAATTACTTGTTTTCTAAATTGAGTTTTTGTAGTTGTTTAATAAATGCATTAAAAAGTATAAATTTCCATCAGAGTTCTTCTAATGCAAATTTATTAATAACTTCACATTTTAGATTTTTTTCCCTAACTTTGCCGTGAATATGACATGTGTATCTGAAAATACTCTGTAGGTTACAAGTTTGTATATCTAGCTATTAGACTAAATTTGTGGACATTACTGTACATTCTAATTCACTTTATCTACTAGAGGTATATATTTCTGAGTGAAATTTTTGGGTTTTTTAATGTCTTCCATGTTGGAAGAAACTGGATTATGAATTTGTCCCTTTCTCCTTTCTTTTCGCTTAAACTTGCTTTATACAACATACATTTATGTTACTAGGTTTATAAACGTTCATCCTTCATCTTTTCTTAATAAATTTATCTGATCAGTATGTATCTTTCAATGCCTCTCACCTTGATTTCTATTTTTGCTTGTTATTTTTCTCTACCTGCTAGGCAGAGAAATATAAACCTAAATAGAATGCTAGGCTGTTTCATAGGATAAACCTAAATAAAGTGCTAGGTTATCTGTTTTCATTACTTGATTCCCAAACTTCTAGTTTTCTTTTGTTTTAGAAGTTTCCCAAAATAGCCTGGAGTTTGATTTCTTTAACTCAATATCAGAATGTCTATCCAGAATTTGAGAATTTTATCTATTCACATTTACAGGGACAACAGGTATGTTTAAAATTACGCTAGCTCCCTTTTTTTATTCACTATATTTTCTTGTTTCTTTTCATCTCTTGTATTTTGTTTGAGTGATCTGGTTTGGAGTTTTTCCCCATTTCAATAGTCTGAAATCAAAACATCCTATTTGAAAACAAATATTTGTATTTATTTTCCTACCACATAGTTAATATTACATCATCTCATTGAGAAAGGATTGAACGATAGTTCATACTTCTAATTTTACATGAAGAATGGTACTTCATACCTCTAATTCTAAATGAAGTTAATACACATTTTTTCTAATAACAAACATTTAGGTCTAACTGCAATATTTTTTCTTGGATTCTTCCTCTCTCAATTTCTTATAATTCATGGCATTTTCTTTAAACTTATTTTTTTTTCTAACTTTTCTACAATACATAGTGTTTGCTTCTTCACCGGGATTTGTAGTTAGTAGAATTTAGTTTTCTTTTTTATATATATATACTTTATGTTCTAGGGTACATGTGCACAACATGCAGGTTTGTTACATATGTATACATGTGCCATGTTGGTGTGCTGCACCCATTAACTCTTCATTTACATTAGGTATATCTCCTAATGCTATCCTTTCCCCCTCCCCCCACACAACAATAGGCCCCAGTGTGTGATGTTCCCCTTCCTGTGTCCAAGTGATCTCATTGCTCAATTCCCGCCTATGAGTGAGAACATGTGGTGCTTGGTTTTCTGTTCTTTCAATAGTTTGCTGAGAATGATGGTTTCCAGCTGCATACATGTCCCTACAAAGGACGCAAACTCATCCTTTTTTATGGTTGCAGAGTATTCCATGGTGTATATGTGCCACATTTTCTTAATCTAGTCTGTCACTGATGGACATTTGGGTTGGTTCCAAGTCTTTACTATTGTGAATAGTCTTGCAATAAACATATGTGTGCATGTGTCTTTATAGTAGCATGATTTGTAATCTTTTGGGGATATACCCAGTAATGGGATGGCTGAGTCAAATGGTGTTTCTAGTTCTAGATCCTTGAGGAATCGCCACACTGTCTTCCATAATGGTTGAACTAGTTTACAATCCCAGCAACAGTATAAAAGTGTTCCTATTTCTCCACATCCTCTCCAGCACCTGTTGTTTCCTGATTCTTTAATGATTGCCATTCTAACTGGTATGAAATGGTATTTCATTGAGGTTTTCATTTGCATTTCTCTGATGGCCAGTGATGAGGAGCATTTTTTCATGTGTCTGTTGGCTGCATAAATGACTTCCTTTGAGAAGTGGCTGTTCATATCCTTTGCCCACTATTTGATGGGGTTGTTTTTTTCTTGTAAATTTGTTTAAGTTCTTTGTAGGTTCTGGATATTAGCCCTTTGTCAGATGAGTAGATTGCAAAATTTTTCTCCCAGTCTGTAGGTTGCCGGTTCACTCTGATGGTAGTTTCTTTTGCTGTGCAGAACTCTTTAGTTTAATTAGATTCCATTTGTCCATTTTGGCTTTTGTTGCCATTGCTTTTGGTGTTTTAGACATGAATTCCTTGTGCACGCCTATGTCCTGAATGGTACTGCCTAAGTTTTCTTCTATGGTTTTTATGGTTTTAGTTCTAACATTTAAGTCTCTAATTCATCTTGAATTAATTTTTGTATAACGAGTAAGGAAGGGATCTAGTTTCAGCTTTCTACTTATGGCTAGCCAGTTTTCCCAGCACCATTTGTTAAATAGGGAATCCTGCCCCCATTTCTTGCTTTTGTCAGGTTTGTCAAAGATCAGATGGTTGTAGATGTGTGGTATTATTTCTGAGGGCTCTGTTCTGTTCCATTGGTCTATATCTCTGTTTTGGTACCAGTACCATGCTGTTTTGGTTACTGTAGTCTTGTAGTACAGTTTGAAGTCAGGTAAGCGTGAAGACTCCAGCTTCGTTCTTTTGACTTAGGATTGTCTTGGCAATGAGGGGTCCTTTTTGGTTCCATACGAACTTTCAAGTAGTTTTTCTGATTCTGTGAAGAAAGTCATTGGCAGCTTAATGGCGGTGGCACTGAATCTATAAATTACCATGGGCAATATGGCCATTTTCACGATATTGATTCTTCCTATCCATGAGCATGGAATGTTCTTCCATTTGTTTGTGTCCTCTTTGATTTCATTGAACAGTGATTTGTAGCTCTCCCTGAAGAGGTCCTTCACATCCCTTGTAAGTTGGATTCCTAGGTATTTTATGCTCTTTGAAGCAATTATGAATGGGAATTCATTCATGATTTGGCTCTCTGTTTGTCTGTTACTGGTGTATAAGAATGCTTGTGATTTTTGCACATTGATTTTCTATCCTGAGACTTTGCTGAAGTTGCTTATCAGCTTAAGTAGATTTTGGGCTGAGACAATGGGGTTTTCTAAATATACAATCATTTCATCTGCAAACAGGGACAATTTGACTTCTTCTTTTCCTAACTGAATACCCTTTATTTCTTTTTCTTGCCTGATTGCCCTAGCCAGAACTTCCAACACTGTTGAATAGGAGTGGTGAGAGAGGGCATCCCTGTCTTGTGCCAGTTTTCAAAGGGAATGCTTCCAGGTTTTGCCCATTCAGTTTGATATCAGTTTGATATTGGCTGTGGGTTTGTCATAAATAGCTCTTTTTTTTTTTTTTTTTTAGATACTTTCCTTCGGTACCTAATTTATTGAGAGTTTTTAGCATGAAGAGCTGTAGAATTTTGTCAAAGGCCTTTTCTGCATCTATTGAGATATCATGTGGCTTTTGTCTTTGGTTCTGTTTATATGCTGGATTATGTTTATTGATTGGCATATGTTGAACCAGTCTTGCATCCCAGGGATGAAGCCCACTTGATCATGGTGGATAAGCTTTTTGATGTGCTGCTGGATTCGGTTTGCCAGTATTTTATTGAGGATTTTTGCAACGATGCTCATCAGGGATATTAGTCTAAAATTCTCTTTTTTTGTTGTGTCTCTGCCAGGCTTTGGTATCAGGATGATGCTGGCCTCATAAAATGAGTAGGGAAGATTCCCTCTTTTTCTGTTGATTGGAATAGTTTCAGAAATAATGGTACCAGCTCCTCCTTGTACCTCCAGTAGAATTAGGCTGTGAATCTGTCTGGTCCTGGACTTTTTTTTGTTGGTAGGCTATTAATTATTGCCTCAATTTCAGAGTCTGCTATTGGTCTATTCAGGGTTTAGTCTTGGAGAGTGCATGTGTCCAGGAATTTATCCATTTCTTCTAGGTTTTCTAGTTTGTTTGTGTAGAGGTGTTTATGGTATTCTCTGATGGTAGTTTGTATTTCTGTGGGATTGGTGGTGATATCCCCTTTATCATTTTTAATTGCATCTATTTGATTCTTCTCTCTTTTCTTCTTTATTAGTCTTGCTAGTGGTCTATCAATTTTGTTGATCTTTTCAAAAACCAGCTCCTGGATTTATTGATTTTGTGAAGGGTTTTTTGTGTCTCTATCTCCATTTCTGCTCTGATCTTAGTTATTTCTTGCCTACTGCTAGCTTTTGAATATGTTTGCTCTTGCTTCTCTAGTTCTTTTAATTGTGATGTTAGGGTGTCAATTTTAGATCTTTCCTGCTTTCTCTTGTGGGCATTTAGTGCTATAAATTTCCCTCTACACACTGCTTTCAATGTGTCCCACAGATTCTGTCATGTTGTATCTTTGTTCTTATTGGTTTCAAAGAACATCTTTATTTCTGCCTACATTTCGTTATGTACCCAGTAGTCATTCAGGAGCAGGGTGTTCAGTTTCCATGTAGTTGAGTGGTTTTGATTGAGTTTCTTAGTCCTGAGTTGTACTTTGAGTGCACTGTGGTCTGAGAGACAGTTTGTTATAATTTGTTATTTTACATTTGTTGAGGAATGCTTTACTTCAAACTATAGGGTCAATTTTGGAAGAAGTGGGATGTGGTACTGAGAAGAATGTATATTCTGTTGATTTGGGGTGGAGAGTTCTGTAGATGTCTATTAGATCTATAACCAATGCAGAGAAGTCCATATTCGACCTGATAGAGATGAAAACCATGACACGAGAACTACATGACAAATGCTCAAGCTTCAGTAACCGACTTGATCAACTGGAAGAAAAGGTATCAGTGATTGAAGATCAAATGAATGAAATGAAATGAGAAGAGAAGTTTAGAAAAAAAAAGAGTAAAAAGAAATGAACAAAGCCTCCAAGAAATATGGGACTATGTGAAAAGACCAAATCTACGTCTGATTGGTGTACCTGAAAGTGATGGGGAGAATGGAACCAAGTTGGAAAACACTCTGCAGGATATTATCCAGGAGAACTTCCCCAACCTAGCAAGGCAGACCAACATTCAAATTCAGGAAATACAAAGAACACCACAAATATGCTCCTGAAGAAGAGCAACTCCAAGACACGTAATTATCAGAGTCACCAAAGTTGAAATGAAGGAAAAAATGTTAAGGGCAGCCAGAGAGAATGGTCGGGTTACCCACAAAGGGAAGCCCATCAGACTAACAGAAGATCTCTTGGCAGAAGCTCTACAAGCCAGAAGAGAGTGGGGGCCTATATTCAACATTCTTAAAGAAAAGAATTTTCAACCCAGAATTCCCTATCCAGCCAAACTAAGTTTCATCAGTGAAGGAGAAATAAAATCCTTTACAGACAAGCAAATGCTGAGAGATTTTGTCACCGCCAGGTCTGCCCTACAAGAGATCCTGAAGGCAGCACTAAACATGGAAAGGAACAAATGGTACCAGCCATTACAAAAATATGCCGAAATGTAAAGACTATCGATGCTAGGAAGAAATTGCATCAACTAATGAGCAAAATAACCAGCTAACATCTCAATGACAGGATCAAATTTATGCATAACAATATTAACCTTGGGGAGGGCGGAGCAAGATGGCCGAATAGGAACAGCTCCAGTCTCCAACTCCCAGCGCCAGCGACACAGAAGACCGGTGATTTCTGCATTTTCAACTGAGGTACTGGGTTCATCTCACTGGGGAGTGCTGGACGATCGGTGCTGGTCAGCTGCTGCAGCCCGACCAGCGAGAGCTGAAGCAGGGCGAGGCATCGCCTCACCTGGGAAGCGCAAGGGGGAAGGGAATCCCTTTTCCTAGCCAGGGGAACTGAGACACACAACACCTGGAAAATCGGGTAACTCCCACCCCAATATTGCGCTTTAAGCAAACAGGCACACCAGGAGATCATATCCCACACCTGGCCGGGAGGGTCCCACGCCCACGGAGCCTCCCTCATTGCTAGCACAGCAGTCTGTGATCTACCGGCAAGGCAGCAGCGAGGCTGGGGGAGGGGCGCCCGCCATTGCTGAGGCTTAAGTAGGTAAACAAAGCTGCTGGGAAGCTCCAACTGGGTGGAGCTCACAGCAGCTCAAGGAAACCTGCCTGTCTCTGTAGACTCCACCTCTGGGGACAGGGCACAGCTACACAACAACAACAACAACAACAACAACAAAGCAGCAGAAAACTCTGCAGACGCAAACGACTCTGTCTGACAGCTTTGAAGAGAGCAGTGGATCTCCCAACACGGAGGCTGAGATCTGAGAAGGGACAGACTGCCTGCTCAAGTGGGTCCCTGACGCCTGAGTAGCCTAACTGGGAGACATCCCCCACTAGGGGCAGTCTGACACCCCACACCTCACAGGGTGGAGTATACCCCTGAGAGGAAGCTTCCAAAGCAAGATCAGACAGGTACACTCGCTGTTCAGAAATATTCTATCTTCTGCAGCCTCTGCTGCTGATACCCAGGCAAACAGGGTCTGGAGGGGACCTCAAGCAATCTCCAACAGACCTACAGCTGAGGGTCCTGACTGTTAGAAGGAAAACTATCAAACAGGAAGGACACCTACACCAAAACCCCATCAGTACATCACCATCATCAAAGACCAGAGGCAGATAAAACCACAAAGATGGGGAAAAAGCAGGGCAGAAAAGCTGGAAATTCAAAAAATAAGAGCACATCTCCCCCGGCAAAGGAGCGCAGCTCATCGCCAGCAACGGATCAAAGCTGGACGGAAAATGACTTTGACGAGATGAGAGAAGAAGGCTTCAGTCCATCAAATTTCTTAGAGCTAAAGGAGGAATTACGTACCCAGCGCAAAGAAACTAAAAATCTTGAAAAAAAAGTGGAAGAATTGACGGCTAGACTAATTAATGCAGAGAAGGTCATAAACGAAATGAAAGAGATGAAAACCATGACACGAGAAATACGTGACAAATGCACAAGCTTCAGTAACCGACTCGATCAACTGGAAGAAAGAGTATCAGCGATTGAGGATCAAATGAATGAAATGAAGCGAGAAGAGAAACCAAAAGAAAAAAGAAGAAAAAGAAATGAACAAAGCCTGCAAGAAGTATGGGATTATGTAAAAAGACCAAATCTACGTCTGATTGGGGTGCCTGAAAGTGAGGGGGAAAATGGAACCAAGTTGGAAAACACTCTTCAGGATATCATCCAGGAGAACTTCCCCAACCTAGTAGGGCAGGCCAACATTCAAATCCAGGAAATACAGAGAACGCCACAAAGATACTCCTCGAGAAGAGCAACTCCAAGACACATAATTGCCAGATTCACCAAAGTTGAAATGAAGGAAAAAATCTTAAGGGCAGCCAGAGAGAAAGGTCGGGTTACCCACAAAGGGAAGCCCATCAGACTAACAGCAGATCTCTCGGCAGAAACTCTCCAAGCCAGAAGAGAGTGGGGGCCAATATTCAACATTCTTAAAGAAAAGAATTTTAAACCCAGAATTTCATATCCAGCCAAACTAAGTTTCATAAGTGAAGGAGAAATAAAATCCTTTACAGATAAGCAAATGCTTAGAGATTTTGTCACCACTAGGCCTGCCTTACAAGAGACCCTGAAGGAAGCACTCAACATGGAAAGGAACAACCGGTACCAGCCATTGCAAAAACATGCCAAAATGTAAAGACCATCGAGGCTAGGAAGAAACTGCATCAACTAACGAGCAAAATAACCAGTTAATATCATAATGGCAGGATCAAGTTCACACATAACAAACTTAACCTTAAATGTAAATGGACTAAATGCTCCAATTAAAAGACACAGACTGGCAAACTGGATAAAGAGTCAAGACCCGTCAGTCTGCTGTATTCAGGAGACCCATCTCACACGCAGAGACATACATAGGCTCAAAATAAAGGGATGGAGGAAGATTTACCAAGCAAATGGAGAACAAAAAAAAGCAGGGGTTGCAATCCTAGTCTCTGATAAAACAGACTTTAAGCCATCAAAGATCAAAAGAGACAAAGAAGGCCATTACATAATGGTCAAGGGATCAATTCAACAGGAAGAGCTAACTATCCTAAATATATATGCACCCAATACAGGAGCACCCAGATTCATAAAGCAAGTCCTTAGAGACTTACAAAGAGACTTAGACTCCCATACAATAATAATGGGAGACTTCAACACTCCACTGTCAACATTAGACAGATCAACGAGACAGAAAGTTAACAAGGATGTCCAGGAATTGAACTCATCTCTGCAGCAAGCAGACCTAATAGACATCTATAGAACTCTCCACCCCAAATCAACAGAATATACATTCTTCTCAGCACCACATCGTACTTACTCCAAAATTGACCATATAATTGGAAGTAAAGCACTCCTCAGCAAATGTACAAGAACAGAAATTATAACAAACTGTCTCTCAGACCACAGTGCAATCAAACTAGAACTCAGGACTAAGAAACTCAATCAAAACCGCTCAACTACATGGAAACTGAACAACCTGCTCCTGAATGACTACTGGGTACATAACGAAATGAAGGCAGAAATAAAGATGTTCTTTGAAACCAATGAGAACAAAGATACAACATACCAGAATCTCTGGGACACATTTAAAGCAGTGTGCAGAGGGAAATTTATAGCACTAAATGCCCACAAGAGAAAGCAGGAAAGATCAAAAATTGACACTCTAACATCGCAATTAAAAGAACTAGAGAAGCAAGAGCAAACACATTCCAAAGCTAGCAGAAGGCAAGAAATAACTAAGATCAGAGCAGAACTGAAGGAGATAGAGACACAAAAAACCCTCCAAAAAATCAATGAATCCAGGAGTTGGTTTTTTGAAAAGATCAACAAAATTGACAGACCACTAGCAAGACTAATAAAGAAGAAAAGAGAGAAGAATCAAATCGACGCAATTAAAAATGATAAAGGGGATATCACCACCGACCCCACAGAAATACAAACTACCATCAGAAAATACTATAAACACCTCTACGCAAATAAACTGGAAAACCTAGAAGAAATGGATAATTTCCTGGACACTTACACTCTTCCAAGACTAAACCAGGAAGAAGTTGAATCCCTGAATAGACCAATAGTAGGCTCTGAAATTGAGGCAATAATTAATAGCCTACCAACAAAAAAAAGTTCAGGACCAGATGGATTCACAGCTGAATTCTACCAGAGGTATAAGGAGGAGTTGGTACCATTCCTTCTGAAACTATTCCAATCAATAGAAAAAGAGGGAATCCTCCCTAACTCATTTTATGAGGCCAACATCATCCTGATACCAAAGCCTGGCAGAGACACAACAAAAAAAGAGAATTTTAGACCAATATCCCTGATGAACATCGATGCAAAAATCCTCAATAAAATACTGGCAAACCGGATTCAACAACACATCAAAAAGCTTATCCACCATGATCAAGTGGGCTTCATCCCTGGGATGCAAGGCTGGTTCAACATTCGCAAATCAATAAACATAATCCAGCATATAAACAGAACCAAAGACAAGAACCACATGATTATCTCAATAGATGCAGAAAAGGCTTTTGACAAAATTCAACAGCCCTTCATGCTAAAAACGCTCAATAAATTCGGTATTGATGGAACGTACCTCAAAATAATAAGAGCTATTTATGACAAACCCACAGCCAATATCATACTGAATGGGCAAAAACTGGAAAAATTCCCTTTGAAAACTGGCACAAGACAGGGATGCCCTCTCTCACCACTCCTATTCAACATAGTGTTGGAAGTTCTGGCTAGGGCAATTAGGCAAGAGAAAGAAATCAGGGGTATTCAGTTAGGAAAAGAAGAAGTCAAATTGTCCCTGTTTGCAGATGACATGATTGTATATTTAGAAAACCCCATTGTCTCAGCCCAAAATCTCCTTAAGCTGATAAGCAACTTCAGCAAAGTCTCAGGATACAAAATTAATGTGCAAAAATCACAAGCATTCTTATACACCAGTAACAGACAAACACAGAGCCAAATCATGAATGAACTTCCATTCACAATAGCTTCAAAGAGAATCAAATACCTAGGAATCCAACTTACAAGGGATGTAAAGGACCTCTTCAAGGAGAACTACAAACCACTGCTCAGTGAAATAAAAGAGGACACAAACAAATGGAAGAACATACCATGCTCATGGATAGGAAGAATCAATATCGTGAAAATGGCCATACTGCCCAAGGTAATTTATAGATTCAATGCCATCCCCATCAAGCTACCAATGAGTTTCTTCACAGAATTGGAAAAAACTGCTTTAAAGTTCATATGGAACCAAAAAAGAGCCTGCATCTCCAAGACAATCCTAAGTCAAAAGAACAAAGCTGGAGGCATCACGCTACCTGACTTCAAACTATACTACAAGGCTACAGTAACCAAAACAGCATGGTACTGGTACCAAAACAGAGATATAGACCAATGGAACAGAACAGAGTCCTCAGAAATAATACCACACATCTACAGCCATCTGATCTTTGACAAACCTGAGAGAAACAAGAAATGGGGAAAGGATTCCCTATTTAATAAATGGTGCTGGGAAAATTGGCTAGCCATAAGTAGAAAGCTGAAACTGGATCCTTTCCTTACTCCTTATACGAAAATTAATTCAAGATGGATTAGAGACTTAAATGTTAGACCTAATACCATAAAAATCCTAGAGGAAAACCTAGGTAGTACCATTCAGGACATAGGCATGGGCAAAGACTTCATGTCTAAAACACCAAAAGCAACGGCAGCAAAAGCTAAAATTGACAAATGGGATCTAATTAAACTAAAGAGCTTCTGCACAGCAAAAGAAACTACCATCAGAGTGAACAGGCAACCTACAGAATGGGAGAAAATTTTTGCAATCTACTCATCTGACAAAGGGCTAATATCCAGAACCTACAAAGAACTCCAACAAATTTACAAGAAAAAAACAAACAACCCCATCAAAAAGTGGGCAAAGGATATGAACAGACATTTCTCAAAAGAGGACATTCATACAGCCAACAGACATATGAAAAAATGCTCATCATCACTGGCCATCAGAGAAATGCAAATCAAAACCACAATGAGATACCATCTCACACCAGTTAGAATGGCGATCATTAAAAAGTCAGGAAACAACAGGTGCTGGAGAGGATGTGGAGAAATAGGAACACTTTTACACTGTTGGTGGGATTGTAAACTAGTTCAACCATTATGGAAAACAGTATGGCGATTCCTCAAGGATCTAGAACTAGATGTACCATATGACCCAGCCATCCCATTACTGGGGATATACCCAAAGGATTATAAATTATGCTGCTATAAAGACACATGCACACGTATGTTTATTGCAGCACTATTCACAATAGCAAAGACTTGGAATCAACCCAAATGTCCATCAGTGACAGATTGGATTAAGAAAATGTGGCACATATAAACCATGGAATACTATGCAGCCATAAAAAAGGATGAGTTTGCGTCCTTTGTAGGGACATGGATGCAGCTGGAAACCATCATTCTTAGCAAACTATCACAAGAACAGAAAACCAAACACCGCATGTTCTCACTCATAGGTGGGAACTGAACAATGAGATCACTTGGACTCAGGAAGGGGAACATCACACACCGGGGCCTATCATGGGGAGGGGGGAGGGGGGAGGGATTGCATTGGGAGTTATACCTGATGTAAATGACGAGTTGATGGGTGCAGCAGACTAACATGGCACAAGTATACATATGTAACAAACCTGCATGTTATGCACATGTACCCTACAACTTAAAGTATAATAATAATAAATAAATTAAAAAAAAAAAAGAACAA